>NC_033800.1:35019183-35058304 GCF_001876935.1 Asparagus officinalis
AGGGGGGGGGGGGGGGTGAATAGGGTATACGCTAATTTAATCAGATATTAATGCTAATTAAAAACTTATTAACTAATTTATTCTTGCAAGGGAGATATTCAACAAATTATGAGTGAAAATATATAATTAAACAAGGGTGAAATAAACAATAAACACAAATATAAATGAACACCAATGACAAACTCAAACAAACGATATGATCATGGAGTTTGGTCAACCATTGTCCTATGTCTTCGCTCCTCACCTCGAGGAGATCTCAACTATCTTTCAATAAAGATATAACACACTCGGTGTCCTAGCTCACCGAAAACATTTACAATCACTTACAATGTAAATACACACTACACCCTCTAAGTGTTGGCTTAGCCCGTGTCACCTTCCTTAAGTGCTCGGATTTATAACCATTCTCTAGTCTTTACTACCGACGCCACTCCTCTTGGAATTGACTCTGTCTCTCACCACATACTCCTCTCGGTGTACTTGTGTATTACAAAGTGATCCTCACAAATATTCTCAAATACAAAGATTATGTTCTCTAATAAGATGAGAAAACTAAGCAAAAAGACAAAAAAAATCAAAAATTCAGCATTCTGGAAAAAAAGTCATTACAGTGTTATGAGTCGACTCATATCGTTCATGGGTCGACTCATAAACTAGTTGTTACAGGTTGCACAACAGTTATGGGTTGACTCATAAATTCATGAGCTGACTCATACTCATGGGTTGATTCGCTACAGTTTTGAGTCGACTCATCAGACTAAAAATGCTAACTGCCCAAAACTTCTTGAGTCGACTCGCTACAGTTATGAGTCGACTCATAACATGCACACAGCCTGATATGAACAGTAAAAACCAACTTTAAATCCTCTTTAAAAATATCAAATAAATTCTAAAAAAATATAAAACTTTGGAAAATATTTATAAACATGATAATGAACATGTTACAAAAAGAATATTTTAATTTGCACTTTCCAATTGTGAAAACTCATCATTTTGTAAAATAGTCCAAAAACATGAAAACTTAACAATGCATGTTTTTAACAAACAAACATGCATATTTACTTTGAAAGGATTAATGGACTTAGAAAAAGATATAAAATAGTATAATTAAGTCTTTAATCTATAAACACATACTTTTGCAAATAAACATGATTTCATAAATTTGTTAAAGCTTGATTTTAATGAAATCATTGTAAGCATGTATAAACATGAAACAATTTGTATAAATATAACTATATTCATTTGTTTCATATTTATATAGCTAAACACATTATTTCAAAACAAAATCGATAAATAGGAAACTAGTATATATGTATATGTATATAACTATGCTAAACACATTATTTCAAAACAAAATCGATAAATAGGAAACTAGTATATATGTATATGTATATAACTATTAGTTTCATATTTATAAAAACAAAATCGATAAATAGGAAACTAGTATATATGTATATGTATATAACTATTAGTTTCATATTTATATGATTTAAACTTTAAAACAAAAACAATAAAAACGAAAGCAATGTGTGTGTATAGTTTGAGCTCTAAGTATCAACACGCAATGTATAAACCTAAAATAATATACCAAGCTATAGGTCTTCAATAAGCTTGTCTTGATTTTCGGATGAAGCTTGATCTTGAATCTTTGACTTGAATTGTATTGGCTTCATTCTGATTTCCGCCAACCTCCATTTGAATGTTATCATTAAGCTTAATCCGTCCAACCTCTAACATCAATGTTTGTCTAGAATATCTAATAAACAAATACAAACACTAGACAAACGATGTTAGGGATTGTTTGTAAATCATCATCAAAACAAAGGTACTAACAGTATCTTACATAATCTATATCCGGATTTTCTTCATTCTTCTTGAAGACCCATTTACAGCCAACAATTTTATGTCCTTTTGGTGGCTTCACTAACTCTCATGTTTCGTTCTTGTGAAGAGACATCATCTCTTTAGTCATTGCAATAGTGTAATTTGCAGCCTCATTGCCACTAATATCCTCCTTATAGGTAGAAGGCTATGGAATCTAAATCGATTCTGTTATATACAAAGCGTAAACAAGCATGTCTGAATGTCGAGGATGTCGGATTTGCCTTTTTGTTCTCCCTGTGGCAATATTATATTGTTGCTCGTACGGTGTGTCAGCATCTTAAGTTGAACCTTTCGCAATATCAACTGGTTTAACATGAGCGCCCTCAAGCACTCTCTTTGAAGCTGAGCTCTCTAGCTCCACTTGCTTGCTAGACCCCTTTTTAGTACCTATAGTGTCAATAACAAACTCCTTTCTCGGGTGAAGAATGAATTTCTCATCAAAAGTAACATCCCTACTAATAATAAACTTAGGTGATTTGGGATCAGAATATCATAATCTATAGCTCTTCACCCTAATCACATATCCTAGAAAGATAGCTTTCTTTGCTTTGGGTTCAAGCTTACGATCATTAACATGAAAATAAGCAGAGAAACCAAATACTCTAAAATAAGAGTAGTTAGAAGGGGTACCATGTTGGCCTTCTTATTTTGATGATGATTTAACAAATAATTTACAACTAATATTGTTTTTAGTATTTTGGTTTTGTGTTGTTTAATATACACAGGAAAATGAGTTATATGATATTGAAGCCTATGAAAACCATGTCAACCAATAAAGTTCAAGCCTTATATGATTCACTTTTGGTATATTTAGTATAGGTTTATATGTAATATGTATAAATTCTTCAAGCTCAAATTTACACACACATTTATTTGTGAAATTTCTCAAATCATAGGTGTTTTTATGCAAAATATATTTTAATATGCTTTGGACTAAATAAATATTATAAACATCTTTAAAAGTCTATAAAAACATTATACAAGTTTTCAAAACTTGATTTGAGCAAAATATAAAAATTAACATGTTTAAATACACATGTATTTTAGTATTTTTTAAATATTTCTGAGATTTCACAAATGGTAAGTGCCAATTGAAAATTTCCTTTTCTAACATGTTCATATTTATGTTAATAATTTTTTTCCAAAGTTTTATAGTTTTTTAGAATTTATTTGCTATTTTTAAAATAGGTTTAAAATTTGTTTTCACTATTCATAACAGGCTGAAAACCTGTTATCGGTCGACTGATGATCCTTATCAGTTGACTGATGAAAACACCCGGAATTGTCAAAACTATCTATTTTAACGACTGATGAACTATCAGTCGACTGATTCCTCATCAGTCGACTGATGAGGTCTTCAGTCGACCGATGAGCTACTAATTGTCTATAACGGTTAGCTCATCAGTCGACTGATGAACAGTATCAGTAGACTGACGCCTGTAACGGCTAGTTTTTCTAACTTTCTATTTTTTTTATCTTTTTGCTAGTTTTTTCTTAGGTTTTGGTCTTTGGTTTTTCATCCTATAAATACCCCTTACTGTTTCACTTCTAAAATTATCTAAGTGGGTTTTAACAAGAGTTTCAAAGGGTTTAAAAGACCGTTTAAGTTTCTTTTCAAGTTTGGTGTTTGTTTACAAAGAGGAGGCTTACATTGTCGATTGAGGAATTCATCCTTAATCACTCGCATCCTCTCTTTGTGTTATGTTTGCCTAACTCATTTATCTAGCATTTTATTCTTGATTTTCATGTCTATGTCATTGCTAGTTTATTATTTAAGTTAGATTTTATTGAACTCTTTTTATCACACACATCCCTATTTGAGCTTTTAGTATTTCATACATTATATATTGGGTTGTGGGATTGTGATATTGTGAGAGTGAGCTTACATTGTGCTCTCATCTATTATAGAGAACAAATCATTTGTATTTGAGCCATAATTGTAAATTACATATTGTGTTACACTTGTACACCGTGAGGAGTGGTTGGTGAAAGACGGGGTTGATTCTAAGAGGAGTGGTGTCGGTTGTAAAGCCTAGAGAGAGGTTATAAATTCGAGCACTTGAGGAAGAGGACACGGGCTAGGCCAACACTTAGAGGGTGTAGAGTGTGTTTACTTTGTGTGTTTTGTAAATGTTTGTCGGTAAGCGTTGAAAACCGACTGTGAATATTTTGGGTGAACGTCAAAAACCCGTCGCGATAGTGGATTCTCCCCGAGAGTGGGGAGCGGAGACGTAGGTCAGAAGGATCAAACTCCGTGATCATATTATTATGTTTGAGTTTGCTTTGTGTATATTTATTTTGTGCTTGTAATTTTTATTCTTGCTCATAACTCATTCATATATCTTTTGTAAGAATTAATTCATCACGAAAGTTTTTTTAATTGGCATAAAATCAGAATTAGATTAGCATTGACCATATTCACCCCCCTCTAGGGTCTAACACACCAGACCACACCTCTTCTGAAGTCTTAAAATCAATTACTGTAGAAGGAGATCTATTTATCAAGTAGCAAGTTGTATTGACTGCCTCGGCCCAAAAGTTTTTTAACAAACTAGCATTAGAAAGCATGCACCGAGCTCTCTCTAAAAGTGTTCTGGTCATCCTTTCTGCAACTCTATTTTGCTGTGACGTATGCCAAACTGTACGATGAAGCATAATACCTTCATTCTTGCAGAACTAGTCGAACTCTGAGGAACAAAACTTCATCTCATTATCGGTTCTGAGATACTTCACTTTCTTTCATGTTTTCTTCTCAATCATAATTTTTCATTACTTGAAGGTTGCACACACGTCACTCTTATGCTTCAAAGGATACACCCAAACTTTTCTGGAATAATCATCAATCAATGTTGTAGGCATCAAAAATTGCCTATAGTTCTCCACGAACGGTTCAGTGTTAACGATCGACGATTGAACGTCATTACCCGGTGCACAAGAGTTCAAATGACGTCGGTAAGCGCCTGAAGCGAACCGACGGACTACGTGAGCCGACAGAATCTCAGAACAACGGGGATACGGGTTGACCGAAAACCCCGCAATCACCGCCAATTAGGCACCGAACACCCGCCGGGTCCCTGATCACCCCACTGATAATCCCAAACCATCGGGGCCCTACAGAGCTTCGTCGCCCAAGATTCCAATGCATCTGAAATCACTTCAAATCCGAAGTTGCGGAACGGCGAATCAAACGGCCAAACACACCGGGAAGCCTGGACCCAGACCTGCAGACAACACCCGGAGGGCATCCCGGCAGGAACGAAACACCCAGAAGGGTGTTTGGCCGAAGCCAAGACACCCCAGCGTGTCTCGGCGCAGGGCCGAGACACCACGCAAGGGGTGTCTCGGCCTTGGCGAGGACACCCCTAGGGGGGTGTCTCGGCTCCAAAACCGAGACACCCCTTGGGGGTGTCTCGGCCATGGCCGAGACACCCCAAGGGGTGTCTCGGTTTTGGAGCCGAGACACCCCCCTAGGGGTGTCCTCAACCAGCCCCCTACCCCTTGCTTTTCCTATAAATAGGCCCCTAGGGCCTCCATTCTCTTGGCCTTGGTTTTGGGAGAGGAATTTCAGATCTAGAGCTCTAGCCTTTGAGATCTGAAATTCCAGAGAGGAGCGGCGAAGCCCTGCCGGAGGAAGGAGTCGGGGTTTTCTAAGAGAGCGGCGAAGCCCTGCCGGATCGAGGAGTGAGCGAGCCTTCTGCAGCAAAGGAGTCTTCTTCTTCATTCCCCACCTTCTTTTCCCTTAGTGTTGCCCTTAGCGGTGATACAAAGGAGAGCTAGTGCCTCGTTTTAGCCGAGACATAAGCTTTACACCTCTGAGATCCCACGCGGATCGACGGGGTTCAGAGTTTCTAAAATCCCCCCGCGGATAGACGAAACTCTGCCCGATTTTCTCGGACCAGATCTGAGTGCCCCGGTGGTCCACGGATATCAACATCCCCGTCACAGGCAAAAGACCCACGCAAGCAAGAGATGACAAACAGATCTTGCGTTTGTTTGAAAAGAGTTGTATTTCTTTTGTTTTCATTGTGTACCGGTCTTATAAAAAGGCTATCTTTTTATTTCATTGTAACGATTGAAGTTGTAATGAATGCAGCAATGAATACAGCAACTTTTTCCGCAAACAAGCTGGCGACCACAGTGGGAGCCAACGGCATCGCAACCGACGCCGTCGTGACGCAACCAGCACTCAAGATCGGGGTGAATGAAGAACACGAGCTCGATCAACAACGGTTCAAAGAAGGCCTCTCTTCCTCCTCCTCCAGATCCGCCTCTCCAAACGGGTACAGAAAGGTAACCTCTTTCATAAATGATTGCAGGTCCTTCGGTTCAAAAATCCAAGACCCCGTTGCCGCCTCTGCACTTGCACCACGCGACGTCCCCACGTCGTCCAAAATGGTCGAGATCGCAGATCCGGACTCCTCTTCCGCCGAGGAGATGGCCTCTGAAGATACTCCAGCAATATCAAAGAGAGCACGACAAAGACGGCGTCAACGTCTTGCTCGTCAGCTGGCCGAGGCTTTGGAGCCAATGGATGGGATCCGCTATAACGTGGATCTAAAATCCAGGCAACGCCAGGAGCAACCACGGCAAACAACCAGCCCCTCCTCCGAAGCAGAAACAAACAAATGGGTTCATGTCAAAAGAACTCGTTCTACTCTCGAGGAGCGAATCCAGAAGCGCCGCGCCTTGCGTGCGCATGCCCGAGCCCTGGTCCAAAAAGCACGAGAAATGCTAAAGGGAGAGGCAGTTAAGAGATCGCCGAAATCCGAACGAGTTTGGATGCCGAAGGCCAAAACAACGCCTGAGGTAAAAGCAGGTAATATTGCTCTCCAACCTTCGTCAATTTCAGATCCCGAACCTCTGGAAAAGCCCCACCGCAGCGCGGATTTCCCCAAGTTCAAGAATCCTCCGAGGGATCGTATCGGTGCTCTACCCGAGGATCGAGGAAAAGCGCCTGATAAGGAGAGCTCGAGATCATCAAACGAGCCGCAAGCCAATACCCGGACTAGGGGTCGTACGCAATCTCCTAACAAACGGATTCGTACAACGTGTACACGATCTCCTAACAAATCGATCTCTGCAACGACCAGCTCGGCGGTGCGTGCAAAGGACCAAGAGCCCGTTAAGGTTTCACCCTCACAAAGGAGTGATTCCAAACGTGCGACTCTTGAAGAGGCTAACAAGGCAATGTTTACTCAGAAGAAGACGCGTCGGACAGATGAACGCGTTATACCTGAGAACCCCTGTGAGCAGCCGATAGGTTACTCCGACTGCAAAGTCAGTGAGTTGTACTATCAGGCTGGGGGTGCGGATGAATCTCGAAAGAGAAACACCCGGGAAGCGGATTCTCACTGTCCGTGTACCAAACTTATCAGGGCAGTATTATCAGCCTGTAGCTGCCCCAAGACCGCTCCACAGAGGGTCTCGATATTCGAGGGAATCTCCGATGGAACGACAAAGCCCAAATCAAGGCGTTCCCACCAAAGAGGATCGATTGCTCGAGAGGATGAACCCCTAGAAGTTACCATCAACATGGTCAACAAGGGAAAGTCCCCAATCATTTCAGGTGGTTCCGACCCTAATTTCTCTTTAGGAAGCAGGGTCGATTCGGGAATAGCTCAGCTTCGGCCAGAAGCCGTCGGATACAACAATGACCATGAGGTCCATGAAGGAATCCATTCTGATGATGAGTTCTCGGATTCTCATTCCGCGCTCGCCTCTGACGATACAACGTCTAGCATAGGGCAAGCTCGAGAGGTGTGCATGGCCAACACCGAACAGATAGCCAAAATCATTGAAGAGGCCCTGTCGATGCGGGAGTAGCTCAGCTTCAGCTAGAAGCCGTCGGATATAACAACGACCATGGGGTCCATGAAGGAGTCCATTCCGATGACGAGTTCTCAGATTCTCATTCCGCTCTCGCTTCTGACGATACAACGTCTAGCATAGGGCAAGCTCGAGAGGTGTGCATGGCCAGCACCGAACAGATAGCCAAAATCATTGAAGAGGCCCTGGCTAAGCAGAAGGAAATCTTCAAATTCGAAATGGAAATGGCTATGCAGGAGATGAGACAAATGCACGACCGACGAATCCGAGCTTTGTCAAATCAGCTAGGGGAATCCAGCCATCGCATCCAGAACGCCGCAGTTGGCAGCAATCCGGAGGAGGTCGAAATCGTCATGGCCGACGCACCGCCCAAGAATACTGGGGGTGGCCCCACTAAAAATCACAACGCTGGGGGTGGACCCACCAGTGATGATAACGCTGGGGGTGGACCCGCCAGTGATAACAACACTGGGGGTGGCCGTATTATTCCTCTCGATAATTATCCAAAACAGGATAGAGGTGAGGCCAAAAAGATAAAGGAGCTCGAAAGAAAAATCGAAGCCCTGATGATTGCTCGAGAGGTGAAGAAGACCGGTATTCCGTGTCCTTACCCGAAAGAGTAGGATTCGATCCCGTATCCGGCGAAGTTCAACCTGATCAACTTCACGCCGTTCGGCGGAAAGGGCTCCCCCACTCAGCATCTAATCTACTTCAAGTCCCACTTGGGGGTGATCTCTGGCAACGGACCCTTGATGGTTCGGTCATTCGTTGGCACCCTTCGCGGGCCTGCCTTCGATTGGTACCGCCGTCTCAAGCCCGGAAGCATCAACAGCTGGGAGGACCTGGAAAGCAAGTTCCTCGCCCAATTCTTATGACACCGAGGTGTCGATCAGGACACTCTTCGACGAGAAACAAAAAGGCGGAGAGTCGGTGGATACCTTCATCAAACGCTTCCGCAATCAGGCAATGAACTGCAGGGATCCCGTCACGGAGGAATTCCTCTTGCAGACTTGTCAGAACAACTTGTCCATTAACATCTTGGACGTGATGGGAATAGAGCCGCTCAATACCTGGAAAGAGTTGAAGGCTCGAGGAGAACAAGCTGAACGCTTCATCAGAAGGCGGAAGGCCGAGAGAAACCAACCGATGGTTAATCCTCCGGATTCGGATCTCATACCTCATGATGAAGAGGACGTACCTGCAACGGTTATTGACGATGATCAAACGTCACAACAGCAGTCCTGGGAACAACAGGAGAATTCAGACGAGGAGCTCCAAAACGAGTACTCGTTCAAAGACGAAGACGTTCCAGCTATTTTCGAGACCCTTCTCGAAAACAACAAAATCAAGCTCCCGCCCATCACACATCAAGAGGAAGATGGCGATTCTGCGGATCCAACGTACTGCGAGTACCACAGAAGGATCCTCCACCCCACCAAGGAATGCTTTGCTCTCAAGAATAACATCCAGACCTTGGTTGAAGCCGGCGTTATAACGCTAGGGTAAGCCGATTGAAAACGGCAAGACTCCGACAAGTATAAGAGTATAAACTGCTCCTTAAATACTCCAAAGAGTACAAGAGTATAAACTGTTCCTCAATACTCCAAAGAGTACAAGAGTATAAACTGTTCCTCAATACTCCAAAGAGTACAAGAGTATAAACTGTTCCTCAATACTCCAAAGAGTACAAGAGTATAAACTGTTCCTCAATACTCCAAAGAGTACAAGAGTATAAACTGTTCCTCAATACTCCAAAGAGTACAAGAGTATAAACTGTTCCTCAATACTCCAAAGAGTACAAGAGTATAAACTGTTCCTCAATACTCCAAAGAGTACAAGAGTATAAACTGTTCCTCAATACTCCAAAGAGTACAAGAGTATAAACTGTTCCTCAATACTCCAAAGAGTACAAGAGTATAAACTGTTCCTCAATACTCCAAAGAGTACAAGAGTATAAACTGTTCCTCAATACTCCAAAGAGTACAAGAGTATAAACTGTTCCTCAATACTCCAAAGAGTACAAGAGTATAAACTGTTCCTCAATACTCCAAAGAGTACAAGAGTATAAACTGTTCCTCAATACTCCAAAGAGTACAAGAGTATAAACTGTTCCTCAATACTCCAAAGAGTACAAGAGTATAAACTGTTCCTCAATACTCCAAAGAGTACAAGAGTATAAACTGTTCCTCAATACTCCAAAGAGTACAAGAGTATAAACTGTTCCTCAATACTCCAAAGAGTACAAGAGTATAAACTGTTCCTCAATACTCCAAAGAGTACAAGAGTATAAACTGTTCCTCAATACTCCAAAGAGTACAAGAGTATAAACTGTTCCTCAATACTCCAAAGAGTACAAGAGTATAAACTGTTCCTCAATACTCCAAAGAGTACAAGAGTATAAACTGTTCCTCAATACTCCAAAGAGTACAAGAGTATAAACGTATTCAATATCGTAGCACTAAAAGGGTTAACTCTTTTAGCTTAAAACGTTACATGGGAGCGGACTTAAACAATCCGCATACTAGCCCGACTCAAACGGTAGTCGGTAAAGGCTAATCAAATCCGTTGAAGGCTGGGGATTAGCCAAAAATCCTAAAGTCAACGCCTAACACGCGTCGCCGGGTAGTCTATTCCCGTGAGAAAGACGAAGTCTACGTATTCAATATCGTAGCACTAAAAGGGTTAACTCTTTTAGCTTAAAACGTTACATAGGAGCGGACTTAAACAATCCGCATACTAGCCCGACTCAAACGGTAGTCGGTAAAGGCTAATCAAATCCGTTGAAGGCTGGGGATTAGCCAAAAATCCTAAAGTCAACGCCTAACACGCGTCGCCGGGTAGTCTATTCCCGTGAGAAAGACGAAGTCTACGTATTCAATATCGTAGCACTAAGAGCGTTAACTCTCTTAGCACAACAAAGTCAACGCCTAATACACGTTGCCGGGTAGTCTATTCCCGTGAGAAAGACGAAGGCTACGTATTCAATATCGTAGCACTAAGAGCGTTAACTCTCTTAGCACAACGTCACGTGCGGAACGGACTTAAACAATCCGCATGCTTAAAGGCTTATCAAATCCGTTGATGGCTGAGGATTTGCCAAAAATTCTACAACTGCGAGTCATTGACGCATCAACTCCACTGGTTGGTCTCGTGACTCGAGCACCCAACAAATTCAGGATAAAATCCACACATGCAGATGAATCAAACAGTTGGTCCTGCAGCCCCGACACTTGGGACCACCGTGCTCCAATACCTTAAGAGCCTAAACTGTGAGTACTCCAGCAAACGTACGAGTATAAACTGTGTTAATGGCGATCCGTAAACCCTAGGGTCAGCGCCGGTCAACGCGTAACCCTAGGTCAACGCCAAGCAACGCGTTGCAACAAAAGTCAACGTTCGACGATTCGAAACCCTAGGGTGGACGCCGGTCAACGCGTAACCTTAGGTCAACGCCAGTCAACGCGTTGCAACCAAAAGTCAATCAACAGTGATCTGGAACCCTGAGTCAGCAGCCGGTCAACGCGTAACCCTAGGTCAACGCCGGTCAACGCGTTGCGATAAAAAGCCAACACACGGGGATCCGAAACCCTAAGCCAGCACAATGTGGCGGAGGTAGTTCAAAGTCAACTCAATGACACGAGCCAAACTCAATTCATCAGCTGCACACTCGAGACTCCGACGACGGCCAAGCGATAAACGCAGCGCTGGAAGAACTTCGGATATTCGTCAAAGCATCGAATAGACCGAAAATCGAAAGGGTCAAGAGTTGAAGCTAACTACGCCGACTGAAGGCCAGATCAATCACATCCAAAGTATTCCAGCCTCTTCTATAAAAGAAACGAGTCAGGAACACTTTGGAGGGGGTATCTGTAGGCATCAAAAATTGCCTATAGTTCTCCACAACCGGTTCAGTGTTAACGAGCGACGATGGACGTCACCACCCAATCCACATGAGCCTAATCGACGTCGACGAACGACTGAAGTGAATCGACGAGTTACATGAGCGGATAGGACTTCGGAATCACGAAGACCCGGACCAATCGGGAAGCCCGGCACTGTTCACAAAAAGGACAACGCCCTTCATGCCTCGACCACTCTACAGATAATCCAATCACCAGAGCAGGTCAAACTCTTCGTCGCGCATCCAACGCACCCGGAATCACTCAAATCCGAGTTCGTACGAAGAATCTACGGGGAAAACAATCAAATACACCTACGGGTCTCAGGAATTCCCAAAACACCCCCAGGGGGTGTCTCAGAAATTCCGAGACACCCCAGGGGTGTCTCGGAATTTCCGAGACACCCCAAGGTGTCTCGGAACCCCCCCCTTTTCCTATAAATAGGAGCCTAGGCCTTCATTTGAGGGGGCTGATTTCTTTGGAGTGAAAGGCTAAGGCTCCTAATTCAAGGCTGGATTTATTTGTCTTGGAGCAAGGCTAGAGAGAGGAGAGGAGGAGTTTTGGAGAGCCTAGGCGAAGCCTTGCCGGATCGAGGAGTGAGCGAGCCTTCTGCAGCAAAGGAGCCTTCTTCTTCATTCCCTCTTCTATTTTCCTTAGTGTTGCCCCTTAGCGGTGATACTAAGTAGAGCGAATATCTCGATTATCCGATATAGGAGCTGTAAACTTCTAGATCTCACGCAGATCGACGAAGTTCAGAGTTTCTAAAATCCCCCCGCGGATAGACGAAACTCTGCCCGATTTTCTCGGACCAGATCTGAGTGCCCCGGTGGTCCACGGATATCAACATCCCCGTCACAGGCAAAAGACCCACGCAAGCAAGAGATGACAAACAGATCTTGCGTTTGTTTGAAAAGAGTTGTATTTCTTTTGTTTTCATTGTGTACCGGTCTTATAAAAAGGCTATCTTTTTATTTCATTGTAACGATTGAAGTTGTAATGAATGCAGCAATGAATACAGCAACTTTTTCCGCAAACAAATGTTAGTAGAAAACGAGCTTCACCTTTTGATGGAACCTGAGAAGGACCCTAAATATCTGAATGATTATAATCTAAAGTACTCTTACTTCTATGGACACTGGTACTAAAGGAGACTTTGTGGTGTTTGTCGAAAATACAATGCTCACAAAAATCTAGCTTATTAGTTTCTGACCATAAAGCAGACCTTGTTTACTCAATACATCTAGTCCTCTCTCACTCATATGCCCTAACCGCATATGCCATAAACGTATAGTGTCAGAATCTGAATCCTCTGAGGATGACATTACTACAACACCTGTCATTGTACTGCCTTTAAGGATATAGAGGGCATTTACCTTCTTTCCTTTCATCATAATAAGAGAGCCTTTACTAACTCCCAAAACTTAACCTTCAGCCAAAAAATTAAAACTATTTGAGTCAAGGGTGCCTAAAGAAATGAGGTTCTTCTTTAACTCTGGTATATGTTGGACATTGCTTAATGTTCTAACAATACATGACGGGGTATAAATGTATACCTCTAGAGTTGCAAGTGCACAACCAATCAAGTTATAGTATAAAAAATTATCGATCCCACGAGGAAGGTGTTTGTAGAAGAATATCAAAATCAATTCTTATTTTGTGTGTGTGACAATTAGGAGTGATGAATGTGATTGTAGAGAGATAGAGAGAGTGAGAGTGATTGTGTGTAAATAACCACAAAATGAGATTGAGAGTGGATAGAAAAAGAGAGGATGTGATAAAGAATAAATGTAATCAACAAGGAATGAAAGAAAGATGAAGAGAAAAATCAGGAAATAAATAAGAGAAAAATCAAGAATTAAATGAAAATTTAAGAAAGTAAGAGATGGAGGATTTAATTAAAGATATGAGGAATCTAGAATTGAATCTACTAGCTAATCTCACATATAAAATATGAACTATTCTCTTCACATTCTACTTTAGATTTATTAAGTGTAGATTATATATCAAACCACTTAAAAAAGCATAACCTATCAAATCATCATCTAAGTAAAATTAATACTCATGAAGGAATAACAACTAAATAGTAATTCTAGAATTCCTTCTACTAATTAGTTCTTTAGTTGAACATCCTAAACATGAACATTTTAAGCATAAGAGAATGATCAACAAATTATAAAAGAAATAAAGCTAGTTTCATACAATTACTAGAGTTCCTACAAGAATTAATTCTACATCTTAAAAAACAATTCCCTAGAGAGTTCTAGCCTCAAGATGAATCAAAGAAAATAAAAATAAACAAAAATAAAAACTAATCCTAAGATGGTTCTAGCCTCAAGATGAATAGTGTAAGAAAATAAAATCTAAACTACAAAATAAATTACAAGAACTAAACTACAAAATAAATTGTAAGAATTAAATGTGAGAATTTAAAGTAAGAAAATAAAGATATGAAAGTAAATCTACTCTATAAGCATAAAAATAAATCTAAGGCAATAGTGTTCTTAGCCTCTTGGCTATTTAAATAAGAAAATAAAGCAAGAAGATAAATTTATTAACAAAGAGGAAATTTATATCCTATGAGGATTCTAGCTTCAAGGTGGAAGCAAACCTCCATCTTGATCTTTATCTTCATCTTCATCTTCATCTTCATCATCAAATAAAGAGAAGAAAAGAAAAATATGAAGAGGTGGAAAAAAATCTTTTATTAATTTTAATAAAAGTTAAAAATTTGGAAGGTCTTCTCAACTAAGAGTAACTCTCCTCTCCAAATAGAGTTACGAAATTTTTTACACCCTAACCCCTAACTCTCTACCCCTATTTATAGCGCATAGCAATGAATGAGAGCTATTGGATTAAACTTCCTTTCCAAGTTACTCAATTTTAGCCATTAAATCTAACTGCACATTTGGTAACGATACCGCTATCGATACAGATATCAATACTGGTATCGATACCCCTATCGATACCGATATCGATACTAGTATCGATACTCTTATCGATACATGTATCGATACTTGTATCACAAATCTAACTTGACATATGGCTTTGTTTCGTTGAGATAGGCGGTTTTCATATATTATATGCTTAATTACGCCTTCCGGATTGAGAGATATAATCGTTTTTTTGCGACCAACCATCTTGAATATGATATTAGATTTTTATTTTCTCCGGCTTCTGTAAGCTTCTTGGCTTGACCTTGGGATTCAATAAAAGGTTACAAAATAAGGAAGTTAGATTTTTTTGGGCTTTTAGTCATTATTTTTTTATTAACTTGTAAATTAAGATAAAAATAATTATTAGTAATATATTTATTCATGTAAAATAGATAATGAGGGTATAAAATCATAATAAAAGTATGATATCAATATCATCATGGGTTCTAATCTTAATTGATCAGATACCAACAGTCTTACAAGGTATGTTATTTCCCATAGACTGATGTGTGACAAACCAATCTCTATGCGGACACATAGGATAGAAACAACCTAAATCAAGAACCCACTCATCTTGTGAATGAGTATTAACACTAACTGAAGAGTATTAATTGAAAGAACTTTATGTGAACTAGAAGACTCTTAAGTTACAGTGGCAACTAAAGGTTTCACCTCCTCAGATTTCGATTGTGAATTATCCTTTGCTTTGAGCGCTAGACAATTAGATTTTATATGCTCAAACTTATGATAGTACTAACATTCAATATTTTTTCTTAGTATGGACTTTGATATAGATATATTTCTAGATTTGCCTCTACCACCAACACTCTTTTCAGGACTACCACGAGCAAACTAACCCTCAGCTTGATCCTCTCCTCCTACTACAGACACTTTCTGCCTTAATTCTTTTAAATGTAAGGCTGGTTTAACATCCTCCAAAGAAAGTGTATCTCTACCATAAAGCATACTATTGACAAAATTTTCATGGGAAGGAGATAATGAACATAACAAGATAAATGTTTGATCTTTTTCGTTAATTTTTACATCAATATTCTTTAAATCCATAAGAATAGTGTTAAGTTTATCTAAGTGGTCTTTAATTCGCACACCTTCCTTTATGCGAAGGGTGAAGAGGCGTTGCTTTAAGTAAAGCTTGTTCGTTAGAGATTTTGTCATGTATAAACTCTCTAACTTGAAATTACCCTAGGGGAGGGGTGAATAGGGTAATCAAACAATAAATGTGCAATTAATAAAATTCAATGCAATACAAGACACAATTTAGTAATATGGCAATAAAAAAAGAGAGAGTTAGAGAATAGTTAGCCAATTGACACGCCGATGTGTTCACGAGGTTTAATCCTCTCGACCTACGTTCCTGATCACCTCTTTTGATGGTTTTCCACTACACAAACCCGGTTTAAAAGCCAGAATTTCTTCACAACGATCTTCACAAGATCAAGCTCACCACACAAGTGATCTCCTCGAGATCAAGCTTTCCACACAATACAAGATTAATGAAAAGATCTCTCTTACAATTATCCTATAGCAAAGATTAAGAGATGACAATTGAAACTTAGAGGTTGTGGGATTTGAAAGTGAAAAACTAAAATTGAGTAAGATGAAAGTTTGAGCTCAAAAACTGTAGACGGTAAAAATTACCTTCGCAAACTTATACATGAATTCGCCCGCGAGTCAGAATCGCCCACTCAAATTAAAGGCGGGGCTCACCCATGTATTGGACTCACTAGTGCAAACCCAAATCGCACGAGCCCCAAATTCGTCCGCGGTTGTTCATCCAGATTCTCCAGCATGATCGACTCGCCCGCACGAGTCAAGATCATCTAATTTCCTGCTCATTCGACGGTCGAACTAGCGCCCGGCACGAGTCGAGCAGTCGAATTCCGTTTTTACCCCGAGCAGCGCGCGTACGGGCGCGTACAGAGGGGTATCTCAGTACCTCACGACGTGAAGGCATGGGAACAGTACTCCAAGGCCCATCAAGTAGCCCAACCAGTCAATGCAGTCGTCAAACCCGCCTGCACGCTCAAGGTTGAAGCTCGCCTCACCTGCATGAGTCAAGAGTTGAATCTGCCTGTAAATGGCAAGCTGACTGGACTTAAATTGAGTACTCGACAGCCGCTATGCTGTGTACAGGGATGGGCCTTCCCACTTCCCGTACGATGTGAAGGGATGGAGAACAGTACTCCAAACCCATCAAGTAGCCGCTCACAGTACGAGTGACCGGTCACTCGCCAGATCTGCCTGTAGGAAGCTCGCCTCGCCTGCACGAGTCAAGAGTTGAATCCGCCTGCAAACGACAAGCTGGCTAAACCCACTCGAGTGCTGGACAGCCGCTATCCCACATACAAGGAGGGGTCATCCCACTCCTCATGACGTGAAGGGAAGGAGTACAGCACTGCGAACCCATAAAGCAGCCGCTCACAGTACAAACCAAAAACATGGTCATACCCCATGATTTAAGGAGCGGCCACGCCGTCTCTCCTCTATTTAAGGACTTCTTCCTACCACAGAGAAGAGGTTCAGCGTTCAACAGTTCTCTCATAGCTAATTGATTAATTCAATCGGCTAACTGAACCACTAGCTCTCGACTCTCAACAGAGTCGACGACAAGCTCTTTGCATAATCTTTGCACTGCAACATCTTCTCCCAGTTTTAGGCCCTGATTGCCGTTAAACTCGGAGATTCGAACTCCCTCGATCCGTACTTCTACTATATATTGAAGCTCGCCAGCAATCTTGGTCGAATAGTCCAAGGGAAGCAGACTCGGTGCAAGAACCGAACGAAGCGTCCTATAGCTACCGAAAGTCCCTACGTTAAACAAGGAGGGCATTCCCTCTACTTCTATTGTAATTTTCGATTCATTAGTTTGTAATAAGCTATTCTTATCAATACAAACAAAATTCCTGTTTCGAGAGATTAGAAATTCACACCTACAGAAGATGGTGACCACAGTGGGAGGATATGTTTCTTCAATCGAAATGGTGGTAGCTCAGTTTGACGAGGTTGCTGTTAGGACGACTGTGGAGTCCCTAGAAATCGAGTTCGACCAAGCCAAGTATGAAGAGTACTTGTCTTCTTCCTCCTCTGGTGGCAATGCGTCCCGCAAACGCCACAGAGCCATGCACAGAGGCCGACCTCAAACGGTCAAAGCCTCCGCGCCTGAAGACTCTATCCGAGTCATGTCGGGAGAACCTACTCCCTCCAGATCGATCAAGGCCAAGCCGAAGGTCGAGAGAACAGGGCGAAAGCCTGCTAGATGGGTCGCTAAACGGTCCTCACAGACGTCAGCCCAGGAGGAAACAGTAGTTCACTCCGGCACAGGCCATGCTGCCACAACCCACACGGACGCTCCTCTCTCCAGAAGAGCTCGCCAACAGCAACGACAGACCCTCGCCCGATAGGGGGCTTGAGCCTTCACCTCATACGATGGCCTGAACTATTACACGGGCCCGAAAAGCGTTACGAAGGGGAAAGGGGAAACTCGCCCGACACTGGAAGGCCCTCCAAATCAGGCGTGCTAACCAAGATAGACGGGACCACCCGCTCAAGCGGACTTTGCTTCTCAGGTCACATCCCTGATGCGAATAGACCATCCAAAACGAGCGAACCTACCCGAGGAGGCGAACCCCCAAGGGCGGGCGAACCTCACCATGACCCCTTGACGGATAAGTGTGACAAGCGGGAAAGCCTTGATTACAAAGGCAAAGCAGTAGGCGATACCTCACAAACTCGCCTGTGTGAGCAGAGGGTTGAGTCTCGCCTGCATACTGGAGTTCACCCAAGCGTGAAGACTCGCCTGTCAGGGCAAACTCGCCCGACTCCAACACCTAAACATTCTACCCAATGTGCACCAGGGGGTGCATCCAAAACCTTCTTATGCAATCACCCAGGCGACCTGTCTGACGTTGGGGGTTGTCACCAATCGCCCTCAGAAGATCTTCGGGCCCACTTAACTCACAAACGCACCATACATGAGGCGAATCCTCAGTGCCACTGTGAAAGACTTATCCAAACAGTACTCGCTGACTGTCAATGTATAGGAGCGACGAAACCTTTAGTATTCGAGAGGCTCTCTCGATGACCTTCTCGATCGAGACCTTCTCATCGAGGGCGTCGTCATCAAAGAAGACGCGCCGCCGACGATCTAGAGCTCCCATCTGCTATAATCAACAAGACGGACAAGGGCAAAGCCGTGCTTTCTGGTTCCCCGGATTCAGACTCCTTCCTGGGATCTAATCCTCCGCTTGTCTAACGTGAGCGAGACGGCATATACTGGCGCATCCGTAGTCGTACGGGGGTGAGCATTGGGTTTGATTATTCAACCTTAGCACCTCCCTCCGACGGTGACAACGAGATTTACTCAGCAGCAGCCACGTCCCAAACATCTCACTCAAGTCAGGACGCTCTGGCGAGGGTACACATGGTCGAACCCACACAAGAACAGGCGGTGGTTCGAAGAATAACATGCGACCATAGACTCCTTAAGAGAGATGTTGGAGCAGCTTCTGAACAAGAAGAAGAAGAAGAAAAGAACCCAGCACATCTTACCACGACAGACAGGGAGTAAAGAATGGATACCTCTCCATCGTCCGGTGACTGAAACGGAGGATAATATCGGTCCACAATCCGACTACTCTTCCAAAACCTCGCTAGGAACGTCGCATACTGGGGGTAGCACCCACGACAAGAGGTTCAACGAGTTCAAAAGCCAACTCAACGCTTTAAAACTCCAGCAAAACATGAACAAGCTGGGGGTGATCCGACCCTATCCTGTCAAGTGGGATACTGTCCCATACCCCACGAAGTTCAAGCCGATTAGCTTGGTGCAATTTGATGGCAAGGGTTCACCCTCGCAACACATCTATTACTTCATGGCGCAGACCGGATTCCTTACGGGGAATGATTCTATTCTCACTCGGCTATTCATAGGTACCCTCAAAGGGGTAGCATTTGAATGGTTCCGCAAGTTAGAACCCGACTCTATTAAGTCATGGGCCAACGCGGAAAGACTTTTTTTAGCCCGCTTCTTTGACGATGACACGGAGATGTCGATGGCCACCCTCCTCGCCGAAAATCAACGGAAGTCAGAGTCGGTCAACGACTTCGTGAAGAGGTTCAGGAACTGATCGGTCCACTGCCGGGATCAGGTTTCCGAATCCACACTGATCGAGATGTGCCGTAATAATCTCTCAATCCATATTCTATCCAAGGTCGGTGTGGTGGAAACCCGGACCTAGAAAGAGCTTGTTCGTCAGGGCGAGCAGGTGGAAAACATGATCAAAAGGTTAGAGGCTGAAGAGCCACAACCCAAGAAGGGAGCCGTGGAGCCGGCCATGCCAAAGAATCCCCCTCGAACGAGAGGAAAGGAAATCATGACCGTCGATTCTGTCCCGACACCCAAAACTGCTCAAAGGCCGAAGCCCAGACAATTCGAGCAATGCCTCCCGTGGCAATACGACTTCAAAGAAGATCAGGTGATGGCGACATTCGATACTCTACTCAAGAGCAATCGAATTAAATTGCCAGAGGCCACGAAGCCTGAGGAGGCAAACAAAACCAATGACCCGAGTTATTGCGCCTATCATAGATTCCTTGGCCACCACACTTCTAAGTGTTACATCCTCAAGGATAAGCTCCAGGCCCTCTATGATGCAGGAGTCCTAAAGAAAGAGAAGGTTCAAAAGCAGGTGACCACGAATATGGTCACCTTGAGCTTTAAGACAGATCTCCCGGAAGTCCAGGCTCTAGCAGGGGTAATTCCTATCCCTAAGGCAGTCCTGAAGATCACTAATGATGATCCACACAACCAACAAAGGAAAGGTTTAGTCCCCCAGACTCTACCATATGGTCAAGTGATGTAGGTTCACCCTGACCTCCTCAGTGACGAACAATGGACTACAAAGCCCTCGAAAGAGGTTAAGGGAAAGCCTTGCAATGCCATCTCCACTATCCTGGATGGAGATAGACAGTAATGACCGCCCCCACCGATTCCGAGGAGGAAATCGCCATCCTCGCCACTAGAGCAGGGAAGGAATTCGCCAAAGAGTATCCGGCGAGAACGGAAGACCCTACAGGGCCTTCCCCAAGGCCAGCTGTAGCAGTCCTTCCGAGCATCGATAAACCAAGCTCGAGTAATCAACCTTTCCGTTTTAACGTACTCGCGCAACTGAAAAGCATCCCCACGCGAATTACCATGTATGACCTCCTGCGGCTATCCAGGCCTACCCGGGAAGCCCTACAAGAAGCATTAGCCGACTCAGAAGTCTTTGCCACCCATTTCTCAAGGGAAGAATACACGGAATAGGAATGTGTGATGTGCTGCCAGACCACTGAGAGGCGCGTCCCTTGCATTACATTCACTCCTGAGGACATGCTCATCAAAAGCACCTCCCTTGATCGACCGCTGTACTTCACGGGGTACGTCGGTTCCTCGAAAGTGGATCGGATTCAAGTCGACCCGGGGTCTGCATTAAACATCGTACCTATGAAACTGATCAAACACCGGGGGGTGCCCTCGAAGCGTCTGTCCACAACTACCACAACTATCTTCGGCTTCAACGCCACGGGAACACGACCACAACTACCACAACTATCTTCGGCTTCAACGCCACGGGAACACGACCGCTTGGCAAAATACGCCTGAAATGCCGGATAGGCGACATGAAGACAGAGGTGACCTGTTATGTCATCGATGCCGAGCCATCCTACAATATGCTCTTGGGACGACCATGGATCCACAGTAACCGGATAGTCCCATCTACCTTGCATCAATGCTTAAAATACGTGGACGACTATGATCGCGTGAAGACAGTAGTAGCCGACAAGCAACCCTTCAAAGGCGTTGAAAACTACTTCACAGACTCTCTGCTGTACCAAGACCCCGACGAGCCACCGGTTGAGGAACCGGAGAGCGGCAACGAGGTGGACAGCGAGCCCGAATACGACGACGGCTTAGTCCTGAATGACTTCGAGTCAATTATAATCGGTTATGAAAGTCACAATGTAACCAACGCTGTTCAGGCGGAGGAAATTATCGTGAATGAGAAGTTCAACTTTGCTTACTTGTCGTCTTGCTCCATATCTGAGGATGATGCGCCTAATAACCTAGTGTCAAAACTCTATAACGACCGCTCCCTGCACTTGCCTGTATGCTCGTCGTATGTCACGAAGACACAGCCGATCAAGTCATCACAAGCTATACTTGTCATACCGGCCGGGATAACTACCAAAAGGATATCATCTTCGGACGAATCGATCACCCTTTGCCCACATTGTAGGACGAGTCTGAAGATGAGGACCCCACGCCTTAATTTTCACAGTACAGTCAAATCGCGAAGCGTATGATGAGCGATATGGGGTATGACCTCACTCGCCCAGAGGGTCTAAATTATGGCCGGGGGTGCAAGACGGTCATCCGACCTGCTTACCTACCTAAAGTCAAACCCTCAAATTACTTCAACAAGACTCGGAGAGGTTTGGGCTACTCCTCTTCCTCTTTAGATCTATTATGTTACGTCAACGAGGATTCTGACTATGTGCGTTCAGGGGATCAATCTTCGACAACCTTAGCATGGGACTCAGACATCAGCATAAGAGACTTGTTCGACAGCCTTACAGTCAATATGGCCGCAATTGATCCCACCGAAATGGCAGGGGACGGACAGGTCCCGTTTTATGACGAGACATGGGACCGCCACATCAACGCTCTGTGGAACAGTCGCTTCGAGCAATGTGAACCACCGATCGAAGATGAAATCCTCCAAGTGAACATGGGCAATGAGACGAACCCCAAGCCTATATTCATCAGTGGTAGTCTCCCCCCTCAGGAGAAAGAAGATCTCATTACCCTCATACGGGAATACATTAACGTCTTCGCATGGAATTATGAGGACATGCCTAGCCTTGACCCACGGGTCTCCATGCATCGCCTCAACATCGGCTCAGACGCCAAACCAGTCAAACAGCAGCAAAGGCGATTCCGTCCGCAAATCATGGAAACGATCAAGGCCGAAGTGAAAAAACTAATCGAATCCGGTTTCATCAGAGAGGAACAGCACCTCGACTGGGTAGCCAATATTGTTCCGATCCTGAAGAAAAACGGTAAGATTCGTATCTGCATTGACTTCAGGAATCTCAATGTTGCGTGCCCTAAAGATGAGTTTCCTTTACCCATCACTGACGTCATCATTGATAACACATGTGGGTTTGAGAGGATGTCTTTCATGGATGGGTTCTCAGGGTACAATCAAATCAAAATGCACACCGAGGACGAAAAACACACTTCATTCAGGACTCCTATGGGGGTGTACTGCTACACTGTTATGCCCTTTGGACTCAAGAACGCTGGCGCAACCTACCAGCGCGCCATGAGCACGATCTTTCGAGATTACTTGTGGAAGACGGTTGAATGCTATGTGGACGACCTGGTCGTGAAAAGTCGCTGTAAAGATGACCACCTCCAAGACTTGAGGGTGGTGTTCGAACTCATGAGGACTCATCAACTCAAGATGAATCCTACAAAGTCATTCTTAGGGATGTCTAGCGGTAAATTCCTTAGTTTCGTCGTCACGACGAAAGGAATCCGGATTGACCCAGACAAGGTGTGAGCTATTCAAGAGCTTCGACCGCCCCGAAATCTTAAGGAGCTAAAGGGCCTTCAGGATTATCTTACATCCAGAGGTTCATTTCAAATCTTTCGGGTAAGTGTTAACCCTTCTCCAAACTAATGAAGAAAGTTACTTCCTTCGTGTGGGACGAGCTTTGCCAACGGGCCTTTAAAGAGATCAAGGATTATCTCTCAAACTCACCTGTTCTGACGGCTCCAATCTCAGGAAAGCCATTCCTCATCTACATCAGGGCTTGGAGCATTCTCTACTTATAATTTAGAGAGAAAATAAAAATGTAAATATCACTCACAAATGTATACAAGTCTGAATCTTGATATTTTCTATTTGTTGATGAAGTCCTATTGTATATATGCTTGAACGCTCTTTGAGTATTTTGTGCTTCTTCATCAACTTGCCTCCACCTCCACGGATATCATCGTTATGGCACAAATTCCTTCCATCCTCCAATTGTGGCACTATATTGCTTGATGAAATACATCCCCCGTAATATCACTCAATAAGCAATTAGCACCAATAACGAAGTTTGTAAATCATCATCAAAACAAAAGACCTTACATAACTTGAACCACAAGCCAGTGGAGATATCTTTATTGGCAACCTCCCGCAGGACCTCATCGGCCAAACAGAGCTGTATGTCACTATGCATCTTCATCTCCAGCTCTTCTTTCTCATCATCGGGCATAGCTCCAGCAACTTATCCTTTCCGGACAATATTTTGAACAGTCCTTGTTATACTAGGAGAGCGCTCATTTTTACTCTCCACAAACTGAAACTGTTTCTTGCATTAAAATTTTCTACTTTGTATTTAAAGAAGACATCTTGAAGCCCACTAGAACAGTAACTATACGTGTGAATAGTGACCGTACTTGTGAATATTATCGTACTCGTGAATAGTGCTCAATGCCTTAAAGAGTAAATGATAATGAGGATTCACTTTTAGTGGCAACCACAAAGCATACGATAAGCAGATACATGTACTCTAAGCCAAGCTCTGATACCAGTTTGTTATAGCGGAGGGCTTCACAGACACAGAAGATAACTATACAAGAGTGGAGAATAACAACACTGAATAAGCATAGTGAAGATAAAGAGAACAACACACAAGGATTGAACGTGGTTCGGTAACGTGGTTCGGTCAGTATGATCAACGTCCACGGGCGAGAACAGCAGAGAACTTTACTAATCACAAAAGAGAAGATTACAAAGAGGAGATCATACTCTAACTAAAGAATCACACAAAGAAAGAGATTTCTCTTTCTATCTTTTCTCTCTTCTCACTAACTCTCACTGTCCCGCCCCTCCTTTTTATCCTCTCAAATTTAATAAAAAAAATAAAAAATGGTAGGTGAAACAGGAGCTAGAGTTGCAAAAATTAAAAAAAACAATGCAGCAAGATTAGGCGGCCACTCATGACTTTATTCAAATCACTCTCACAAGAAGAACAAGTAGCAGCACCAAATAGCTGGCTTAAACCCTACTCTTCCCATAATTTCCCCTCTCTGTTTCGGTTCTTCTTTCTTTTACAAGAGATTAAGACAAAAGAGAGGATTAGAGGTGACGGAGAGAAATAGGCGTAATGCATGCATATTCATAGCAAGGATGGAAGTAGACTAGAGCATGCATAGAGAACCAATTCAATTGTTTGGACCTCTTCGTAGGTAGTCAAGATTTGACTTCGCCAATATGAGAGCGAGTGCTTTTTAATAATTTGGCTTGATTAAGGAGGTATAAAGGCCGATTTGCACAAGGTCAAATGTCTTGTGCCCTTGGCATTGAAACAAATATTAGTATAAGTGTAATTGCAGTTGTGAAATGCCAAATGGGATGATACAGAATGTTGTGAAATGCCAAATGGGATTTTGGAGTGGTCTGATTTACGTGCTTACTTATGTGGGAATAAACTAATCCCACTTCATGTGTATAAGCTTAGAACTAATTAAGTAGGCAACATTTTTTTTCTTTTGTTTTGTTTTTGTCAATTCTGTGCGGGAATCAATTGTCGTCTTATAACTACGCTGTAGTAAATGGATTTGGGATCCGACAGAGGAAATGTTGAATACACGAAAGAGATGAATGAAGGTGAAATGAAGGTGAAGATTTTAAGCCTAAATTAAGCGATTCATAAAATAGAAGGGGTTTGCCAGTCACTGTCCCTCAAATTTTTATTATTCTGGAATATTATATCTCAAAGCTTGCAATATCCCTCTCAAACTGAAAGACGAATAAAACTATCATTCCATTTTGCTGTTATTAAACTTTGAACAGAATGAATGAACGCAGAGTTTTGGCCGGCTCTATGGGTTCTACTGAGTGGATCATAGAGCGTTTGCAGAAATCAAGTTAAGGCATAAGGTTGTTCAAATGCTAGAAGTCAAGAAATGAACGTGGAACATAGTTCCAAGCTTGTGTGCCACACTTGTTAAAAGGTTCGCCGGTTTATCTCCTACTCGTTGGGTGCACTAGACCTTTGTTGGATTTGAGATACGAGTCTAGAGAGGGGTGAATAGAGTTGTTGCTGTTCTTTGTTAAAATGCAAAGAATACGCAGTGGAAAAGATAAAATAAAAGCAATCGACAATAATTAACCACAAAGAACAACCAACCAAGAACAAGCAAGATTTTATAGTGGTTCAGATAACAATCATATGTCTACTCTTCCTTGTCATGAAGTGACTTTCTCACAATGTCAAAAGTTCTCCTGAATTACAGACTCGATTCAGTAGGCTTACAAAACTGCACCCTAGAATCTACACGAAACTAGTCTTCTAACATAACTCTCCACAATGAATACCACTTGGTCCTAACTAGCGTCAACCCTCACGCCTCGTTTGGTACGCGGGAATGAGGAGGAATGGAATGCAATTCCCACTTCCCATTCCCTCATACCAAACACACCTATATTTTAGATGTTGGAATGACCATTCCCTAGGAATGATCATTCCCACTATTTGTGGGAATGAGCATTCCAAGTGAGAAGATAAGGAATGGTCATTCTCATTCAAGTGAGAATCAAAAACTAGTTAGGTATTTTTCAATTATATCCATATTAATAATAAAGAATGTTTGGGTGAGGCGCTATGCAAGTGGGCAATTTTAGATTGACAATTTAGGCTAGTATATCATTTTGCTATTTCGAAACTTATTATTTTAGTTGGTATTGTTTTATGGAATTTTGCTATTATGAATTGAGTGATTTTGATACTTTATCAAATAAGTTAATTTATATATCTAGAACTGTGGATTGTGGATATCATTCTTTTTTTTTGGACCTACGAAAGATACGATAATCTTTTTTTTTATTTTTCTTTAATTTTTAAGACTAAGAAATAGCGAGTATTGTTTAAAAAATATAAACGAAACATACACCTGATGGATAACACGAGCATTAGTATAACACATACCTAGATTAATATAACATATGCGTATATAAAATTATTTAGTTATTATCATTAATGTTTATTTTTTATCTTATTAAAAATCTATGTTGTTGTAAGGGTATTATTAGAAAATGAGATTTCATTCTCACTTGTGTACTAGTGATACCAAATATAGGAATGGGAATGAGATTTATATTCTAGCTTCATTCTACGAACGCACCCAAACAAGAGAATGAGAATGACCATTCCATTCCCACATGCAATCCATTCCATTCCTTCTTCCATTCCATTCCCAAGTTTGTCCATTCCCGCGGCAATCCATTCCATTCCTTCTTCCATTCCATTCCCAAGTTTGTCCATTCCCGCGTACCAAACGAGGCGTCAATTCCAAGTAGCTTGAGTACACTGTAAAAATAAGTTTAAATCAAAATCAATAAGCTCAGAAAATATGAAAGATCTTATAGCCATTTGGTAAAGAAATCATTCTTTGATGAATCTAAGTGTAGCACAGTAAAGACCGGTGTAGATGATGAAAATAATGACAATTCTCCTTGCTGAAATGATTCGCATATGTTATGCGCGACAAGAGAGAGTTTGTCGATGCTCTGAGGGTCAAAACCTTCAATGAAATATTTTTAAAATTCAGAACCCTAGAACTCTCCATTCTCTCTAGTTGTTTTAATGATATATAGTCCCTAGTAGGTTAGGAAATAGATATTCTAAATGTGGTATAGTTTAGAGATCAAAGGAATGATTGAACGGTTGGGATTAAAACTAAAAAATATATAATAAACCATCGATGGTGTCGTGGCCTCATCCATGGGTTCATGTATACCGTTGATGGTTTGAAAACTTCTCTCCAAAAAAATGTCAAGTTGTCATATAGCCATTGATAAGCTCAGCTACCATCAATGAGTCCTTATTGACCATCGATGGTGAGGTGACTGAAATAAGCTTTTGAGCTAATTTTCGCATTATTTTACCTTGTACACTTCTTACATCTGCATTCACTTATACTATATCATCTCAAATAATTATTAGAACCAAATAAGAGTTTGTTATTACTCAAACAAGAGCTATTCTTGTTGGGAAATTTTAGTCCCCTCATGTATTACGATCTCCGCAACTCGGAAGCCAACCTACAATCAATAAGATATAAAACAACCACAATTAAGAAGAAGAACACCGAGATGAACGTGGTTCAGTCGACCAACTTCAATCTACATCCACAAGGCAACAATACGAGAAATCCACTATGTATAAGGAAGAACTATAAGAGGAACCACTCAACTCTCGTCTCTCAATCTCTCAACCTCACATGCTCATATTTTCTCCAAAATCCACTCTTTACAATCTTTTATCGACTACGAAACCATCTCCCAATATTTTAATCTTTTGCACGGACAAAGACTACAAAACCCTCGCCTCTTACACAATATCTTGAATCAGGCTACGCCCTATGCTAAGCCTAGATTATAAGAATATTGGCTCTCTCTCCTCTCCTCATTTGGTTTTTCTTCAACAATAGAAGAATATATATAGGGAAACCAAAACTCTATCTCTAGCATAACTTCCTAATTAGAATATGATTCAAACTCCTATTCATGATGAGACCCAATCTCCTAATAATGATAGATCTCTAATCATATCTAAAATCTTATAAAGTTATACAAAGAATCAAAAACAATCCCAACAATCTCCACCTTGGATTTAATTCCCAAGCCACCTCGATAATCTACCATTGCCATCTTGGAACTTTATCTCTCCTGCTAGAGTCTTCTATTTCTTTTGTACTTCAAATCGAAGCACCCACACTCCTAATCAGAACACCTTTACTCCAACTGGATGCCCCTATGACCCTTACTTTCATCTGTCTCGCTATGGCTCCTCCTCCACTTCTCTTGTCCGCACCAAGAGATCTGCCACCTCTAACATTAGAAGCAAATCAACCATGCTTCTCCTCCCAACTTGAGCCTAATAATAGCCTCCCCCCACTTGTTGTCCTTGTGCTCTACCTACATCGCTCGTCTCAAACTATATATGTGCATCTCTTCTACTCCACACTACGAACCGGATGCCTCTATCTCCTCCCTCACTTGGCTTGGACCGAATATGAACGCTCATTATCCTCAAGTCCAATGCCACCATCTTCATCTCTATGTATGTCACTCAGACGTGCCTGACGCTTTCCTCCTCGAGTCTACACACCAACCAACTCATGCTCCTCCGATGACTCTGAATAATTATATACTTACAACTCTACTGCTAGAATCATGTAAGATTCTCTACACAAGTCTCATCCGTCACATACTCATTCACCTTATCTGCCATCAGATCTGTCTCGCCATCATCGTTAGAATTTTTCTACATTTTTTAGACCAATCTAAGCAAAGACTTGAAAATCAGACCCTTCCATCACATTCATAGCGCTCCAAAACCTACAAATTGACTCATGGATCGTCGTGTTCCGCCTTTGATTCACTGGTCTACAATCCAATCAATATCAGTAGTTGATCTGAATTTAAAAACAAATCTCTATACTAAAATTTACCAGACACCAGATCTTATGTGTTCATGACCCACATGAACAACTTGATGCCAAAGTGAATTCCTTTTTCCTTTGTTGGCTCGAATTCCAAAGGCCAAAAGCACCAAACACCAACAAACTCCACACAAGATCTCGGAACCTTTCTCTCTCTTTCCTCACATGCATGAACAGTGCCCTTCGCCTCACAATTTAGCCTTTTTTTTTACTTGGTTTATCGACCATAAAGCAAATAATAGAACTCCATCACTGCAACACTATTGGAATTTGCCTCCGTCGGTTGTCCTCCACCAAAAGCAAGATCTACTTCTCCTTCTTTTTTTCCTTTTTTTCATCTTGATTCTTGTAACATCGCTGATCTTCACTTTTGTACGACGTCTATCTTGCGGACTCGGTCCTAGATTCATCATCATGGCTTTGATACCACTTGTTGGGGAATTTTAGTCCCCCATGTAGTACGATCTCCGCAACTCGGAAGCTAACCCATAATCAATAAGATATAAAACAACCACAATCAATAAGAAGAACACCAAGATTTATATGGTTTAGTCGACCAACTTCGACATATATCTATAGAGCAATAATACGAGAAATCCACTATGTATCAGGAAGAACTATAAGAGGAAGCACTCAACTCTTGTCTCTCAATCTCTCAACCTCACATACACAATCAACTCTCATATTCTCTCCAAAACTAACTCCTTACAATCTTTTAAATGGATAGAGGCTACGAAACCCTCTCCTATTGTTGTAATCTTTTGCACAGATAAAGACTATGGATAAAGACTGTGAAACTCTGGTCTCTCGCACAATATCTTGAATTAGGTTACGCCCCCCTGCTAACCCTAAATTACAAGAATATTGGCTCTCCCTCCCTCCACTCCTCCTTTGGTTTTTCCTTCAACAATAGAAGAATATGTTGTGCGCAGCAGAAATTTTGGCAGCACCTCGGCAGCACAACAAGATGTTGGCCTTCTTGTTTTGATGATAATTTACAAATAATTTATATCTAATATTATTTGTCTAGTGTTTGTATTTTATATTTATTCTAGGCAAACAATATGTTGGATTTGATGGGATGGAATTGTGGCATTCACGATCAATATCAATGGAGGTTGGAGGAATGCGTGAGTGAAGAATGCAAATTCAAGTTAAAGATTTCAAGTTCAAGGAATTCATCCGCAAGATTTAGCCAAGTCAAAGCTATTGAAGTCAAGATCAAGCATTGAGTAATTTAGTTTAGGTGTTATATTTGTGTGTTGGTAACTTTTAGCTCAATATAATATGCACATAATATTTTATGGTTTCTTTGTATATATATATATATATACACACACACAGCACACACACACACACACACACACACACACACACATAAGTTTAAGTTTTGGTTCTATGTAATATTTTTTTAGTATAAATATATACATACATGGTTTGAGTTTTCATGTTTTAAATTTGAAACAATTTTATATAATTAGAAAGCATTTTTTTGTTTCATACTTACATGCATATATATGATTTCACAATATGCAATTTTATTAAGTTCAATGAAATCAATGTTTAGTGCATTATATGTGTATTTTGATAATACTATATTCATTGTTTTATAGACTTCATAAGCAATAGTATTAATCTTTTATCAAGTTCTATACAATCAGTTCATAAGGTTTCAAAATGTTGTTAAGTCAAAATAATCAATTTTCAGGTTTTATGTTTTTTGAGCATATTTTGCAAAAATGATGATATGTTTACAAATGAGAAATGGCTATTTGGAAAAATTCCTTTTGTAATATGTTCATTTTACATGTTTTATATACAATTTTTAAAGTTTCATTACTTTGGACATGCATTTGTTATTTTTAACATTTTCAAAAGTCAGAAAAACACTTTCAAACACCTGTATTTTCATGTATCAGTTTCAGGCGTCGACCGCCACGGTCGACCGCGCTAATGTTTTCCCTCAGGAGGCCAGCAGAGACTTTCACGGTCGATCGTAGATGGTCGACCGTCAGTGTAAAAATCCTTGCGCGGTCGATCGGGGCCATGGTCGGACGCGTAGATCCTATTCATGAAGTTTTCTCAGATCCGTAGTGCCTTCGGCGGTCGACCGATGAGAATTTCAGCGGTCGACCACCAATCAGCCCAACGGTCATTTTTTGTATAGAATCTGATTTCCAGATTTTGTGAGTTTTGGTCTTTTCTGTTAGGTTTTTGCTGAGGTTTTGGGAGGCTATAAATACGCCCATTTGCTCTATCCTTCTTAGCACAAAGAGAAATGTTTTAAAAGAGGTTTAAGCAAAAGTTTTAATCAAGGGTTTAAGTTTATTTAAAGTGGTTAGAAGCTTTTAAGCATTTGAGTGTTTCGGTTTTGTGAATACATTCGGCAAAGAGCTTGAGGAGATCCATCTATTAAAAGTTTGAGCTTCCTTTCTCAAGCCATTATACTTTTATGTTTGTTGTCTAGCGCTTATTGACTGAGATTTTTTGATTATCATTATGTAGTTTTATACTGAGTTTAGATTTGATTTTAGTCTTTCTTATTGCTTACACACACAACCATTGAGCCTATTGTATTTTTATAGCGTTTTTTTTTTTTTGTTTTTATTTTTTTTTTTATTTAGTATAATTTGGGTTGTGAGAGTTGGTAACATTAAGAGTAAGCTATTAAAACATTGAGTTTTCGGCCTTGTATTAGAGAAGCAAATCATATTGTTATTACATTGTTAGTGTTGTTAAGTTTTCGTGAGCTTAAAAAAACGAGTGTGAGAAGTAACGTTGATCGGTGAGGCGTTGAAAACCGACATATGTGAGTGAGGTGTGAATGTTGATGCGGTGAGGCGTTGAAATCGACATTGTGAGGTGTAAAATGTTATTGCGGTGAGTGTAAAAAAAACAGGTTGTGATAGTGGATTTCTCCGAGTGGGAGCGGGAGACCATAAGGACGGAGGTCCGAACTCGTGATCATTTGAGTGTGTTTGAGTTTGCTTTAGCGTATTACTGCTAATGTTTATATTTTCTTAGTCAGCCATTGTCCGTTGCTGCATTATGTTTATATGCATCTCACTATCTGTTTATTTGTTTTACCCTGTGTATATCACGTTATGCCTAGCTCACAATATCTTGTTGTATTTTATCGATTGCTTTAGGATAACTTGTTTAATTAGTTTTAAGTTTATATAAAAATTAGATATAGATTAAGCATAAAACCCTAATCAAACCTCCCCCTTAGGGTCCTACAATTGGTATCAGAGCTTGGTGCTCTTTGAATTTAAGGTCTAATCGTCTTTAGTTAAAAATCAAAGTTATCTTTTTGTGGCTAATATTTTAAAGATTTTTTGTATGCTGGCTTGGCACATATATACATTATGGAAATGCGCGGTGCACCTTGTTTAGTTATGTCATGATGTTGGCTGCCCTTGTTTAGATAATTTGCTACATGCCCCAATGGTGTGTTAGATTTAAGCCTATTTGTTAGATCTAAATATTTTTAATTTTATGGGAAATTATAGATGATGCTATATATTGTGCGCCCACTTTGGAGAAATCCAAAGTGGTGTAAAAATGATAAAAAGATTATTTACTATGACAAGATTTTGTTAAAATATTTGCTAAATTCTTTTGATTCAATCTAAATGTATAAACAAGTTTCTTCATTTGATGAGTGCTTACACCTTATGGAAAATTTATTGAAGCATCATGCAAGGGGACTTTGGAGGCGATCGGCGACAAGCTTTGGAGATCCCAGGCCTTCAAGTTCATATGGAGCATGCATGCAGCATGACCACTAGGCGATAGCCTATGTTGAGGGTTGCGAGTTCGATCGATTAATGACATTTTCTAGTGATGAACTGCTGTGCTAGTAAAAAATATTGCATGGCCTACAACAATATTGTATAAAGATATTTATTTGATTTTAGCAAAACAAGCATGAATAATTTAGAAATCTGATCTTGAGGAGCTAGTGTCAAAAATTAATGTCATTACAAAAGAAAATTACCATTACTTTAAGGAAAACAATGACATGTTAATGTTTGGAAAATAAAAAATCAACCACCATCTGAAACTAGCTTATCTCATGAAAAAGATAATGCCATGTTAAGAAATTGAGAACATAAAAATGATAGTTTTTTTGCCTTCTTTTATAAATGACTATTTATGTTCCACTTCTAATGAAAAGGCATATGTGCCTAAATGATTGATTTGAATCTTGTGAATAAACCATTTCTTCTTTAGATTTCAACTTTAATAATATGCATCGATAACCATAAGAAACTTATGGACAGTGTGCTAAAATTTAGTGCTAGCAAAATTACCTAGCACACTATGCACACTTGTTAATAGCAAAATTTAGCAAAATGTTCTATTGTGTGGCCGAAAAGGCCCATCTAGCTAAATTTTTGCTAATGATGCACAAAAATCTAAAAATGGTAATATCAACAGCTTTCTTGTGCATCTCAATAAGGCCTTTCTTCATCTTGTACACTTACACATTACATGTCCATTCTCAAAGTTCATCATAAGCATGCTAGTGTGTTCAAGTGTGATCATTGTGGTCGTTTTGATCATTTGGCCAAGTATTGCTTTGATTTGAAAAAAAAAATTATTTGCCAAATGTTTCTAGTAGACCACATATTTTTAAATGTGATCTTTGTGGTAGGTTTGGATATCTTGCTAAATTTTATTTTGATATGCAAAAAGCTTTTAAGTTACAATGTGTTCCAAATAGACCATTGTTTAAGAATGTCTCTCATTTGCAAAATATTTCTAAAAGATAATCTTTATTTGCAAATGATTCCTGTACACGAGCTAATGGTCCATAAAAACAAATGAATATCTTTCATTGCACAAATTATAATCGAAAGGGTCATTTGAGTGATTATTGCTTTGACCGTGTTAGTCCACCATATGTGCCCAAGAGGGTTCATAACCCTAGGGCTTTAAGCTTTATTGATAGGGGTCATGTCCCTAAACAATCCGGCACCAAGAAAGCTTAGGTGCCAAAATGTTCTTTAAACCAAGATTTTTAGTGTTTTTATTTTTATTTTTCTTGGTTTTGAAAATTATACTTTAAATTTTTGAACATGAAAACAATTCTTTTTATTGATCAAATCTTTTGTTTTCATGATTATTTATTTTGATTTTGATGAGAGGATTGTGTTTATATAACCCCCGGGTTTATTGGGTGTTTATTCTCAAATCTTGTTTACCGGGTTCTAATAATCTTTATATGGGTTGGAACAAGCTTAAGAGCTTGATATATTATTGCCTCTCTTACATTTCTTTTGTCAAAAATTTTGTTTTGATTTGTTGCTTTGAATTCATTATATAAGTACAAATAGATGATTCAAAATTCAAATATGCTTTATAATGCATTCTATATATGGTTTGATCAAGTTCTACAAAGAAAACTTGCTTTATTGATCAAACATCATTTTTAGGTTTAAATCTTGATTTATGATTTCATTTGTGTGATTTGTTTTCATTTGAAAACATTTTGCATGATTTTTCCTTTTCTTTTGATTTCATAAATCTATTTTATACATGGTTTTTATGTTAGTGTAATGAGACATTATCTTCATAATGATATATTCATATGTGTTCTCATTATCTTTTTCATATGTGAGGAATATTTAGCATATTTTTTTATTTATGCTTGCTCACATGTTTGCTTTAGCATTTCATTTCATGTATCCTATGAGGTATTTTGATAGGGGGAGCAATCCCTATATATCTTTTTTTTTGTTATACTCACTCAGGCTTATTTGTAGGGGGAGCTTTTGCTCTCTTTATCTTTTTGTCCCATTTTTTATGTTGTCAAATGGGGAGAATTATTGTGAGTATATTCTTTCTTGTTTATATGCATGATATATTATTCTTTGTATATTCATTTCCTTTCATGCATATATCCTTTTTGTAAATTGTTTGTCATCATCAAAAAAGGGGAGATTGTTAGCCTTCTTATTTTGATGATGATTTACAAACAATTTATATCTAATATTATTTTTCTAGTGTTTGTGTTTTATATTTATTCTAGGCAAACAATATCTTTGAGGATGGATGAAATTACGCATTCACGATCATATCCAATGGAGGTTGGAGGAATCGTGGAGTGAAGCAATGCAATTCAAGTTAAAGATTCAAGTTCAAGCTTCATCCGCAAGATTACCAAGTCAAGCTATTGAAGTTCAAGATCAAGCTTGAGTAATTTAGTTTAGGTGTTATATTATGTGTGTTGGTACTTTTAGCTCAATATAATATGCACATATATTTTATTGGTTTCTTTGTATATATATATATATATACACACACACACACACACACACACACACACACACACACACACACATAAGTTAAGTTTTGGTTTCTATGTATATTTAGTTATATATATACATACATGGTTTTGAGTTTTCATGTTTTAATTTGAAACAATTTTATATAATTAGAAAGCATTTTTTTGTTTCATACTTACATGCATATATATGATTTCATCAATATCAATTTTATTAAGTTCAATGAAATCATGTTTTAGTGCATTATATGTGTATTTTGATAAAATACTATATTCATTGTTTATAGACTTCATAACAATAGTTTATATCTTTTATCAAGTCTATACAATCAGTTCATAAGGTTTCAAAATGTTGTTTAAGTCAAAATATCAATTTTCAGGTTTTTATGTTTTTGAACATATTTGCAAAATGATGATATTTTACAAATGAGAAATGCTATTTGGAAAATTCCTTTTGTAATATGTTCATTTACATGTTTATATACAATTTTTAAAGTTTCATTACTTTTGGACATCATTTGTTATTTTTAACAATTTTCCAAAAGTCAGAAAAACACTTTCAAAACCTGTATTTTCATGTATCAGTTCACGGTCGACCGCCACGGTCGACCGCGCTAATGTTTTTCCCTCAGGAGCCAGCAGAGACTTTCACGGTCGATCGTGATGGTCGACCGTCAGTGTAAAAATCCCTCGCGGTCGATCGCCATGGTCGACCGTAGATCTTTCTGAAAGTTTTCTCAGATTCGTAGTGCCTCGCGGTCGACCGCGAGAATTTCACGGTCGACCACCAATCACCCAACGGTCATTTTTGTATAGAATCTGATTTCCGATTTTGTGAGTTTTTTGGTCTTTTCTGTTAGGTTTTTGGCTGAGGTTTTGGGAGGCTATAAATACCCCATTGCTCTCATCCTTCTTTAGCAACAAAGAGAATGTTTTAAAAGAGGTTTAACAAAGTTTTAATCAAGGGTTTAAGTTTATTTAAAGTGTGTTTAGAAGCTTTTAAGCATTTGAGTGTTTCGGTTTTGTGAATACATTCCACAAGAGCTTGAGGAGATCATCTATTAAAGTTTGAGCTTCCAACTATTCTCCCTCCACCTCTTGATCCATTGAGAAGTTTTCTAAACTCTTATCTAGCTTTACATTTGCATAGTTATTTGATTATCATTCTTTAAAGCTAGTTTTTATATTGAGTTTAGATTTGATTTTATCTTTCTTATTGCTTACACACACAACCATTGAGCTTATTGTATTTTTATACTTAGTATAATTTGGGTTGTGAGGAGTTGTAACAATTAAGAGTAAGCTACATTGAGTTTTCGCCTTGTATTAGAGAACAAATCATTTGTTATTACATTGTTAGTGTTGTTAAGTTTTCGGTGAGCTAAAAAACCGAGTGTGAGAAGTGAACGTTGATCGGTGAGCGTTGAAAACCGACATTGTGAGTGAGGTGTGAATGTTGATCGGTGAGCGTTGAAAATCGACATTGTGAGGTGTAAATGTTATTCGGGTGAGTGTAAAAAACCCGGTTGTGATAGTGGATTTCTCCCCGGGAGTGGGGAGCGGAGACATAGGACGGAAGGTCCGAACTCCGTGATCATTTGAGTGTGTTTGAGTTTGCTTTAGCGTATTTACTCTTATGTTTATATTTCTTGTCACCATTGTCCGTTGCTCATTATTTATATCATCCACTATCTTGTTTATTTTGTTTACCCTTGTGTATATCACTTATCCTAGCTCACATATCTTGTTGTATTTTATACTTGTTAGGATAACTTGTTAATTAGTTTTAATTTATATAAAATTAGATTAGATTAGCATAAAACCCTAATCACCTCCCTCTAGGGTCTAACAATTGGTATCAGAGCTTGGTGCTCTTTGATTTAAGGTCTAATCGTCTTTAGTTAAAAATCAAAGTTATCTTTTTGTGCTAATATTTTAAGATTTTTGTATCTTGCTTGCACATATATACATTATGGAAATGCACGGTGCACCTTGTTTAGGTTATGTCATGAATGTTGCTCCTTGTTTAGATAATTTCTACTATGCCCAATGGTGTGTTAGATTTAAGCTATTTGTTAGATCTAAATATTTTAATTTATGGGAAATTATAGATGATGCTTATATTGTGCCCACTTTGGAGAAATCCAAGTGGTGTAAAAATGATAAAAGATTATTTACTATGAACAAGATTTTGTTAAAATATTTGCTAAATTCTTTTGATTCATCTATGTATAACAAGTTTCTTCATTTTGATAGTGCTTACACCTTATGGAAATTTATTGAAGCACATCAAGGGGACTTGGAGGCGATCCGACAAGCTTTGGAGGATCCAGCTTCAAGTTCATATGGAGCATCATGCACATGACCACTAGGCGATAGCCCTAGTGAGGTTTGCGAGTTCGAATCGATTAATGATTTATCTAGTGATGAACTTGCTTGTGCTAGTAAAAAATTATTGCATGCCTACAACAAATTGTATAAAGATTTTATTGATTTACAAAACAAGCATGATAATTTAGAATCTGATCTTGAGGAGCTAGTGTCAAAATTAGATGTCATTACAAAAGAAAATACCATACTTAAGGAAAACAATGACATGTTAATTTTGGAAAATGAAAAAATAACCACATCTAAACTAGCTTATCTCATGAAAAAGATAATGCCATGTTAGAAGTTGAGAACATAAAAAATGATACTGCTTCTTTTATAAATGACTATTTATGTTCCACTTCTAATGAAAATGCATATGTGCCTAATGATGATTTGAATCTTGTGAATAAACGCATTTCTTCTTTAGATTCAACTTTAAAAATATGCATCGATAACCATAAGAAACTTATGGACAAGTGTGCTAAATTTAGTGCTACAAAATTACCTACACACTATGCACACTTGTATAGCAAAATTTACAAATGTTCTATTTGTGGCCGAAAAGGCCATCTAGCTAAATTTTGCTATGATGCACAAAAATCTAAAAATGGTAATATCAACGCTTCTTGTGCATCTCATAAGGCTTCTTCATCTTGTACACTTACACATTCACATGCTCATTCTCACAAAGTTCATCATAAGCATGCTAGTGTGTTCAAGTGTGATCATTGTGGTCGTTTTGATCATTTGGCCAAGTATTGCTTTGATTTGAAAAAAAAAATTATTTGCCAAATGTTTCTAGTAGACCACATATTTTTAAATGTGATCTTTGTGGTAGGTTTGGATATCTTGCTAAATTTTCTCATTTGCAAAATGAATCTAAAAGACAATCTTTATTTGCAAATGATTCCTGTACACGAGCTAATGGTCCACAAAAACAAATGAATATCTTTCATTGCACAAATTATAATCGAAAGGGTCATTTGAGTGATTATTGCTTTGACCGTGTTAGTCCACCATATGTGCCCAAGAGGGTTCATAACCCTAGGGCTTTAAGCTTTATTGATAGGGGTCATGTCCCTAAACAATCCGGCACCAAGAAAGCTTAGGTGCCAAAATGTTCTTTAAACCAAGATTTTTAGTGTTTTTATTTTTATTTTTCTTGGTTTTGAAAATTATACTTTAAATTTTTGAACATGAAAACAATTCTTTTTATTGATCAAATCTTTTGTTTTCATGATTATTTATTTTGATTTTGATGAGAGGATTGTGTTTATATAACCCCCGGGTTTATTGGGTGTTTATTCTCAAATCTTGTTTACCGGGTTCTAATATTCTTTATATGGGTTGG
>NC_033800.1:35058859-35146569 GCF_001876935.1 Asparagus officinalis
CTTCATCCGCAAGTGTACCAAGTCAAGCTTATTGAAGATCAAGATTGCTTGGGTAACATTTAGTTTAGGTGTTATATTATGTGTGTTGGTACTTTAAGCTCAATATAATATGCACACACATTTTATTGGTTTCTTTGTATATATATATAGTTATATATATATATAAATAAGTTAAGTTTTGGTTTCTATGTATATTTAGTTATATATACATACATGGTTTTGAGTTTTTAAGTTTTAATATGAAACAATTGAATATAATTAGAAAACATTTTTTTGTATCATACTTACATGCATATATATGATTTTATCAATATCAATTTTATTTAGTTCAATGAAATCATGTTTTAGTGCATTATATGTGTATTTTGATAAAATACTATATTCATTGTTTATAGACTTCATAACAATAGTTTATATCTTTTATCAAGTCTATACAATCAATTCATAAGGTTTCAAAATATTGTTTAAGTCAAAATATCAAAATATCAATTTTCAGGTTTTCATGTTTTTGAACATATTTTGCAAAATGATGATATTTTACAAATGGGAAATGCTATTTGGAAAATTCCTTTTGTAATATGTTCATTTACATGTTTATATATATTTCCCAAAGTTTTATTACTTTTGGATATCATTTGTTATTTTTAACAATTTTCCAAAAGTCAGAAAAACACTTTCAAAATCTGTATTTTCATGTATCAGTTCGCGGTCGACCGCGCCAATGTTTTGCCTTCAGGAGCCAGCAGAGACTTTCGCGGTCAACCGTGGCGGTCGACCATCAATCTGACCTCGCGGCCGCCCGCCACGGTCGACCGTAGATCTTTCTGGAAGTTTTCTCAGATTCATAGTGTCTCGCGGTCAACCGCGAGAATTTCACGGTCGACCGTCGATCGCCCAATGGTCATTTTTGTACAGAATCTGATTTCCGACTCTGTGAGTTTTTTGGTCTTTTCTGTTGGGTTTTTGGCTGAGGTTTTGGGAGGCCATATATACCCCCTTGCTCTCATCCTTCTTTAGAAACAAAGAGAATGTTTTAAAAGAGGTTTAACAAAGTTTTAATCAAGGGTTTAAGTTTGTTTAAAGTGTGTTTATAAGCTTTTAAGCATTTGAGTGTTTCGGTTTTGTGAATCAATTCCACAAGAGCTTGAGAAGATCATCTATTGAAGTTTGAGCTTCCAACTATTCTCCCTCCACCTCTTGATCTATTGAGAAGTTTTCTTAACTATTATCTAGCTTTACATTTGCATAGTTATTTGATTATCATTCTTTAAAGCTAGTTTTTATATTGAGTTTAGATTTGATTTTATCTTTCTCATTGCTTACACACACAACCATTGAGCTTATTTTATTTTCATACTTAGTATAATTTGGGTTGTGGGGAGTTGTAATAATTGAGAGTGAGCTACATTGAGTTCTCGCCTTGTATTAGAAAACAAATCATTTGTTATTACATTGTTAGTGTTGTCAAGTTTTCGGTGAGCTAGAAAACCGAGTGTGAGGAGTGAACGTTGATCGGTGAGCATTGAAAACCGACACCGACATTGTGAGGTGTAAACGTTATTCGGGTGAGCGTAGAAAACCCGGTTGTGATAGTGGATTTCTTCACGGGAGTGGGAAGCGGAGACGTAGGACGGAAGGTCCGAACTCCGTGATCATTTGAATGTGTTTGAGTTTGCTTTGACGCACTTACTCTTATGTTTATATTTCTTGTCGCCATTGTCCATTGCTCATTATTTATATCATCCATTATCTTGTTTATTTCGTTTACCCTTGTGTATTTCACTTATCTTAGCTCACATATCTTGTTGTATTTTATACTTGCTAGGATAACTTGTTAATTAGTTTTAATTGGCATAAAATCGGATTAGATTAGCATAAGACCCTAATCACCCTCTCTCTAGGGTCTAACACAAGAGAGTCAGGTCGCAATAGGAATTCCCATTTCACCAAGGAAACAAGAACCTTAAGTAGAATATCTCAACCAAGTGAGATATCAGCTCTTCCTCTCATCAGTTCTTGGACTAGCCTGTCAAGGGAACCTAAATAAGCTATTACAAATCACACAAATAGCGAGACAACCAATTTTACGTGGTTCGGTAAATTGTCTACGTCCACGGGGCAACGAGGGGGGGGGTCTACTATTAGAGAGAGAATACAACTAAGGTTTACAATCTCACAACCTAAACTCTCAAACAATTTCTCAAATCCCTCACACAAATATCTCTCTCAAAAGGGATGCCGTCAAAACCCGCCGAAAAGATTTTGCGATTTTCTTCTTCAACCGACTTTACACCTGCGGTTTCCTCTTCGTTTTGCACCCCTTTGCGGCTCTGCCTATGCTTTTCTCCTACAGTTGAAAAACAGAACTCCTTGCACTCCAAAAACCCTAAAAAAAATAAATCCTATTTATAGGCTTCGTCTCCGAATCCGGGTGCTGATGTTTATGGCCCCCACGCTTCCACGAAACTGCGTTCACAAATAACGCGTTCACAAATGTGGTGGGCCCCCACATCACACGTTCATAATTCTCCACCTCGGCGAAGTTTTCCCAAAACTGAGCCGACACCAAAGTATTCAAATGTCCCACTTGTTGTGTCCAGTACGCCGTGAAGTTAATTCACGACAACGGACTCAATCCATAACAAGTCGAGAACCCGAACGAGAGTCCAAACAATCTTACCCCCATCAAAATCTACTAATCCAAATCGGCTGCATCGTAAAGACTGCCTACGTATCCTCTTGCCCAAGGAATCAAGCCTCACGTAGTTCACCCAAATGGCCGTCAACGGTCTCAACAATCACGAATGTGCAATAAGTTTCGTCAATGATCAAACTTGTTGCTCGGAACCACCTTAGTGAGCATATCCACCGGATTATCGTTTATGTGGACTTTCACAATCTCCACATCGCCATCTTCATGAATATCCCGAAGGAAGTGATAACAAACATCAATGTGCTTCATCCTCGCATGAAAAACCTGATTCTTCACCAAATAGATAGCACTCATGCTATCACAATGAATGGTGACGGACCGCTGCGATATACCAAGTTCCTCCAAAAGTCCTCGAAGCCAAATAGCCTCCTTCACAGCCTCTGTAATCGCCATATACTCTACCTCCATCGTAGACAAAGCCACCGTAGACTGTAAGGTGTATCTCCAACACACCGGTGCACGAGTCAAAGTGAACACATACCCCGTCGTAGACCGACGCTTATCCAAATCCCTGGCATAATCCAAATCCATATAGCCAATGCATAGCTGCTCACCTGTAGTATCCCACTCATAAACCAAACCAACATTGAGCGTACCTCGAATGTACCTCAAAATCCATCTCACGACATCCCAATGACCCACTCTTAGATCGTGCATGTATCTCGAAACCATGCTCACTGCCTGTGATAAATCCGACCTCGTACATACCATCATGTACATCAAGCTCCCAACCACGCTCGCATATGGAGTCTTCGACATCAACTCTCTATCTTCAACTGACTTCGGTGAAAGACCAGCTGAAAGCTTCAAATGGGCTCCCAAAGGTACACCAACTAGCTTCATATCCATGCTAATATGGAATCGCAGCTGAAAGCTTCAAATGGGCTCCCAAAGGTACACCAACTAGCTTCATATCCATGCTAATATGGAATCGCTGTAGAACCTTCTTTAAATAAGCTACCTGTGTCAAACAAATTCTGCCCTTCTTCTTATCTCTACTGATCTCCATCCCTAAAATGCGCTTCGCCTCGCCCAAGTCCTTCCTCTCAAACTCATTTGAAAGCTGAACTTTTAAATCATCTATAGCCGACCTGGAAATAGAGGCAACCAACATGTCATCGACATAGAGTAACAAATAAATGTATGCACCTCCTCTCAACTTGCAAAAATACACGCAAGGATCAAACTGGCTCCGAGTGTACGAATAACTAAGCAAACAACTATCAAATCACCTATACCATTGTCAATGAGACTGATTCAAACCGTATAGTGATTTCTTTAACCTGCAAACCAACTTATCTTTCCCTGCAGCCTAGAATCCCAATGGCTGAGTCATATATATTTCTTCATCAAGATCACCATGAAAAAATACCGTCTTCATATCCAACCGATCTAACTCCAAACCATACTATGCCACCAAAGCTAGCAAAATCCGAATCGAAGAATGCTTCACCACGGAGAGAAAACCTCATTGTAATCAATATCTTCCTCCTGTGCATAGCCCTTCGCAACCAACTTAGCCTTGAACCTCAATGGAGTGCCTTCAATGCCCTCCTTCCTCGTGTATACCCACTTGCAACCAATTGCCTTCCGTCCCTTTGGAAGCTTAACAAGCTCCCACGTATCATTCTTGTGAAGAGACTCCATCTCCTCTTGCATAGCTACCTGCCACGAATTAGCATCCGAACTCTGCTCGGCCTCTCTGAATGTAGTAGGTACCAACTCATCGATACTTTCCACCGGAAGTGCATACGCAACTGTGTCGACATACCGTGTTGGCATCTATATGTCTCTCCTCTGTCTCCGAACCGTAATAGAATCCTGAACCTGAGCCGTCAGTCCCTGATCCTGCACATCAGTACTCGTATCCTCCGTGTCACCGTTGTGCTCGCCTTGCGTCACCTCAGTCGGTATTCTAATGGATACTGCACCATCTGGACAATGTGGAGCTGCATTGATCTCCACCACCTATGATATTTCCTCCGTCGGGTCGTTATCCACCTGATGAGAGCTGGGAAGCTTCAAGATAGAAGCCTCATCGAATGTGACGTCTCTACTCAGCACAATCTTTCTATCAACTGGATCCCATAGCTTGTATCCCTTGACACCACGCTTGAACCCTACAAATATGGTCTTCCTAGCTCGAGGTTCCAATTTATCTGTTCTCACATGATAAAATACAGGGCATCTGAATACCTTGAGCTGGTTATAATCTTGTGTTGGCTCTCCCGACCACATCTCCATATAAGTTTTCCCCTCAATCGCAGATGAAGGCAGCCTATTAATGAGGTGGCTCGCATATGTAAGTGCCTCAGCCTAAAAATTCTTCTCCAAAACACTCTGCGATAATAAACATCGGACCTTCTCCAGCAAAGACCGATTTAGCCTCTCTGCCACCCCATTCTGCTGCAGTGTATGACTAACCGTGAAGTGCCTCTCTATGCCGTCGTCTTGACATAGCTGCAGAAAGGGGTCTGAAGTATATTCACTACCGTTGTCGGATCGCAATGTCTTGATCTTTCTCCTAGTCTACAGTTCTAATCTCTTCTTCCACTCCACAAACAAATCTAGGAATTCATTCTTATGTTTCATGGTGTACACCCAACAACGCCTAGAATAGTCATCACAAACGTGACGAACCAATATCGACCACCAAGTGATGTATTCTTTGTGGGACCCCAAACATTTGTGTGCACGTAGTCCAGGATGCCCCTCGTCCTATGAATGGCTATCCCAAACTTCACCTTCGTCTTTTTGCCAAGAACACAGTGCTCACAGAACTCAATTTTCCCACTCTTAGCTCCCTTCAATAGTCCCTGCTAGCACAGCGCCTGTAGTGACTTCTCACCTGTGTTTCCTAACTTGTAATGCCAAAGTCTACTCATGTCTGCCTCTGAAATAGCTGAAGCAACCTGGCCAATCTCGGTGCTTCCCTTCAGATAGTACAAGTTCCGACTGCGAACTCCCTTCATCACCACTAAAGATCCCTTAGTAACCTTTGCTACAGCGTCCTCCAATGTCACATTGAATCCCTTCGCCTCCAAAGCTCCAACTGAGATAAGATTCTTCTTCAGCTGAGGAACAAATCCTCCAAAGCTCCAACTGAGATAAGATTCTTCTTCAGCTGAGGAACAAATCTCACCTCCTTCAATTCACGGACTACTCCATCGTGCATCCGAATCCGCACGGTACCTATCCCACAAATACCACATGACTGATCATTTCCCATGACAATAACACCCCCATCGAGTCTCTCGAACGATGCAAACCAATCTCGCCTAGGGGTCACATAATAAGTAGCGCCGGAATCAAGCATCCAATCTGATGCATCTGCATGGTTCACCTCCGGAGTAATCAGTGGAGAAAAGCTCAAATCATCGGAATCATCGCCTTTCGTAATATTCACCTCATTGGCCTTCGGGCCCTTTTTCTTGCTATTCTCCTTCTCTTTGATCTTTGGACAATCTCTTTTCCAATGTCCCTGCTCCTTATAAAATGCACATTGGTTCTTTCCTAGGTGGTGACGACCTCTTGACTTTGACTTCCCTTTATTACCACCTTTCGGATATAGGCTTCTACCTCGTCGACAAGGCCTCGCCTGAAGTACTAGCACGTGAAGTCTCCTTATCCTTCCTCCTCAAATTGTAATTCGTCAAAGCATTAGTAACTTCACTGTAGCTGATAGAAGATCTTCCATTCAACAAAGTGAGCACTAAGGTATCATACTCCTGTAAGGAGCCCAATAAGATAATAACATTGTACTCATCCGATATCTTCTCATCAATATTCGCCAAGTCTTACAATAACTTCGTATAGTTGTTCACATGAGCCGCAAGCGAGGTGCCTCTGGACATCTGGAATCTGAATAATCTACGCAGCAAATACAACATGTTCTTAACACTCTTCGTAAGGTACTTATTGTTGAGAATTTCCCACATCTTCATCGCAGACATCATCCCAATCACATCATACTTCAGCTCCTGCTCCAAATAAGACCTGATCAGACCACAAGCGTTCATATTCATCTTTTCTCATATCGCCTCTTAATATTTTGGTGGTCTCTCGTGGACCATGATGATCTCCTCCAAGTTCTGAGCATTGAGCGCATCCTGTACGTCGCTCATCCACAAATCAAAGTTGATTTTACCGTCATACTTCACCACACTAATTTTGGTGTTCTGAAAACCAACTTGAACTGTACCCGTCATCGACTTGCTGCTTTCACCTTCTTCTCCAATTACAAACTAACTTCAAATTGCAAAGAAAGATTCAAACTTTGAAAGAAATTTGAAAGGAATAAGAAATTACCCAACTGAACCCTAGATTGGATTCCAAATAGAACTCCTAACCACACGAGGAAAGCGAGATCTCCAACGACAACATCAAATCCTATCTCCACCGAAGCCTAGAACTCTAAGAACCAAGCTTCACACAAGAATCTTCCTCCACCTAATTCTAAAACCCTAGATCTAAAATTTGGGTTCTGATACCACTTGTTGCGCGCAACAGAAATTTTGGCAGCACCTCGGCAGCACAACAAGAGAGTCAGGTTGCAATAGGAATTTCCGTTTCACCAAGGAAACAAGAACCTTAAGCAAAATATCTCAACCAAGTGAGATATCAGTTCTTCCTCTCATCAGTTCTAGGACTGACCTGTCGAGGGAACCTAAATAAGCTATTACAAATCACACAAATAGCAAGACAACCAATTTTACGTGGTTCAACAAATTGCCTACGTCCACGGGGCAAGGAGGGGAGAGATCTACTATTAGAGGGAGAGAATACAACTAGGATTTACAATCTCACAACCTAAACCCTCAAACAATTTCTCAAATCCCTCACACAAATATCTCTCTCAAAAGGGATGCCGTCAAAACCCGTCGAAAAGCCTCTGCGATTTTCTTCTTCAGCCGACTTTACACCTGCGGTTTTCTCCTCGTTTTGCACCCCTCTGCTGCTCTGATTGTGCTTTTCTCCTGCAGCCGCAAAACAGAACTCCTTACACTCCAAAAACCCTAAAAAAATAAATAAATCATATTTATTGGCTTCGTCTCCGAATCCGGGTGCTGATGATTGTGGCCCCCACACTTCCACGAAACCACGTTCACAAATAACACGTAATAACAAGTTCACAAATGTGGTGGGCCCCCACATCACGTGTTCACAGAATATATATAGGAAAACCAAAACTCTATCTCTAGCCTAACTTTTAGTTAGAATGGGATTCAAACTCCTAATCATGATAGATCTCTAACACTATCTAATTCTTATGAAATTATACAAAGAATCAAAGACAATCCTAACAATTCTGCGTACTTCGTCCTAACAAACTCCACTAACCGTCGACAACATATAGGTTGGATTGGTGTGTGTGTTTCTTTCTTTTTTTATGTTGGTGTGTGTGTGTGGGGGTTGGGGGGGGGTGTTGGTTTCGCATCATGGCATTATGTTGGCATAGGGCATAGCCTGCATGCAGGGCTACAGGACATATTGGTTCTTCCCATTTATACGGTTTCTGAGTTATGTATGGAGGCATTGACATATCTCTTGGTATCGTTTGATTCAGGGATGGTCAACTGCTCTATTTTTCACTTTTCGTTTCCTTTACGTGACACTAATATTGTTTGTGGTAAGACCGTTATCACCCCTAGTGTGCATTCAGCTGCCTGGACACTGATTTTGTGCATCAGGAGTCCAATATTACAGCCTCTTGCCTCTTACAACTCTCATTGCTTATCAAGAGGGAACGTTCTATTTACCAATCTAATCATCCTCCCGTTATTTCTAGAGGGGTAGTCATGTTTGTAGCAATACTTTTGGCAGTGCGCGCACCTTGGCCCCTTTGATGGATCATATATTCAATAGCTCTTCACAGCTTTTTGCTTTGCGTTTCAATTAAGACGTGACTTTGACCCCTAAGGCATCTGTGGCATGCTCCCGTTATGGGAAAAGTGTTCCCCGTTCAATAGGCAACCTAGGCATCATGATATATTCCTCTACGTCGTCATTCCAGTGAATTCAGCGGTGACGTCCTAGCAGTTTCCATACGCTGGTGATTAGTTAGAGTTTTAGGAGCTCATGATGGTCTACCGCTATCGGTAGGCGCAACGCTACTAGTCTAGACATTGGTGCATTGTCAATAGTCTTGCTTTTTTTTAACTAGATGATGCTGACTGTGATGAATGCAGAATTCCTCTACTATATAGTTTTGGGATCATTAGTATTTCACATGTTAGACAGGCTCTTAGAACGAAGATTATAGAATATCTATAAATGACAGTGTGACCCACTGGGCGTGACGAAAAAACGTTGCACCCCCGAGTTAACTTGTGCGATCAAGGAGCGCGACACTTCATGAAGTAAATGACTAGAATGAATATGTGCACTCGATGTCGATCTATATTCGCACGCAAACGCAATCTACTAGCTTTATACCATGACGATCACATGACTCTATCCCGCTTATATATAGACCGCTCTACTATCGACCACCCTCCTCGATCGCTACTTAAACATATATAGGAAGAAATTACATCACGATACATCGGAGATACAATTATCGCTACGCCCACTCATATCCAACGGACGATTCCCTCGGAGCTGATGAGTTTGGAAAGCAGTAAAACAGATAAAATACAATGCCTAAAGAAAACCTGCAAGTAGATCTACAATTAGTTTTCAGTCTTCAACATAAAGATACAAAGTTTTTTCTTCTTCTTTCTTTTCTCTTTTTTTCCTTTGATACGAAGATATGAAGGAAATTATTCGTCTTTTCTTTTATTCATTTATTTCTGAATCATTTGAGTGAAACAATTATTAATCATTTGAGTGAAACAATTATTTATTAGGATTAAACACACTTGTAAACAATCACCAATTTAAGCCAACGTCTTCAATTAACAACAATATTGCACTTCCTCCTAATCTCCCCCTGCCTCCCGGTGAGCACCTCAATCGCCCCCATTTTCACCATTGCCTTCCCGAACTTCTTCCTCCACACCCTCGCTCTCATCGTGTTCTCCACCACCATCCTCCTCGTCAGCTCGCTATCATACAGCGTCTGATCTGACCCGAACAACCCCCGACGATGCTCCAAGTTCACATAGTACGCGTTGTCTAGCCTGTTGGGCGTAATCAAATCCATCGTCACTGTCGGATCACTAGCACCCCCAACGGTCCTCGGACATCTTTGCTTCAAGAACGACGCAAACAGCGGATCCAGTGAAGGGTCCTGCGGGTGCGTCGCGTTGAATCTGTAAAGCCTGTCGGCAAAGGACGAGCAGTGGGAGACGCCGAATGAGTGGGCCCCTGATAGAGTGACCATGTCGTCGAGTGTCAGTCCTTTTCGGGCAAAGTTTTCTTTGAGTTGGTCAGCATTGAAGTTCGGAGGAGGGAGGTTTTGCGGGATGTCGTCAATTAGGGAGATTCTGCCGTCGCGTCGGCCAGAGGGGACGGCGTAATTGATGCCGCCGGCAATCAAGGAGGCGTCACGGGCGGCGAAGGCGAGGATGTCGGCGCAAGAGATGGTAGAGGGGCAGATGGACTCGAGCTTTGCTTTGGCTTCATCGATTACTTCGAAGCCTCGGAGGCTCGGATTGTTTGCCGGAGAGTCCTTTTCGGCCCGGGCGCCTGGGAGGGAGTCGAGAAGGACGGAAGCATCACAACCCTGCATTGCAGTCATAATAACACCAATTGTTAGTGAGGCCGCTAGTCGTATATGAACACTTCAACTATGAATTATTACTAAATCATTACTTATAGTACTCACGCGGACGAAACAATCATGAAAGTGCATTCGGATTAGACCGGCCGCAATGCCGGCGTTTGCAACGATGGCTTCCTCGACGACATCGGCGACAATCTTCTCTGCGTGTGGGCACGTATAAGTGTAGAAGCCCACTTTCAGCAAAGAACTACTGGAAGCTGATGACAACATCAATATTGATATCGTCGCCACCAACACCAAAGGGAGGCACTTTAAACAACTCATGATTCTCGATCGATGGGCACTGAAGTTTGAATGCAGTTGATGGATAGTCTCAGTAGTCGTACGTATTTATAAGACAAACATTTGAGAGATTAACAGCTAGCTATCAGCTTGTAGTAGCTTGAGGCGAAAGCAGAGTTGGTAAGTTAACACAAATATAGCTAGGTGGCTATAATATCTCTCTTCTTATTTTAGCAACGAAAGGAAAGCAAGCTAGTACGTTCACAAGAAGACATACTTGGGCCATTGTGCAGGCACTTTGTGACCCTTGCTTGCTGAGTGAAGCCTTACCCAATATGGGATCCTTCTCATTCTTCAACCACAAGCCTGACCCTTGCTTGCTGAGTGTGAAACCTTACCCAATATGGGATCCTTCTCATTCTTCAACCAGAAGCCACATGGTTTATTAAACGTGTAGTCGGTAGAGTTGCCAATTTACATTGTTGAACGTGTAGTTGCTGACATTTTCCTGGGCTTTAATTGTGCGGCTTGGAACCTTGCTTAGTGCATAAAAGGTTAACATGATTGTAATCTAGCTTCAACATTGCCAGCTTTGTTAATTGACTAGACAGAAACTAGTATGAGGAAGTATTTGTTTATTGAAAACAGTAATTTTTATTGTATGTTCCATTCAACAATAAAAGCGTAGCTTACTCAATAACGTGGAAATTAACTAAATCAAGTTAGAGGGTGTTTGTTTGCATACGAGTGAAAGATGAAAGTGAGAAAGTTATTTTCATTTAACGATTTATGTGTTTGTTTGCATGTAAGTGGTTATGAAAGTGTAATACAAAAAAGTTGCCAGATATAATTTAATGTAATTTTAACTTTCCCTAAAAAATGGTGAAGTCACATGGAAGTGACAAAAAAAGTAACTAATTTAGTTAAATGATTTTAATTATACTTTCTAATTAATCTTATTTTGCCACGTCATCTTCACATTGCACTTTCGATAATAATTTAATTTTTCAAACAAACACTGTATTTCACTTGCGTGCTAACATGAGATGTAAAAGTCATTTGTAAAAAAAGTAACTTACATATTTTAAATTCACTTTCGAATTGCCAAACACCCCCTTGTTTTTCATTTATTTCCTTTTATGATAGGAGAAAGTCTAGCGGCAGTTTTATATCTAGACTGCCGTTAGTCACTCGCTTCACAATTGGCCAGTTGTCCCTTCTCTGAATTTGTTAGGGAATGCAGGCACAAGAAAAGAACGTATAGTAAATTATTTTATTTCATCTGTTTGGGAAAGAATTAAAGAAGAAAGATTAAGGAGAATGGGTAATACAGTAAGTTTGTTTATTAATCTGAAGGGTTAAATTTTTTAATCCGTTAGGTTAGTTTCTTTTAATCTTTTTGCTCATTTTTTGTGTTTGGGAATGAAAAATTATGATCATTTTCTTTATAAAAAGAGGGATTATCTCATAAACCATCTAAATATGTTGATTTGTAAACCCCCTCGTTTCGAGAGTTTAACTCATTTTAACCCTTCTAGCTGGGTTGATAAACCATTGTATTTTTTTGGCAAATTATGAGAAGTGTTGGCCTTTTTGTTTTGATGATGTTTTAATAAACAATTTATAACTAATATTGTTTGTCTAGTGCTTGTGTTTTTGCATTCATTCTAGGCAAACAATGTGTTGGAGGTTGGTTGGATTGCGCCTTCATGATGATATCAAGAGGAGGTTGGCGGAATACCGGAATGAAGCCAATACAATTCAAGTCAAATATTCAAGATCAAGCTTCATCTGCATAGTTTACCAAGATCGAGCGTCACGAAGATCAATCAAGCTTGGGTAATTAGTTTAGGTTTTATACTTTGTGTGTAGATACTCTAAGCTCAAATTTCATACACACACAATTTATTGGTTTATACGTTTTTCGTTTTATCCACAAATAAAGTTTTTACAAACAAATAAATATATGTTTATATACATACATGTTGGTTTTCAATGTGGATAAGTTGTTTAGGTTTAACTATATATATATATATATATGAAATAATATACATCTTCATATACACATTTATATATTTCATATTCTATTGTATTTGCAAAAATATTTTGTTTATGGATTGAAGACTTGTTTACACTATTTTCATATCTTTTATAATGTCTACAAATCCATTCAAAAGTGTTTCAAAGTTGTTTGAACTCGTTTTGTAAAAATTAAGTTTTAACAAGTTAATGTTCGTGCATGTTCGTGCATGTTTTTTACAAAACAGATGAGTTTTCACAAATGAGAAGTGATACTTAAGAAATTCTTTCTCTAACATGTTTATATATATGTTTAGAAACTTCCCTCAAATGTTTATCATTTTTTGAGTTGATTTACCGTTTTCAATTGATTTTACAAAATCGTGTATGTCATCAGATTTCAGAAAACTGTAAATTTGTATTCAAACATTTATTTCTAATAAATAGGAACTGATATTTCAGAAATTCTTCCTCTAACATGTTCATATATATGTTTAGAAACTTCTCCCAAATTTCATAATTTTTAGAATTGATTTACTATTTTTAATTGATTTTACAAAACCAGATACGCAAAAAAATCAGATCTGCCAGGTTTGCTACAGTGCCACGGTCGACCGCTACAGTAGCCGCGGTCGACCACGCAGTGTACTATTGCAATAACGGCTATTTTTACAGATTTTGGATTTTGGTCTTTTTTTTTGGGTTTTGGCCTATTGTTTTGAGCAACTATAAATACTCTTCAACCCTCTACATTCAGATGTACTTAACAAAAGTTTTTAATTAAGTTTTACAAGAGTTTAAGGGTGTTTAAGAGTTTGTTTCAAGTTTGTTTGTGAAGAAGTTTTCACAAGAGGAAGAGGAGACTATTAATTCTTGTTTGGGCTTTAATTTCTCATCTCCAACACTCTTGATTTTCAGAGAAGTTTTCCTAAACTTGATTTCTAGCTTATTACGTATTTATTGTTGATTATCTTTTCTTTAAGCTAGAATTTACATTGAGTTTAGTTTTGTTATTTCTTATTGTTTACACACACAACCATTGAGCTTTAGTATTTTACACATATTGTATAATTGGGTTGTGGGAGTGTGACTTTGAGTGTGAGCTTTAATTGTGTTCTCATCCATATTAGAGAACAAACACTTTATTATTATGCCTAATTTTGTAGATCGCTTTGTAATACACGGAGTTTCCAAGAGGAGTGGCGTTGATAGTAAATCCTAGGGAGATGTTGTAAATCCGAGCACTTGAGGAAGACACGTGATAGAGACCAACACTTAGAGAGTGTAGAGTGGGATTGCAAAAGTGTGAATTGTAAAATTTTCGGTGAGCTAGAAAACCGAGTGTGAGGTGTAAACGTTTTTAAGTGAACGTCGAAAACCTGGTTGTGATAGTGGAGATCTCCTCAAGGTGAGGAACGGAGACGTAGGTCAAGTGGTTGACCGAACTCTGTAATCATATCTCGTATTTGCATTGTTTATTTGCGCACTATCACTCTTATTTATTTAATCTTGTTTATATTTATTTCACCATTGTGTTAATTGCTTATCCTCGCATATATATCTTATTGCATATCATATTTGCTAGGATATTTGTTAATAAGTTTTAATTTGACATAAATCGGATTAGATTAGCACATTACCTTATTCCCCCCCCCCCCCCCCCCCCCCCCCTCCTCTAGGGACTAACACTCAGAAGGGATACATTCTGACAACCTCCTCAACAACTGAGAGTTACAAATTGACGACTCTCACATTTCAAATACAAGGATTACAAGATGATGATTTTTGCAGAGCTTGAAAAAAAGATTACAAGTTGATGATCTCTTCAAAGAAAAACACAAAATTCATCACCGCGTTCCAAGTTCAAAACACGGAGCTCATCACCGCGTTCTAAGTTCATAACGCGAAGCTCATCACCGCGTTCCAAGTTCAAAACGCGAAGCTCAGCTCCGCGTTTCATAAGCTAAATACGAAGGTCGTTTCTAGAACGCGAACCTCGCGTTTGACCCATGAAAATTCCCTAGAGGGAGGTGAATAGGGCAATATGCTAATCTAATCCGATTTTATGCCAAATTAAAACTTACTAACAATTATATCCTAGCAAGTGATGTATACGAGTTATATATGCAAGGATATGAAAACATGAATAAACAATATAGTGGGTGATATAGGCAAAGTGACAATGGCGATATAAGAAAACAACTCAAAAATATGTGCGCCAAAATAAACACAAACAAACGATATGTTCACAAGGTTCGGTCAACCCACGACCTACGTCCCCGCTCCTCACCTCGAGGAGATCTCTACTATATCACCACACACCCGGTTTGGAAGCCAGAACTTCTTCACAATCCTCACAATCGGTTTTCTAGCTCACCGAAAACTTTCTCAATCTCTTAATGTAACCACACTCTACAACCTCAAGTGTTGGCCTCTCACGTGTCGCCTTCCTTAAGTGCTAGAAATTACTATCTCTCATTAGGCATTACCACCTACCCCACTCCTCTTGGAATCGACCACGTCTCTCATCACACACTCCTCTCGGTGTACAAGTGTATTACAATGTGAATCTCATACTTAAGGCTCAAATACAAATATTTGTTCTCTACTATGGATGAGCACACAAAGAAAGCTCACTCTCAATGTTACAAACCCACAACCCCAAATTATACTACGTACGAAATATTATAAGCTCAATGTGGGTGTGTGTAGCAAAGAGACAAAACAAATATAAACTCAATGTAAATCTAGCTAATGAAATTATGATCTAACGTATAAATAGCTAGAATTGAGTTTAAGAAAAACTTCTCTATATAACAAGAGTAGGAGAGATGAAGTTGAAGCTCAAATAAGGAATGAATGATCTCTTCTTGCTCTTGTAAAACTTTCTTCACAAAACAAACTTGTAAACACACTCAAACACACTTTAAACACTTGTAAAACTCTTTCTTTGATCATCTTAGAAGTATGAGGGCATAGGGTATATATAGGATCATGAAACAACCCCAAAAACCAAGATAAAACAAGCAAAAAGATAAAAAAAAACATCAAATATGGAAAACTAGCCTTTATAGGCAACGGTAACTGTGTTAGACCATAGGGGGGTGATTAGTGTCTAAGGCTAATCTAATTCGATTTTATGCCAACTAAAACTAATTCAAATATTATTCTTACAAGATAGATATATAATATGTTATGAGCAAGAATATGCAATATGAACAAGAGTTTGTCATTGCTTGTTGGTTCCCTCGACATTCAGACCTAGAATTGCTGAGAGGATGAATGTATATCTCACTTTGTTGAGATATTTTACTTTCTATTCCTGTTTCCTTTGAGAAACAAAAATATAGAGGTTGACTTGTGCTTTTGTGAAAACGAAAGTTAGAGCTATCTCTCAGGTGATATCGCTTCCGTGGTGTGAGGACGTGACTCTGCGCCCTACACTTCAGATTGAGTACGCAGATTTTTTATACGACAACGTTTGGTGGCACTTTATATGTTACTTCTATTTACTTCGGTTCACCAGTACTATGCTATTCAGAAAAATTGTTTAATGTAAACTTGAGCTCTATTTATGTTGGCTAGCCAGTTTTACGCTACTCTGAAAAATTGTTAATGTTTCATAAACAACTGATTAACGTTCTTTCTCTAGCTCAACTTAGGGCTAGCAAAGAGGTGCAAGAAGTAATGTAAGAAATATAGAGCATTGTATTTTAAGCGTAATTCTCTCATGAAACAGAAACTGCCACATAGTAAAAGCCTGAAGACTGAGGACAATTTTATTTCTTAACCATTAAACTTAATTTATTGACAACTTTAATTGTATTAGAAATACTTATCCGCAGCATCGCTAACACTACTTGCAATATTGGCTCCCTCTATGACAGCATCAGTTTCACTGCGAATATGTTTGACAAAATTCCCAGCAGCTTCTAAGCATTTTCTAGGAAAATCAAAATAATTCCGTAACTCAACATAGGACTTTGCAAAATTCTTTGACGTAGCATAAATTTTAGCTTGCTTTAGAAGTGAATCCCCATCTGTAATATTCTTGGAGCACAACTCTAATTGTACCTTAACCGATGCATCCTTCTCGTTCTTCAACTCAGAGGCAATTTTGCTTTGAAGAGCTACGACATCTGCAGTAACAATATCAATCGAAATTACGGCAAGCTCTTTGAATTTGGCGTTTTGGCTTCGTGAATCGTGCGCAAAAAACTCATTGCATTGTGGAACACGGACGTAGTATCCTTCAAGGATATCGCACACCAAATCAAGATCACCGGTAGATGCTGACGATGTTGAGAAGAATTGGAAGAAGAACAGAAAAGTCGCAAGAACATTGAGAAACATAGATCTCTTCATTTCCACCCCACCTTTTCTTAAAAAAATTTTAAATATAGAGTATTAGGGTGTAGTACGATATTTATGGAGATCGTCAACATTTATATAGTCCATGGATCTGAGAGGAATGTACCAATGAGTCGATGCCTGATTGATTTCATAGAGATTCTGTGAATATTATTCGATTTTGTTTCTTCATTAAACTACACCGGATTCACCCAAAAGTGTATAGCCGATTTAATATAGATTTTGCAAATATTATCAGATTCTGTTTCTTAAATAAATTATACCATATTCATTTTATACGATTATTCTTTTTTGGAAAAATGTCCCGATGATTGATTTTCCAAAGAATAGTGATAATACGTATACACTTTCCAAAATATTCTATGCTACTATCCAAATATTGTGCGTCCATGATGACACTTCAATTTTAAAAAGGATTCAAGAAGAAGGACCCTACACTTTATATCTAGTAATGTAGGAATAGTTTAGGGAGGGTGGTATAGTTATAATAATTCTTTGCACCGTATTCTATGGAAAAGAGTGCATCCATAATTTGCAAACGAGAACCCACAAACATAAATAGATATTGATAATAAACATAGAGTGTTCAATGCTTTTAATCATAACCATCTATATCATTTTCAACGGATGAGATTACGCCATGTAAAACTTCTATTGCTATCTTGCAAACCACTTTGTCCTAAAAACCGTTAGTAAACTTGAAAACTATTAGAGTCAAAATCACCTTTTGTGATAGTGAAAATTTTAGGTGACGTGATCTCATCCATTGAAATTGAGATGGATGGGTAATGATTGAGAGAATTGTATCCTATCCGATTACTGCCTAATCGGAGAGGATCATGCATTAAAAAATAAACGTATCAATGAGGCAATTAATGCACAATTGATTTAATATAGATTTTTAAATAAATATTATCATATTTGCTTTCTTAAAAAAAACAAGATTCTCTTTATACAACTTCTATTACTGGAAAAAAAACGTCATGATAATTAATTGATTTGCCTATTCTATGGCCAAGGGAGCATCCATAATTTGAAATCAAGTAACGCATGATCATCACTAAAAAGTAAGCTAATTGCTAAAACTAATAATATCCCTATGAATTTAAACAATAAATTCATTGATATTGTTTAGCATATTACTTTAGGGGGTGTTTGTTTGCATGCAAGTGAAAGATGAAAGTGAGAAAGTTACTTTCATTTAACGATTTATGTGTTTGTTTGCATGTAAGTGGTTATGAAAGTGAGATACAAGAAAGTTTTTTTTGGTCAATGAAATAAATTGTATTCATTTTCCAAATGTGTAAATTGTGTAGAACATCAAGATACCAGAATTTTCCTGGCAATAAAAAAAAACAGCAAAAGTGTCAAAAAAAAAACAATTACAATTGCACTATTCTCTCTTTTATATGGGGAGAAATATCATCATTCAAAATTCTAGATAGTATCAGTATCTTCACTCTTCGAAGGACTGTTGCATGATCCTGAGTTTTTTGCTGGAATATTCTTTGATTTCTTTCCTTCCATATAGCATAGACTGATACAGCTAATGCCATTCTTTTAATTCTCTTCATAAACCCCTTCCCTTTCAGATTAGAACTATACCATTCAATAATAGTATCCCAATTGCAAGACTTCCATTTGTAGTTCAGCCATTCCATAACACTATTCCAGAGTTCAGCTGAGTATGCACATTCGAAGAAGAGATGCCTGCAGGTTTCTTGCTGCTGAAACGTGCACAAAACACAGTTTTTCTGATGTTGATTGATGTCAAGGATCCTCATGTGACATAATCTATCCTTTGTTAACAGTCTAGAATGAATAGCAAGCCAAGAGATGAATGAATGTTTAGGATATGACCATTCATCCCAGACTGTTTTAGACCAGACCATTTGTGTATTTGTATTTTGATTGATGAGCTCATGGTAAAAAGCAGATATGTGGAAATAACCTCCAGAGCAACATTTACTGATGACATTCTGGACATTTGAAGCATCCCCCAGTTTGCAAATCACTTTATCTCTCACTCTAATTATTTGTGAGATACAAGAAAGTTGTCACGTATGATTTAATGCAATTTTAACTTTCCCTAAAAAAGTGGTGAAGTCACATGGAAGTGACAAAAAAAGTAACTAACTTAGTTAAATAATTTTAATTATACTTTCTAATTAATCTTATTTTGCCACGTCATCTTCACATTGTACTTTCGAAATTAATCTTATTTTGCCACGTCATCTTCACATTGTACTTTCGATAATAATTTAATTTTTCAAACAAACACTGTATTTCACTTGCACGTCATCTTCACATTGTACTTTCGATAATAATTTAATTTTTCAAACAAACACTGTATTTCACTTGCGTGCTAACATGAGATGTAAAGGTCATTTGCAAAAAAAGTAACTTACATATTTTAAATTCACTTTCGAATTGTCAAACACCCCCTTGTTTTTCATTTATTTCATTTGATGATAGGAGAAAGTCTAGCGGTAGTTTCATATCTAGACTGCCGTTAGTCACTCGCTTCACAATTGGCCAGTCGTCCCTTCTCTGAATTTGTTACGGAATGCAGGCACAAGCAAAGAACATACAGTAAATTATTTTATTTCATCTGTTTGTCAAAGAATTAAAGAAGAAAGATTAAGGAGAATGGGTAATACAGTAAGTTTGTTTATTAATCCGAGGTTAAATTTTTTTTAATCCGTCAGGTTAGTTTCTTTTAATCTTTTTGGTCATTTTTTGTGTTTGGAAATGAAAAATTATGATCATTTTCTTTATAAAAAGAGAGATTATCTCATAAACCATCTAAATATGTTGATTTGTAAACCCCTCGTTTCGAGAGTTTAACTCATTTTAACCCTTCTAGCTGGGTTGATAAACCATCGTATTTTTTTGGCAAATTATGAGAAGTGCTGGCCTTTTTATTTTGATGATGTTTTAACAAACAATTTATATCTAATATTGTTTGTCTAGTGCTTGTGTTTTTGCATTCATTCTAGGCAAACAATGTGTTGGAGGTTGGTTGGATTGTGCCTTCATGATGATATCAAGAGGAGGTTGGCGGAATACCGGAATGAAGCCAATACAATTCAAGTCAAATATTCAAGATCAAGCTTCATCTGTATAGTTTACCATGATCGAGCGTCACGAAGATCAATCAAGTTTGGGTAATTAGTTTAGGTTTTATACTTTGTGTGTAGATACTCTAAGCTCAAATTTCATACACACACAATTTATTGGTTTATACGTTTTTCGTTTTATCCACAAATAAAGTTTTTACAAACAAATAAATATATGTTTATATACATACATCTTAGTTTTCAATGTGGATAAGTTGTTTAGGTTTAACTATATAGATATGAAATAATATACATCTTCATATACACATTTATATGTTTCATATTCTATTGTATTTGCAAAAATATTGTGTTTATGGATTGAAGACTTGTTTACACTATTTTCATATCTTTTATAATGTCTAAAAATTCATTCTAAATTGTTTCAAAGTTGTTTGAACTCGTTTTGTAAAAATCAAGTTTTAACAAGTTAATGTTCGTGCATGTTCGTGATGTTTTTTACAAAACAGATGAGTTTCACATATGGGAAGTGATATTTTTGAAATTCTTTCACTAACATGTTTATCTATATGTTTAGAAACTTCCCTCAAATGTTTATCATTTTTTTTGAGTTGATTTATTGTGCTCAATTAATTTTACAAAATCGTGTATGTCAGCGGATTTTAGAAACTATAAATCTGTATTCAAACATTTATTTCTAACAAATAGGAAGTGATATTTCAGAAATTTTTTCTCTAACATGTTTATATATATGTTTAGAAACTTCTCCCAAATTTCATAACTTTTAGAATTGATTTACTATTTTTAATTGATTTTACAAAACCAGATACGCAAGAAAATCAGATCTGCCAGGTTTGCTACGGTGCCACGGTCGACCACTACAGTAGCCGCGGTCGACCGTGCAGTGTACCGTTGCAATAACGACTATTTTTACAGATTTTGGATTTTGGATTTTGGTCTTTTTCTTGGGTTTTGCCTTTTGTTTTGAGCAACTATAAATACCTTTCAACCCTCTACATTCAGATGTACTTAACAAAAGTTTTATTTATGTTTTACAAGAGTTTAATAGTGTTTAAGAGTTTGTTTCAAGTTTGTTTGTGAAGAAGTTTTCACAAGAGGAAGAGGAGACTATTCATTCTTCTTTGGGCTTTAATTTCTCATCTCCAACACTCTTGATTTTCAGAGAAGTTTCCCTAAACTTAATTTCTAGCTTATTACGTATTTATTGTTGATTATCTTTTCTTTAAGCTAGAATTTACATTGAGTTTAGTTTTGTTATTTCTCATTGTTTACACACATAACCATTGAGCTTTAATATTTTACACATATTGTATAATTGGGTTGTGGGAGTGTGACTTTGAGTGTGAGCTTTAATTGTGTTCTCATCCATATTAGAGAACAAACACTTTATTATTATGCCTAATTGTGTAGATCACTTTGTAATACACTTGTACACCAAGAGGAGTGTGTAGTGAGAGACGGGGTTGTCCCAAGAGGAGTGGCGTTGATAGTATATCCTAGGGAGAGGTTGTAAATCCGTTGATGGCTGAGAGTGTAGTGACAAACATTTGAAGTAAACATTTCGCCTTCGCCGCTCGTGACGCCGCTCCTCTCGGGACAAACATTTGGATGCAGTTGACGGATTATCTCAGTAGTCGTATGTATATATAAGACAAACATTTGAGAGATTAACAGTTGTCGTCAGCTAGTAGCTAGTAGTTTGAGGCGAAAGCAGAGTTGGTAAGTTAACACATATAGGTGGCTAGCTATAATATCTCTTCTATTTTTAGCAACGAAAGGAAAGCAAGCTAGTACGTTCACAAGAAGATATACTCGATCCTATTTTAGTTATTTTCTTTAAATTCCTCCTATATTTATATTTGATACATATGATCACATGTGAAAAGAAATGTAACCAGAATATATTTCCACGTGCATGCATGCATTTAAATAGTAATCGCATGCATTTAAATAGTAATTGGTATAAATATGTATTGGAGTTGGTAGCCAGTTGTCTAATTTACTTGATTTGTAAAGCGTGTAGTTGGTGGCCACCTTAATTTGTAATGACTAAATTTGGGCCATTGTGCAGGCACTTTGACCCTTGCTTTGCTGAGTGAATCCCCATCTGTAGTGAAACCTTAATTAGCCAATATGGGGTCCTTCTCATTCTTCAACCAGAAGCCACGTGGTTGATTAAACGTGTAGTCGGTAGAGTTGCCAAATTTACATTGTTGAACGTGCAGTTGCTGACATTTTCCAGGGCTAAAATTGTGCGGCTTGGAACCTTGCTTAGTGCTTGAAAGATTAACATGATTGTAATCTAGCTTCAACATTGCCAGCTTTGTTAATTCATTATTGTAATTGCTTTTTCTCCCTCATTGTGCACATAAAATATAAACAATTTCAATTTATGCTACTTTTAACATTAAACATATCTTCTATGAGTTTTAACATTTTGAGAAGACTAACGAATCCAATTTGTCAGTGACATTTTTTACGGATTTTATATGACTCTTAATCTTAATATTTTCAAATTAGTGCCTCAAATGAATTAAATTGTTATCGGGTCTCCTATTTATAATAAGTTTGTGTCAAAATTGGTACGTCCTTTGAATTGTTGAAAATTACTATCGTTTCTTGCGGTTCTTATAAATTAATTCAAATTAATTCCCCCAATTAAAAGAAGTACTAGCAAGATGTAAGAATTGGAAGAAACACTAGTACAAAACTGGGCAGTCCAAACGGTTCTAATAACCGTTTGGACAAATAAAGATAGTCCAAACTGTTTAAACCGTTTGGAACAAATGTCCCAAACGGTTAAACCTATTTGGGAGTTTAAAAAAACTCATACGGTGAACCCAAATGGTTTTACTCGTTTGGGATAACATAACCCAAACGGTTAACTATTTGGGAGTTTTGATTGGTAGTACTGAAAAATTCATTTCCCCCCTGTTCTCTCCAACCTGCGAATCAATTCCCCCCAAAATTTTCCCTTAGGGGGTATTGGTTGGGACAAATTGGGGTCAAGGGGGAAAAGTATTCCAATGGAATAATTTTATCCCTTTGGGGGTATTGGTTGGGACAAATTGGGGTCAAGGGGGAAAAGTATTCCAATGGAATAATTTTATCCCTTTGGGATATTTTGAGTGGGGTAAAATGGGATAAAGTGGGATAATGGAATAATTTTAGCATTTGAATTGACAATTCATGTGGGATAATTAATGATGTGGCACCTTATTAAAATATAATTTTATCTATTAATTACTTCTAAATTAACTTATCCAATTGGTTTAGTATATTATTTAGTATATTATTATAATATAAATATTATTTTACTTTATATTAATATATAATATATTGTACTATACTTACAAATTACTATTATTAAGTATTATATTGTATTGTATTATATTATATTAGCATGCTATACTATATATAATAATTAATATAAAATAATATCAATATATTTAATATAATATTTTAATAATATAATATTTAATATAATACATTATTTTATTTATACAAAAATATAATATGTTATACAATAATTACTAATTAACATTATATTAGTATGCTACATTATATAATAATTAATATAATATATGAATAATATATTTAATATAATATTTTAATAATATATTATTTAATTTAATATATTATAATATAGTATCATAGGATATAATATAAAATATTATAATATTTTACTTTATTCAATGTAATATTTTTAAAATTTTATATTAAAATTAAAATATAATATAACATATATATATTACATGATAATTACAATAATATATATTAAAAGGTATCATGTTATAGTTAATATATTATATTATTTCAAACTATAGTATTATATTATATTATATCATAATATTTTACTAATATTAGTAATTATTATATTATATTATAATAGTATGTCAGATATAATGTACTAATTAATATTATATAGTAATATATTACATAATATTATTAATATGTGTTATTAGTTGTACTATGATTACTATTATATAATATTATTAATATATGTTATTAAATTATGTTATTAAAATATTAATATATGTTATATTTTATATATCATATCATATATTTATAATATAATTAGCATGCATTAGTTAAGTAATACGAAAATATTTTAAAATTATTCCAATTGTCTTCAAAGTGGAACAACATTGTTCCAATATGGAAGATGGGGTAAATTTGGGATAATTATGAGGAAGGGGTGGAGAAGATCTTTATATAGTTAGTGTAATTTAGGGGAAAATGGAGTATTTGTTCTCCAATTACCCCAACAAACCAATAACACCACAAAGTTGACACCAATTCCAATTACCCCAATGAATAACACCAAAAAGTGATGTTCCAAAAATTATCCTATTATCCCCCAAATTACACCAATGAATAACACGTCTATATGGGTGTTAAAATAATTCGGGTAAAACATTGGATTAATTTTAGAAGAAGGGGGGAAAAACACTAATAATCAAGATTCGGCATCGCATACCCTCACAAAGCAGTCATGGAAATACATCCTGACGAGTCCTGCAGGGGCAAATCCAGGGCTTTTAGCCACACACTTATGAACCGTCCCACGAACTATGGACTCGGCCGATGGGCATTTGTCTTGATAGAACCCTACTTTCAGAGGAGGCGGGCTCGGAAATTTTGCCTCAGTTGCCAAGAAGGAGAACAAGCAATAGCATAGGGTAGCTAGCTTATTAACACGTGCTGTCCCCATATTTTCCTCTCTAGCTGTTTCAATTCTTCCTTCTTTTTCTGATTGAAGATTAAGACAAGAGGGAAGATTAGCCGATGAAGAGATTTGCAGCCTCGCGCATTGAGTATTTATAACAAGGAAATGAGTTGACAAAATCTTGGGATATAAGTTATAGCGCGCACGTCTTTTATTAGAATAAAAGGAGGACAAATTTTCAAAACCGACCACTTTGGGATTTTAATTGCAAAAAACGACCCATTTCAATCTTATTTATAAAAACCGACCCAGTTGGTTGAAACTGGGTCGGTTTTTAAAAAAAAATTTCCCAAACTTCACGGGAGTTCAACTCCCGTGAAGTTTTGTTATGAGAAAAACTTCACGGGAGTTCAACTCCCGTGAAGTTTCCCAAAAAAAATTACAAAAACCGACCTGTTTTCAGCCCCTGGCTGAAAACATGTCGGTTTTTGTAAATATTTTCAAAACCGGTCGTTTTTTGCAATTAAAAACCCAAAAGGGTCGGTTTTGAAAATTTGTCCTATAAAAGGATGGAAGTAGACAAGGGCATGCATAGAGCCCCAGTTCAATTTGTTTGGACCTCTTCGTAGCTAGTCAAGATTTGATTCTGCTGATCTGAAAGCGAGTACTTTTTTAATAATTTCGCTCGATTGAGGAGGCTGATTTGCACAATTAAAGGTCAAATACCTTGTGCCCTTGTCATTGAAACAAGGGAAAATTGCTTGGAGGAAGCAAAATAAGTTGGGCCAAGCATCCCCACCCCCAGCCCAACAACCATAACCCATTAGCCCTAAAATTAAAAAATATATGCAAGCAACCCCCAAACTCACTTCCCAAGAAAACCATTTCCCAAATTACCCTTCTTCCCAATTAAAACTCAATCCATTTCCTCCCCTTCTCTCCTGCTCCCTCCTCATTCGCACTCTCCTCCTCCACGACGCCCTCCTCGGCTCAGTCCGCCTCCTCCCCTCCCCTCCCCTCCTCCATCGCATCCTCTGCTCCTCCCCTTCCCCCCTCTTCCCCTCCTCCTCCCTCCTCCGTCGCATCCTCTCCTCCTCCCCCTTCCCCCTCCTCCTCGACCCCCTCCTCGGCTCCGTCCGCCCCCTTCCCCTCCTCCCTGAACCCCTCCTCAGCTCCGTCCGCCCCTCCCCTCCCCTCCTTCTCTCTCCTCATCCGTATCCTCTCCTCCTCCCCCTTCCCCCTACTTATTCTTTATTCCTAATTGTCACGCACAAAATATAAGAACCAAGTTTAACAATCTCTTAAAATCACCTTCTTCGTGGGATCGATATCTTTTTATACTATAACTTGATAAATTGTGCACTTGCAATTTTGGTACATAATTATGCCGCATCAGTCAGGTTCATTAATGTTTCTCTTAAGCTTGACCAAAGTTGAAATGGTGATAGATATATATATAACATATAATATGTCCACTTGGAATATGACATATGTTATTTTGATCTGGTTACTCATACATAAAGAAACCTGTGTTTTTGACCTGTTCAAATTTGAGAAATGAAAATCTCATCGTAATGCTATCGTAAATTCAATTATCCTTGAAATAGCCAATGACATATTGACAAGTCAGTTATGATAACTTTAATTATCCTTGAAATAGCCAATGACATATGTGATATTTTAGTATGATGTGTGACTTATGCTGCATTTAGTCACATTTTGGTATTTTGTGTGACTTTTGTGGCTGTTACGTGACATTTTAGTATTCTGTGTGACTCTTGGGGCCTATATGTGATATTTTAGTATGCTGTGTGACTTATGCTGCATTTAGTCACATTTTGGTATTTTGTGTGACTTTTGTGGCTGTTACGTGACATTTTAGTATTCTGTGTGACTCTTGGGGCCTATATGTGACATTTCAGTATTCTGTTTGACTTTTGGGGCTGTTATGTGATATTTTTACATTCTCTGTGTTATATTCTTGTTACTAGTTACATATCCTGCTATTAAGTGTTATGTTATATTTCTACAGATATGATTATGGCATACATACGTATTTTTTCATCAAGGCGATCCTCGAGGGAAGGGAGATAATGAACGTTGAAGCCTTGCACATGGAGTCGCATATGCTACGAGTAGGACTTGCTGCTCAACTCATATGTGAAGGGCGTGAATGAAAAAAACTACGGTTGAAATTAGACAGTGACGATCCAGAATATTTTTTGTACTTTGGGGGTAGTGATGTACCTATGATTGAGTGGAAGTATTAGACTCTACATGTAACTGTAACATTTGTTTAAACGCTATGATGTAAAGGATAACTAGTTTACTAGTTGTGTGTGACATTTGTTGGATTGTTGTGTGAGCTATATGTGAAGATATGTGACCATTAGTATGATGTGTAATGTTTGGGGCTTTTATGTGACGTTTTAGTATGGTGTGTGACTTTTGCTTCTTGTATGTGATATTTTGGTATTCTGTGTGACTTTTGAGGCTGTTATGTGATGTTTTAGTATGCTGTGTGACTTTTGCTCCTTGTATGTGATATTTTGGTGTTCTGTGTGACTTTTGAGGCTGCTATGTGATGTTTTAGTATGCTGTGTGACTTTTGCTCCTTGTATGTGACATTTTGGTGTTCTGTGTGACTTTTGAGGCTGTTATGTGACATTTTAGTATGCTGTGTGACTTTTGCTTCTTGTATGTGACATTTTGATATTCTGTGTAACTTTTGGGGCTGTTATGTAACATTTTAGTATGCTGTGGTATGTTATATTTTTACAGGTGTGATTGTGTTATGTTCTCGTAACCAGTTACTAGCTGTTTGTAAATTCTTGGTGATCTTACAATAATTTATGTTATGTTCTTGTAACCAGTTACTAGCTGATTGTGTTATGTTCGCGTAAGCAGTTACTAGCTGTTTGTAAATTTTCGTAACCATATACTCAAATTTATGGAAAGGATGAATAATCGTCGCTTATACACAGATATGGTCATATCACTTCCAATATTGCTGAATCTTACAATAATTGGATTCGTTTGGCGAGAACACTTCCTATTTGCGATATGATATCACGCTGAAGGACATAACTAAGCCACATGCACTAAACCTATCCAAGATTAACGTTTCCTGGCAGAATTCAAACTCTTTTGTGACTGTTGTCTGTTACATGTTACATTTTCCCTTTTGTTGTGATATTTGCTACTTAAATGTGACATATTACCTGTTCGTGTGACTTGTTAGTATTAACAGTGATACCAATAAGAACTTTACTTTTAGATTCTATTTAATATGCTAAAGAAAAAAGATCACCAAGAAATTACAAATGCACATTTTATCATTTACAAACAGCTAGTAAACATCCAACATCCAACAAATGAAATACTTATGTGTTTGTCTAATACTTCCACTCAATCAATGGTACATACCAAAATAGTTATGTGTTGTCTGTTACACGTTACACATCATACTAATGGTCATATATCTTTACATATAGCTCACACAACAATCCAACAAATGTCACACACAACTAGTAAACTAGTTATCCTTTACATCATAGCGTTTAAACAAATGTTACAGTTACATGTAGAGTCTAATACTTCCACTCAATCATAGGTACATCACTACCCCCAAAGTACAAAAAATATTCTGGATCATCACTGTCTAATTTCAACCGTAGTTTTTTTCCATTCACGCCCTTCATATATGAGTTGAGCAGCAAGTCCTACTCGTAGCATATGCGACTCCATGTGCAAGGCTTCAACGTTCATTATCTCCCTTCCCTCGAGGATCGCCTTGATGAAAAAATACGCATGTATGCCATAATCATACCTGTAGAAATATAACATAACACTTAATAGCAGGATATGTAACTAGTAACAAGAATATAACACAGAGAATGTAAAAATATCACATAACAGCCCCAAAAGTCACACAGAATACCGAAATGTCACATATGGGCCCCAAGAGTCACACAGAATACTAAAATGTCACGTAACAACCACAAAAGTCACACAAAATACCAAAATGTGACTAAATGCAGCATAAGTCACACAACATACTAAAATATCACATATGGGCACCAAAAGTCACACAGAATTAAGCTATTATTATATCAAAATCATCCCCCAAATGATTTCAACCCATCAAATAGAGTAATTTGGGAAGATACACAGGTACGACGAGCCACGAAGCCCTGCTTAAATTAGGAAGGGCTTTTATGAAAATTTACATGGACTAGTTCATTAATTAAGGATCGACTCTTTAATTACTTGCTGCAGAAACGTCCGCTGATGTTTTTGGGATGAACCTCCATCTTCCCCCGGAAAAAGACGAAAATGTCCCTCCTCGCCGTCTCCGGAGGCGGAGATCGGAGAATCCCCGGCGGTATGTACGGCGGTATCAGCACGTGCTCCGCTTCCTGGCACACGTGCGGCGAGGTCACCCCGAACGTCTGCAGCAGAATCGATCGCCGCAAAAACTCAGGAATTCCGTCGGCGATAGCCACGTCCTCCTGCATTCAAAAACAAAACAAAACCAAAAAAAATCCAAACTTCACAAACTCTCGCTCTAAAAATTTCAAAATTTTCATGTAAAATCATAAAAGCACCGCACACCATTGCATGAAAGCAAGCGCCGTAATCATGGGAGGCCACAAACATGTGGTCTCGGCCGTTGGTCCGGTTCCAAGGGGTCGGGGAGGAGGGGGAAGGGGGAGGAGGAGAGGATACGGATGAGGAGAGAGAAGGAGGGGAGGGGAGGGGCGGACGGAGCTGAGGAGGGGTTCAGGGAGGAGGGGAAGGGGGCGGACGGAGCCGAGGAGGGGGTCGAGGAGGAGGGGGAAGGGGGAGGAGGAGAGGATGCGACGGAGGAGGGAGGAGGAGGGGAAGAGGGGGGAAGGGGAGGAGCAGAGGATGCGATGGAGGAGGGGAGGGGAGGGGAGGAGGCGGACTGAGCCGAGGAGGGCGTCGTGGAGGAGGAGAGTGCGAATGAGGAGGGAGCAGGAGAGAAGGGGAGGAAATGGATTGAGTTTTAATTGGGAAGAAGGGTAATTTGGGAAATGGTTTTCTTGGGAAGTGGGTTTGGGGGTTGCTTGCATATATTTTTTAATTTTAGGGCTAATGGGTTATGGTTGTTGGGCTGGGGGTGGGGATGCTTGGCCCAACTTATTTTGCTTCCTCCAAGCAATTTTCCCTTGAAACAAATATTAGTATGCGTGTGATTGCAGTTGTGAAATGCCAATTGGGGTGATTATAGAATGTTTCGTGTCTTTATCCTGCATGAGACGCATTAGTTTAAAATAAGCTTATAAAAGAAGTAAGCAATATTTTAATTTTGTGAATTCTGTGCGGGATCCAACTGTCATCTTTTAACGACGCTGTAGTAAATGGATTTAGGATCCGACAGAGGAAATGTTGAAAAACATGAGAAGGATTCATGAAGGTGAAGTGATGTTGAAAATGTTAAACCTAAGGCCCCAGTTGGCAAAGAGATAAGGGAAAAAGTTAAGGGGGGCTTTAATCCCTCCTTAACTCTCCAAATGCGTTAATTAGGTCAAAGGACTAATAAACCATTGTGAAGGATTAAAATTAAAGGAGGGGTTAACTAATTCATGTGAAGAGGTGGGTTAATGTAAGGTTAAAGGTTGGTAGCGTTACAAATACATTCATGGATAAAATGAACTGGTAGAAGCCCAAACATGGCCCCAACAAAGGAAATTTACTTGCAACGAAGAACGGATCATCTCTCTCAATCCGTATATTGGAATTGGACGAACACTAAATGAAAATTACATATTTTTTCGAGATGAAGTCAACCAAACCAATCATATTTGATTTGCTGCTCTGTGTAAAATCCGTATATTGAGAGATATAAGTTTTTGTTAGTTTTTTCTATTTTGGATAATATTTCATGCATCTGTTTTGATTAGCAAATAAATCTAGTTTGATTCCAAATTTGATCAGTTGATTTCCTTATTCTGAGGGAATCTTTGTAGGGTGGTTTTTTGCTAGTTTTTGTCCTAGTAGGAGTCTACTTTGTTTTTCTAATTAAGCAGAGGTTTGTAAGCCCCATAATCATAACTTTTATCAATAAAAATTGCTCTTATATTATTTTTCTTTATGGATTCGAAGTTCATGTACACGGAGATCATTCTTCGTAGATTCGAAGAGCACTGATGTAGAACACACGACAGACATGTTTATGTCAAAGTAGGACAGTCGCAAGCTCAAACGCGGGCTCAGTCGACGAAAATAACTTGCTACGAAGAAACAGTCATAACTTTCAAACCGTACGTCGGAATTGAACGAATTATATATGAAAATCGACTATTTCGACGAGACGGAGCCGACCAAACTGACCCAAAGGGTTCGATTTGCTTCCTCCGTTTCGTCAAATTCCTTACGGTTTGAGAGATATTTGTATTTTTGTCCGATTTTTACTATTTTTAGTAATGTTTAAGAAGTCTTTATTGATTAGGAAACAAATACGATTTGATCTTAGATTTGATCGGTGGACTTTTCCTAGTCATAAAGAGTCTTTTTAGGAGTTTTACTGTTTTAGGAATTATTTTACTATTTTTGGTAAAGTTTGAGTGCATAACTTTTAATTAATAAAACTTTATTTTCTTCAATTTTACTTCGTGGATTTGAAGCTCTTCGTGGATTCGAAGATTGTCCTTGGTGGATTTCGAGGCTACTACTTCCGCACTGCATCAAGCACCTCTTGGTTGATTCCGAAGTTTTAACTTCCACGCTATGTGAGATAATTAACACAAAAATTTTAGGGTTTTGTTAGTATGCTCACCGTGATGAAGAGATATGTGTGCTATTAAATAGACCAATATTGCTGCAATTAACCGTTTTAATAATCCTTACGCTACCGACTATCATCTTCCCCTCACATTCATGCATTATTGCTGCAATTAACCGTTTTAATAATCCTTACGCTACCGACTATCATCTTCCCCTCACATTCATGCATCGCTTTCATATATGGCTGTTCAAATAATCCTTACGCTACCGACTATCATCTTCCCCTCACATTCATGCATCGCTTTCATATATGGCTGTTCAACATTTTCGATGTTCAACATTATCATCGTGATGAAGAGATATGTGTACTATCAACTTTATTTTCTAGAAGCAAAGGAATCTTGAGTGGAGAGCTGAGGGATTCGATCTTCATCTATAAATCTTCGGCTACTGGTGAGTCCTCGTTCAATGCTGGCGAGATCTTGGATGGAACAGTTAACTCTCATATCTCTCAAGAAATGGAGATGGAGAGTACGGGTCCAAAGGGAGCAAAGAAGAAGCTGATGATGAATGATATTCTTGCTAGAGCTGGTTCTTGTTCAGATCTGCCGATTCTTCAAATGGATGCTGGTTTTAGATCTCGTCAGCTCAGTTCCTCTCTATCTTGGGCTGATGAAATTGAGGAAAGTATTGGCTCAGATCCAGTTGCTATTTCCTCTTTGGGAGATGGTAATGAGGATATCTTCACCCCTTTTACAGATAGAAATGTGTCTTTGGAGGAGGATAAAACTTCTCCTAATTTTGATGAGCTAAATGACCTTGATCAGGATGAGGTTAAGAATCTAGATGCCAATGTGAAAGAAGATAAGAAATCTTTTGCTAGTCTTTTTTCTGATAATAGAAAATCGGGATGTGGTTTACCATTAAATTTTGTTCCTTCTTCTAAAACAAACACTGTTACATTCAACGATGAAGAATGGAAGGAAGGGGAAAATCTTTGGAAATTTACTTTGATTGGACATGTAATTGGGATGAATGTCAAATTTAAATCTATGGAGATTTACTTTGATTGGACATGTAATTGGGATGAATGTCAAATTTAAATCTATGGAGTCCTATGTCTCTAAATTGTGGAGCAGAATATCTATTCCAAAGGTTTTCTTACTTAAGCAAGGGATTTTCTTGTTTGAATTCCAATCTGACAGTAATATGAGAGATATTCTGGAAGCAGGTCCCTGGTTTTTTGGTTCAAGACCTCTTATTCTTAAGCCATGGACAATTGAAACTGATATTGAGAAACTTCAGGATCATTCATATCCAATTTGGGTTCAGTTTCCTAATCTTTGTTTGAATCTTTGGAATTCCACTGGTATAAGCAAGGTTGCTAGCTTGATTGGGTGCCCTAACACTACTGATAAACTTACTGCCACGAGGCAACGTTTGAGTTATGCCAAAGTCTTGTTAGAAGTGAAGCTCCCTTTAACTGATCCCCTACCTGATCAAATTCAAATTCAGGGCCCTAATGGTATAAGCTATTACCAAAAGGTCTTATATGAGTTTAAGCCTAGATGGTGTTCTCTATGCAAAAATGTAGGGCATGAAACTCATCAGTGTAGGAGGAATGATACTAAGAAGATTTGGGTGATGAAAAAGCCTGTAGCTAACCAATCTGGTGATAAACAGGAAACTATTGTAAATGAGGCATGTTCAAGTCAGAATCTTCAGAAAACTGATACTGAGAATTCTCTGACAGATAGTGATATCCTGGAAGTGAGAAAACATGCACAGCAGGGGGGACATGTACAAGCTACACATGTTGCTGGCTCTTTACAGCATGATGCATATGAAGCTGGAAGAGGGAAAGAAGCTGAGAGTTCTCTGGCTGATAGAAATATCCTGGAAGTGAGAAAACATGCACAGCAGGGGGTACATGCACAAGTTACACATGTCTCTGGAGAAAATGTTTTAGATTCTTTACAACATGCATATGAAGCTGGAAAGGTGAAAGATAAGGGTCATATGCAACAGGTGCCTGGGGGGCTTGCTACTCTTTTTACTGGCAAACAGCAAGTTGGATTTACTAGTGTATCTGGTTCTCGTGCTGCAAAAAGAGTCTTTATGAATGCCTCTGATTCACCTATTCAATCCTCACACTTCTCTATTTTAGATCACCAGGTCTGTGAATTGGATCCCTCCAATTCTGATAGAGGAGGGAAAGGGGGGATAGCTTAATAAATGCATTTGGCAATTTGGAATATTAGAGGGTTTAACAAATCCTCTAAACATGGGATAGTTAAAAAAATTATCCAGGATCATAAAATCTCTTTTTTAGCTCTGTTAGAAACCAAATTGGCTGGGGATGGTAAAATGCAGATTATTGGAAATAAGATTGCCAAAGATTATATCCTTCTTGCTCATGAGCTCATCAAACATTATGGAAGGAAGCAAACTTCCCCCAGAGCTGTCCTTAATATTGACCTATGAAAGGCTTTTGATACTATAAATTGGGATTTCATTGAAGCTATGCTGATAGGTCTGGGCTTTCCAAACATTATGGTGAAATGGATAATGGTATGCATTACTACTCCTAAGTTTTCCCTATCCCTTAATGGCTCTCTTCACCTTCCAAGGGGCCAGAGGATTGAGGCAAGGAGATCCTCTTTCCCCATACTTATTTGTTCTCGGCATGGAATACTTGTCTAGAAAGTTGAATACTCTCAAGCATGATAGGTTGTTCAAATTTCATCCAAAATGCTCAAGATTAAACATCACCCATTTATTCTTTGCTGATGATCTTCTTCTCTTTGGTAGACATTTATTCTTTGCTGATGATCTTCTTCTCTTTGGTAGAGCTGATATGAACTCCATTGTCAAACTTCATAGCTGTATGAATGAGTTCAGTAAAGTCTCTGGTCTGGATATCAATCCAGATAAATGCTCAATATATCTAAGTGGTATTGATGACAACCTAAAGCTCCAAATATGTTCATTTCTGAATTTCTCTGAAGGTTGCCTACCGGTTAGGTATCTTGGTATGCCTCTTATATCTAAGAGACTCTCTTGGATGGACTGTTCCCCTCTAATCAGCAAAATCTCTGAAAAATTCCAGCATTGGCAAAATAAAAAGGCCCTATCTTATGCCGGAAGGTTACAATTGATCAAGTCTGTCATTTTGGGGGTGCATATCTACTGGACAAATAACTATATTTTGCCTAGTAAAGTTCTCAACAAAATTGACAGATTATGTTCTGAATTTTTATGGAATCACAAAATCCCTCTGGTTTCATGGTCAACTATCTGTCAAGAGAAAAAATATGGAGGATTGGGTGTCTTTTCAGCTAGAATCTGGAATCAAGCTGCAGCTCTAAAACTTTTGTGGATGATTCATATCAAAAAGGACCTTTTGTGGATAAAATGGGTGCATGGGAATTATTTACTAAATGCAGATATCTGGAGTGTGCAGGTTAAATCTAATAGCTCCTGGATGTGGAAGCAACTTCTAAAAACCAGAGATATTTTGATTGCTAAACTTGGCAACATAAACAACCTGATTGCTATCATTGGCAAGTCATGTGTAGGTGATATAATTCAGGTTTCTTCTGTGTACAGTTTTTTGGTGCAACCTGCACAGCAAGTACACTGGGCTAATACAGTTTGGAATAATATTCATTATCCCAAACATTCTTTCATCCTATGGTTAGCTATTCAATCAAGGTTGATTACTCAAGATAGGCTATGTCGGATGGGTATTCTTAATGCAAATCAATGTGTACTGTGTACAAATTTTCAGGAAACCTGTCACCATCTATTCTTTGAATGCCAATATTCATCCAGTGTCTGGAATATGGTGATGGATTGGATGAAGTTCAGCTGGAAATCATGCATATGGGATAGTATCATTCACTGGTTCACCCTCAGGCTTAATAAGAGGGGATTTGTGGAAAATTTAAAGAGACTGGCCTTTGGAATAACAGTTTACTTCATATGGCAAGAGAGGAATCTTCGGATTTTTCAGGGGAAATCTATGCTACCTGAGATGTTGTTCAAAGCTATCAAGATCTCCTTTTTCTCGAAGATCATGAACGAAAAATATCCTGCTCACTTAGAGGAGAGAATTAAAGAGTTGTGAGTTTGTTGTATATATGCTCTTTGTGTATGCACTATGAGTGCTGAAGTTCTCAGCTATGGCTGATGGTGATATTGTACAAAAATTCTCACTTGGAAAATGAATAAAAATTTTCATTGACCAAAAAAAAAAGATTACCAAAGATTGGAAGTGGATAGCTAATACACAAATGGCAAGAACTGCCATGATATGGATTTTATGGGACAATGAGATTTTCTCTACCCAAGTCATTAAAATCTCTGAGCAATATTTGACCTGTGAGATTAAGTCAAAAGATGGGAAATTATTTTGCTTGTTTACTGCAGTTTATGCCCTTAATCACATTGAGGGTAGAAAAGCTTTATGGGAAGAATTATTGGCTTTTAAAAGGAATGTGGACCTCCCCTGGGTTGTGGGTGGTGATTTCAATTCAATTGTTAATGGTGAAGAGAAAACAGGAGGTTCTCAAGTTACTGATGCTGAGACTCAAGATTTTCAGAATTTTATTGCCTCTAGTCAACTGTTACATATCATTTACCTGGTGTAACAAACAGGAATCTTCTTCTAGAGTCTGGAGTAGACTAGATAGAATTCTGGTCAATGAGGATTGGATTAATCAATACACTGCCAGTCAAGTTGAATTTTTGATGCCCCTTTGCTCTGATCACTCTCCAGGTCTTATAACTGTGGGTGACAATAATGTTGAGGGAAAGAATACATTTAAATTCTTTAACATGTGGATTAAGCATCCTGATTTTTTGTCTTTGGTAAATTCAGTGTGGAATCAAGAGATCAGGGGCTATAACATGTTCAGGTTTTTCTCTAAACTTAATAAGCTTAAACCTACTCTCAAGGAACTTAATCAATCTCATTTTATGCATATCAGTCAACAAGTACTAAGAGCCAAATCAGAATTATGTGATATTCAATTGAGATTGAGTGCAAATTTGTTCAATTCTGATCTGATATTAAAGGAGAAGGAATGTATCAAGAAGTATACTAGATTGGTTGATTGTGAAAGCTCCTTCTACAGTCAAAAAGCAAACATTAATTGGAGATTGCATGCTGATAAGAGCACTCATTTCTTCCACTCAGTTATGAATGCTAAGAGGCACAAAAACAGGATCCTATCTTTACACACTGAAGCTGGTACTAGAATTTCTGATGCACCTGATATTATATCAGAATTTATTCATTACTATATGAATTTGTTGGGGACTGCTAGGCCTACTTCTTCTCCTGATCCTGCAGTGATCTTAAAGGGACCTATTTTAACTTCAGACCAGTGTAGTGATCTCTGTTCTCCTGTTACCAGGGATGAGATTAAGCATGCATTATTTTCAATGCCTGACACAAAAGCTCCTGGCCCTGATGGTTACAATGCTTCCTTTTTCAAGGATGCTTGGGGTGTTATTAATGAGGACCTATTTCTTGCTATTGAGGAGTTTTTTCACTCAGGTAAGCTGTTAGGCACTCTTAACACAACAGCTATTACATTGGTGCCAAAGATTCAAAATCCCAGCTCAACTTCTGATTTTAGGCCCATCTCATGCTGCAATGTTACATATAAAATTATCACAAAGATAATTACAAACAGGGTAAATAAAGTCTTGGGATATCTTGTTAATGATGCACAAAGTGCTTTTGTGAAGGGGAGACTTATTTCTAGCAACTTTTTATTAGCTCATGAGTTAATCAAGCACTATGGAAGGAAGCATAATTCTCCAAGAGCTATCTTAAACATTGACTTGAGAAAGGCTTTTGATACAATCAGTTGGGAGTTTATTAAGTCTATGCTTATTGGTTTGGGTTTTCCTAGCATTATGATCAACTGGATCATGGAGTGTATAACTACACCAAAATTCTCAATAGCAATTAATGGAGGATTGCACGGCTATTTTCAGGGAGCTAGGGGTTTAAGGCAAGGGGATCCCCTCTCCCCTTACCTATTTGTCATTGGTATGGAGTATTTGTCAAGGAGACTAAGTGCTTTGAAGGATGATAGACTGTTTAAATTTCATCCAAAATGTTCTAAACTGAAAATTACGCATCTGATATTTGCGGATGATTTGCTTTTATTTAGCAAAGCTGATTTATGCTCAATTACCAAAATCTATCAGTGCTTTCAAGATTTTAGTCTGGTTTCTGGACTGGATGCAAACTATAGTAAGTGCTTTGTTTATCTAAGTGGGATTGAGGAGGGCATTAAGGCTCAGATTTGCAATTACTTGAATTTTTCAGAGGGTGTCCTGCCTATGAGGTATCTTGGTTTACCACTGAATACGAAGAGATTATCCTATATTGATTGTTCCTCATTGATTGGAAAAATTAAAGACAAGTTTCAGTTTTGGCAGCAGAAAAGAAAACTATCATATGCAGGTAGACTTCAGCTTATCAAATCGGTCATTCTTGGTATCCAAACCTTTTGGATTAGCAACTATATCTTGCCAATCAAAGTGTTAGAGAGAATTGATAAACTATGCTCTGACTTTCTATGGGGTGAAAAAGATTCATTTAGTTGCATGGAATTCAATCTGTCAGGAAAAGAGGCAAGGTGGTTTGGGTCTATTCTCTGCAAAACTATGGAATTATGCTGCTGCTACAAAATTATTATGAATGATCCATCTTAAAAAAGATATTTTGTGGGTTAAGTGGATTCATGAGAACTATTTACAAACCTGTAATCTTTGGGAGGCTCAAAGTAGAGTTAATGACTCTTTGATGTGGAAGCAACTCCTCAGGGTAAGGGACATGCTGTTGAATAGATTTGGAAACTTTGCATCTCTGAAGAATGCAATTGATGACTGCTGTTGTAATGGTAAAATTCAGCACTCTGCAGTATATAATAAACTGGCTCATTCAGCTTCAGTTCCTTCAGTGAGTTGGTATGATACAGTTTGGGATAATTTTATCTATCCTAAACACTCCTTTACTGTCTCGTTAGCTTGCCATTCAAGACTTCTTACCATGGATAGGCTGTGCAGACTGGGGATCTTAAATCCTAATCAAAACTGCTGTGTTCTGTGTTCTGGTCATCAGCTAGAAACAAATAGCCATCTGTTTTTTGATTGCCAGTTTTCTGCGGAAGTCTGGAATGGAGTTATGGATTGGTTGAGTTATAAATGGAGGTCTTGTGATTGGAACATGATCATTGGTTGGTACTCTAATAGCTTGAAAGGAAAGGGTTCCAAGAAGAAGTTAAAGAGGCTTGCACTTGCGGATACAATTTATATGATTTGGCAGGAACGCAACTTGAGAATTTTCCATAGCAAAATGAGGAGCTCGCAGCAGGTTCTTCATAATATCAAACTGTCAGTTTATACAAAAGTGTTACATGAAAGTACAAGTGTTCATATGAAAAGTTTATACAAAAGTGTTACATGAAAGTACAAGTGTTCATATGAAAAATCTCATTTTGTAGTTTTTCTTTTTGTTTACCAGAGAATGTCTGGTTTTCGATATGTTACACAAAGTCCATATTGGAAATGAATACATTCAGTTCATTTACCAAAAAAAAAAAAACATTTTCGCTGTCAAAACCAGTTCCATTTGCTACAACCTAGTTATAAGATCACAGCTGAACCCCACTCAGATGTTACAAATGATTTACTTGCTTAATTATATATAAGCTTACTTACACCTACGATTATATGCCCATTGACTGAAATTAGTAATTAATTCAGAGAAGAAACGAGTGAGCAGTTAGAGCCCTCCAACAACACGACGCGGGGTAAAGACCCAAAGTTTATATAATAACTCTAATTAGCTGTTCAAAACTAAAATCACATAAAACTATCATTTGTTTGAGTGTCAAAGGCATAATGTACGTTTGATATCTTCGTACCTAATTAGCTGTTCAGAACTGAGATCTCATAAACTACGATTTGAAAGCACAAGGCATTTGACATTTGTACGTGATCAAACTTTATACCACCGTATCCAGCCAATTTAGTATATGCGAAAGCCCGCGCGTTTTCATATTACCGAACCAATTCTGATCTAGGAATAAGTCCTGCCCATTGGATTGGTGCTATGCACGTTCCAGCCTACTTCCATTTTTTGATTTTTTTTTTTTTATACTAATAAGAGATAGCATTGGTATAGCTTATTCCAAGATTTTCGCGAGCTATAAAGAGGGCACGCGTTAGGCTCAATTCCCTCCATCACTAATCTTCTCTCTTCTAATTGTAATTTCAATAAATAAATTTTTAAAAAAATAAAGAAGAATTGAAACAAAGAGGTGAAGTTATGGGAAGAGCTGTGGTTAAATTAGCTGTTTTGTGCTGTTACTTCTTCTTCTTCTTCTTCTTGGCGACCGAGGCCAGATTTCCGAACCCACCAGCTTCTTTGAAAGTAGGCTTCTATCGTCACAAATGTCCGTCAGCTGAATCCATAGTTCGCCAGGCGGTTCTTAAGTTTGCGGCTCGAAACCCTGGATTTGCTCCTGGACTCGTTGAATCCATAGTTCGCCAGGCGGTTCTTAAGTTTGCGGCTCGAAACCCTGGATTTGCTCCTGGACTCGTCAGGATGCATTTTCATGACTGCTTTGTTAGGGTACGTACGCGATACCCAACTCCTAATTAGTTATCGTAAATTTTTGAAGCTTTATACGCGCACAAAAACTTTGAGAACTCACACAGGCAAATAATGTGGGAATCGGATTCTCTTAGTTATGGTTTTGACAGTTAAACCAAACCATCATTTATTCAGCAAAGAGCTCCCTCTTAACTTAACAAGTGGACTCAAATTCCGTCCACCTACGTACTTTCTTTAATCCTTATATTTGCCTTGAGATGCATGCTAATGTGTAACACACATCTAATCACGCGTCTCAAAGAAATTTATCACACGTTAGTATTTAACTCAATCGCAAATCTTAGAGGTGAAAAGTATGTGGACGGTGAAGTCCAGTTAAGTTCACAAAAGCTGTCTATGACATAAAATAAGAGTTTTGCTGGGCAACTAAGAAATTCCCATAATTTTTTATAAAAAAAGGAAAAAGACTATAACCTTTGGGGGGGGGGGGAAATTTATGACGTCTACAATGATAGTAGAAACAAAGTGCGATTTTGGTTAACCAACACCTAACTCGTTATAACCTTCAATCCAGGCTGCGAATGCTCCGTCCTCCTCGACTCCCTCCCAGGCGCCCCAGCCGAAAAGGACTCTCCAGCTAACAATCCGAGCCTCCGAGGCTTCGAAGTAATCGATGAAGCCAAAGCGAAGCTCGAGTCCATCTGCCCCTCTACTGTCTCCTGCGCCGACATCCTCGCCTTCGCTGCCCGTGACGCCTCCTTCATTGCCGGTGGCATCAGTTATGCAGTCCCCTCTGGCCGACGCGACGGTAGCGTCTCCCTCATCGACGACATCCCGCAAAACCTCCCTCCTCCTAACTTCAATGCTGAGCAACTCAAAGAAAACTTTGCCCGAAAAGGACTGACACTCGACGAAATGGTCACTCTATCAGGGGCCCACTCATTCGGCGTCTCCCACTGCTCGTCCTTCGCAGGCAGGCTGTATGGATTCAACACGACACACCCGCAGGACCCTTCACTGGATCCGCTGTTCGCGTCGTTCTTGAAGCAAAGATGTCCGAGGACCGTTGGGGGTGCAAGTGATCCGACAGTGAAGATGGATTTGATTACTCCGAACAGGCTAGACAACGCGTACTATGTGAACTTGGAGCGTCGTCGGGGGTTGTTTGGGTCGGATCAGACGCTGTATGATAGTGAGCTGACGAGGAGGGTGGTGGAGGAGAACGCGAGGAGAGCGAGGGTGTGGAGGAAGAAGTTCGGGAAGGCGATGGTGAAAATGGGGGCGATCGAGGTGCTCACCGGGAGGCAGGGGGAGATTAGGAGGAAGTGCAATGTTGTTAACTAAGGGGGTTTGAATTTAATTATTACTGATTGTGTGTGCACAAGTGTGATTAGTAGTAGTTTCGTTCTAATGTAAGTTTCAAAAAAAAAAAGAGATGAGTATAAACGAATAAAAGAAGAATAATTTGTTCCGTTTCTTTTGTTTGATTGGAATCTGATCGGTCTACTTGTTGAGCTTGTTTGATGTACATGAATTGCTTCTCGATTCAGCACATTAGGGGATTCAAGTCCCATCCACTGCATTGAAAATTATTTGGGAGACCACATATTTGCTAGATTTCATTCGCCTTCCTGTGGCAATTGATCACCCTGCTATAGAAAATTATGAAGAAAACAGCGTCGTTCAAACAAAGAGAGAAAATGTGATATACCGCAGAAAAGAAAACGAGAGAACAATGACAAAAGGATTTACACGGAGAGAACGTTTTTACAGATGTGATTTAGATATGATGATGATTTTAAAATATGGTTAATCTAAAGAAAGAACTTTGATTCTTTGTTTTGAGCTTTTATGCATGTTTTGAAATTTTGAATATGAATCTAATACATAAAATCATAGTTATATATGTTATTTTGTTTTTAAGATATGTCTATCTGCTGTAACATGTTTGTATGCAAGATTATGAGGGTATAATCATGTTTGAATCACAAAAACACAATGTGAACACGACATACACCAAGAATTTAGAATCTGGAATCAGGATCCACGGTCCACCGCCACGGTCGACCGCGTGTAGGACAGAGACCTGGGTAGTCTCTGGAGGCCGTCGCGGTCGACCGTCAAGGTCGACCGCCAGTTTGTTTTGGTTGTGCATGTTCAGTTAAGTTGGATTTTGGGTTTTCGAGTGTTCCTCTTGACTTTGTGATGATTAGCTATAATGTTAAGACTTGATAAACACCTGGAAAGATGGTGAACTTCAGATGTGGACACGCACACCGAGATTGGTGCATGTATGCTAGGTTGTGTTAGATTGACACACTTTCGACACGAGTTAAGTGTTTGTGTCAAAAGTTGCATTTTCCATTGCTTTCAAACCTGTTACACCGTTTATCGATTACAAGTTCAAACTGAAAGAAAAGTTAATCTTTTTATAAGATCTTCTTACAATGAAAAATAAAGATTACAACTTTATCAAACAAAACGCAGCAGTAGTTTATCTCCCGCTGCTTTGCGTGTGATCTTTGCCTGTGCCGGGGACGCGTTAGTCCGTGGACCACCGCAGATCAAACCCGATTGAAAGTATAACTACGCTCTTGTTTCACGAAGGAAACAATTGTGGAAGCGACAATCGCGACCAAGCGAGATTGTGGCTCTTCTCGAGATTAAAACCAAGTTTAATCCGGAGGAAAGAAGGGGAAAGATTCACAAACCTTTCGAAGGGCTTTCTTTATGAAAGTATTCGCCAAGATCTGATGATTCTCCTCTAAAATTCATGGTTAGCTGGACAATTTGACAGCACCTCGCCTTCTCAACTTCAGATCCTCTTGAAAGAAGACCCTAGGCTTCTATTTATAGGCCTTTGGAGATGTCCTTTTGAATAAGAATTTATGTTTAAACGTCATCTATAGTTAATAACCGCTTAAACGCATTTAGGGATAACCTCCAAACAGTTGGGAAGGTCTTGGGACGAAAGAATCCTTAAAAATCATCGAAATCCGTATTTTGGGAGGTTTTTGAAGTCAAAAGGAGTCTTAGTGGCTCAGGACTGTGCGAGTCACCATTTGGTGACTCGCATGGGTGCGAGCCACCATTTGGTGGCTCGCTTGGTGGCTCGCATGGGTGTGAGCCACCATTTGGTGGCTCGCATAGGTGCGAGCCACCATTTGGTGGCTCGCGCTTATGCGAGCTTCCGAGTGTTGTTTTGTTCATCTTTTTGACATTTTGGCAATTTGTAACCCCTCAAGTTTTCTTGTTTTGCGTACGGTTCATCGTTTTGCTGACTCACACATCTTACTGATCCACTTCGTACGCTTACTGGTGTTGGATAAATTCCCTTGACTTGGATAATAACGTTTATCGTCTTCTCCTTGTCTTAAACTGTGTTTGAGGACCTATAGGCAATTTTTAACGCCTATAGATACCCCTCCAAAGTGTTTTAGTCTCGTTTCTTTTATAGAAGAGCCTGAAATACTTTGTATGTGATAGACCCAACCTTCAGTTGGTATAAAATAACCTATAATTGTCTTCAACTCTTAACTCCTTCACCCTTTAATTTATTCAACGTTTTGCCGAATAAATGAAGTTCTTACGGTTCTGCGTTTATCGTCTGACCGCTGTCAAAGTTTTGGATTGAAACTCATGTGTTGATTGATCTCATTGAGTTGACGTTGCACTGACTATCTTTGTTGGGAATTCATATTTGACGACATCTTGGCAGGCATTGACCAAAAGCTATGCGTTGGAGCAAAGAGGACCCGTTTATATTTGTATACTCTTAGGAGTTTTGGGATTTAGTTTAGCCTCATATACCCATCGGAGGTCGTCGGGTTATCCTTAAGAATATTCCACACGATATTCTCCAGGAGTATACCCATTGGAGTACGAATATGGGTACCATATATAGCAAAAGTGCTCAAAACTGGGTCAGAATACCCATAAATTGGCAAGATAGCCTATCAGACATGCGAGCCAGTAAATGGCGGTTCGCACGTGTGCGAGCCAGCAAATGGTGGCTCGCATGCGTGCGAGCCAGCAAATGGTGACTCGCATGTGTACGAGCCAGCAGATGGTGACTCGGGTCTTGTTTGACTTGGTTCGAACCGGGTTCAGTCTGGTTCAGCTCCAATTCGTTTTTAAAACCAACAGTCCGCCATTTCCTTCGTCTTCGTCTTCTTCATTTTCTTCAGTTTTCTTTTGAAGAATCCCTATTTCTGAGAATCCCTAAGCTCTCTCTCTCTCAAGATCTTTTTCCTCTTTAGAGCTGTTCTTCAACCTTTGATTTCGAATCGCGAGTCAACTTCGAGATCTAGGGTTTCACTTCTTCGTCAACTGAGTTCGAGCTCTGTTCTTGACGAATTCCGGGTAAGGCCGTTCGTCCTTACCTCAATTTTGATTGGATTTTCATCTTTGGACACTTGACTTATGGCCGAAACTCTCACTGTAGATCTAGGGTTTTAGACTAAAACCCTAATTCTTGATTTCTTGGTCGGTTTAGAGATAAAGACCCAAAATTGAGCTTAGTTGTCTATGGGGTCTGACCTGCCATTTTGAAACATCTAGTTTAACAGGAATCAAGCTTGGACATTCTTGTCTTTTTACTGTGGCTGAACCTTCAATAGAGGCTTAGTTTGAGCTTGAATGTCTAAATTTTGATTCTGGAATCTTGATCTAAAGGGTATAGCCGAAGCCCTAATTTGGTCGAAGCTTCAATATCTCGGTTGCATGTAGATTAAATCCAACTCCTTAATTTTGGACTGTCGTCAACGTTGTAATCTTGAACTGTTTGGCTATGTATACTTCACATTTCAACCGAGTCAAAGTCCTCGGATTATTTAAACTTGGTTGGGATTCGTCAGATCGAGCGGGAATTGAGTTTTCAATTTGTGGGGAATATCGAGGCTCTCGACTCCTAAATTTGGGCATGGGTAAAACCCTTGGTATGCATGAATTTGGTAAAGGATAAATCCTGGTTGTAATCCCCTTAAATCCTCATGTTCGACTTGGTTAGGTGTATGTGAGGTATTCAACTTGCCCCTGTACAGACGCCGTATTCTTGTGTCTGGGAGATGATCTGGCTTACCTGTTACCTTTTCATTTTGCATGTGTAACCGCGCATGAGAACTGACCTCATATGAACTGAACCCATGGTTTTGTATTTGGATGTGACTAAAATTCAATTTTCATCACAAACGGTTACGTGATTTGAGTCCGGAACCCTGCATGATAACTGCCATATCGGGCTTTTAGTGTACACGTTAGCCTGATTTGTAGGCACGTCGTGGTTTATTGTTGGCGACGTGGATGGCTTCGGCCAGATTCCTAAAATTCCGGCTTAATTTATTACACGAGCTGTTGTGGGTTGAAACTGAATCTGTATCAAGCCCACTACTTAAGTTTGATCGGAGCATAATTTTTTTTGCATTAATATGATACTTCTCAATTTTTATCGTAATTGACTTGTTACTTCTCTCTGCAGATATGTCGCCTAAGAGATCTCGCGTAGTTCGAGGCCGTTCGGCGACCCAGTCGCCCGAGCCGGCGCCATTTAGCTGCACAGGTATATCATCACCACCTCTTTCATTCACGAGTTAAATATTGAGATGTCATGCTACATGTTGCATCCCCGCTTTGTTCTCCTTGGTGAGGCAATTGGGAAGAGCCACCACCCTCCTTTGTGGGGGTGGACGCTTTACAAATCGTGTTTTGCTTGGTCAAGACATGACTGAATTAACTTGGGGCAATTTCTTGCTGTACTATACTCCGAAGGATAGGTATATTGTTGCGTTATTCGTGCGATAATATATCTCATGCTTCGTGTGTATAGTGTGGCTTTTTAATTGTCTCGCCTTGTTAATTCATTGTGAATATGTACTTGGTATAATATCCTCGCTTTGCTCTCCTTTGTGAGGTAATTGAGAAGAGCCGTCACCCTCCTTCGTGGGGGTGGACGCTTCACAAGACGTGTTTTGCTTAGTCAAGACACGTCTTAAAGCAACATGGGGCGATCTCATGTTGTGTCACATCACACAGACTCGGGTATACTATCGTGACGTTCGCACGTTAATATGCTTTGTTATTTATGTGTGTGATATGATTGAGATCGTCTTACCATTTATAAGGTCATGACTCTATCTCACAATTTGTGAGGCGAGTTCGACGCCTATACTGTTTTAACATAGGCATTTATGACTGTATTTAATAATTACCTATTGTTTTACCTCAGTTGAATTTCTCTTGAAGGAGTTCGGTGCCCATTCAGTGGAAGGTCGCTGTAGTGAGGCCTACGCCTACACCGATAAGCTAATCTCTGTCCCGGTAGCTCCTTAGTTTGTTCCGGGTGTACCGGAAGAGCTTCCACGGTTAATACGGAAGGAAGAGCGCCATAGTTTAAGACAGCTTATCACGGATGCGCCACTTGTGAAGGACCCAAGTTCTACGTATCCGTTAAGAAAGTCAGACTATTTATTTGGCGACTCTATAGAAGATCCTGCTACTGTACTTCTTGGCATGGAGCAATGGCTACACCATGATGACGGTGGTCATTTATATCTCCCTCCGATTCCTCATCACCGTTCGCTTGCCGAGCTTCGGTATCAAGTTGTTCCTCGGGAGATGTCATGGAGATTAACAGAAGAACATGAGCGCATTCACTGTGGTTATATTACCCATGGCGCGATCCCCGGCTCAAGTAATCGAAACCGGATAACGGGGCTACATCCGGGGATTACAGGATTGAATGACCCACCCAAAGGTGAGGTCTTCACTGTCGCTAATACTGTGAAGAATCGGCTCGCAGTTTTGGGTCGAGAAATGCCAGCGACTGGCCATCGATGCTATGGCTGGGTACATTCATCGGATAGACTATGGTGGACCCTTTTGAGTTACTATATCCTAGACCGATTTGGTGAGGATTTGAAGGCTAGTGGTCTATATGCAGCTGTCTGCGCCACCACTTACGGATTAACCATTAGTGTTCCTCACTTTTTGGCGCTGTTGGAACTCTACAATCCCGACACCAACATGTTTTTGACCAGTTATGGAGAGTTGGGATTAGCATTGCACGAGATGTATAAAGTCTACGGTCTTCCAATGGGGAATATGATTTATCAAGAATACTTCCCTTCTAATAGGGAGTGTAGGCTGTCTAAAAATCACAATAGATAGTTGATCCCTCATCAAACACCGATGATGGAAGTTACAATCATCACAATAGATAGTTGATCCCTCATCAAACACCGATGATGGAAGTTACAATCTGACGACTTCCAGAAGGCTACAATTTGAGGACTTTCATGTAGAAGGCTACAATCTGACGACCTTCACGACAACTAGTGAAAGCTCTAATGCAACAGCATTCACAATCAACATCGGGAGTTACAATCTGACGACTCTCATATTTTTAAGGAGCCAAGATGAAGTTTACAAGAGGACGATCTGTGCAAAGCTCTAGCAAAAGAGACTACAAATTGACGGTCTCTTCATATTAAAACGCATATATCTCTCAAACCGTAAGGAAATTGACGAAATGGAGGAAGCGACCCGAAGCCTTTGGCTCAGTTCGGATGGCCCCGTCTCGTCGAGATAGCCGATTTTCATATATAATTCGTCCAATTCCGACTTACGGTTTGAAAGTTATGACTTGTTCTTCGTAGCAAGTTATGTTTTGAAGTCCGTCTGCAAGACCGGACTTCGTCAGAACATTGGACTTAGCTTGAAGCTCGCCAAGCCCGCCTAAGGTTCTCCTCTGCATTACAGAGTCAAAACGCACAGATCGAACCAGCGTTATAATCTCAAAACACAGAGGTTATCCTTGTGATATAACATCAAAACGCAGAGTTACGGCCCAACTCTGCGTTTTCAGCCTAAAACGCAGAGTTCACCTCTAAAACGGCTCAACTGTGCATTTTCATCCTTTAAACAGGCTCAACTGTCCGTTTTCAGCCTTTAAACAGGCTCAACTCTGCGTTTTCAGCCTAAAACGCAGAGTTCATCTCTAAAACAGCACGACCTGTGCGTTTTCAGCCTTCAAACAGGCTCAACTCTGCGTTTTCAGCCTAAAACGCAGAGTTCATCTCTAAAACAGCACGACTTGTGCGTTTTCAGCCTTCAAACAAGCTCAACTCTGCGTTTTCAGCCTAAAACGCACAGTTCATCTATGCACAGTGCGACCTGTGCGTTTTCAGCCTTCAAACAGGCTCAACTCTGCGTTTTCAGCTTAAAACGTAGAGTTCATCTCTAAAACAGCACGACCTGTGCGTTTTCAGCCTTTAAACAGGCCCAACTGTGCGTTTTCAGGCCTAACTCTGCGTTTCAGGTCCAGAAACGCACAGTTCGGGCCCAGAACGCTGTTTTCAGCGTTTTGACTCGTTCAAAGCACTAACAGAAGTTCAAAGCACGTAATGAACAGTTCCAGGAACTGTTTTTCCCCACGATTTACACCCCACTCAGCCCATTGAGGAGCGGATTAAGGGGGTAGTTACCACCCTTAATCCCCTATAAATAGTGGGAAACTCAACTGAGTTCGGATCCTTCTTTTTGGGCAGCAAAGAAGAGATCTTCGGCTAGCTTCTGATCGGATTTTATTTCATCAACAGAGGGAGATTCGGTCAAGGGCTTTTAGGATCTAAGACTTGGCAGCAAAGGGGGAATTTCTTAGAGATCGGATCATTCTCCAATAGAGATCATCTTCAAGATCGGCAACAGGAGCATTCCCTTGGCTTATAACCGACTTTCGGTTCAAATCAACTCTTTTTCAAGAGGTCAAACTCGTTCAGAGTTATCAACTCGATCAGAGTTCAAAACTTGCTCTGCAAGTTCTTCTAAAACTCGTTCAGAGTTATCAACTCGTTAAGAGTTATTTTCAAACTTGCCACGCAAGTTTTCCACTGCGTCAAATCGTGAGGAGAAAATCACGTTCCAGTGAATCAAGACGTTCGGATCGTCAACGAGAAGCAAACTCGACGCGAGTATTCGAGGGAGGCATCTCATCGCCACCGTGAAGAACCCAGTTTTAAACAAAGGGGAGAATCAAATTCATTCTCCTCTCTTTTGTAATCGGAATCCAAATTGTAATCGATTTTGAGAGAATACAAGTCAACATTTCTTTCATTGTCTTTTTACTGCAAATTTCCAACAAACAGGGAGCTGCAGCAGTTGAAATCGCGGACTCCCAACTGCTACAACACCTTCTGGGATCTTACCTGCCACTACCATATAGCTCTTGCGGGTGTCGATCCATTATCAAAGAAGCCGTGGCCGCAAATTAGTTTGAAAAAGTTTGCGGATTATCTTTTTAAGAACACGAACAGCATTCTGGATGAGCCAATTTGTGAGCTATCGCCGCTAACCACCTCCGAAGTGAATGAGCTAATCAAGAAGGCGAATGCTCAGTCTTACACCACGACTGGTATTGAGGATAGCTTTGCTGCTGGAATGAAGTTCCAGACCTTCTTGTGGCAAGGAGTTAAACCAATTCGGCCTATGATATTACTTGTTGGGTATCTTGCTATCTGGCTAAAGAAGTGTGTAGTGTCATACCAATCTACTGACGCACTTCCTCTAGAAGTTTTGTTTCCAGCGGTTCTGCTTGCTCACCGAAAAAACTTATGTCTTCTTCTGGCAATGACCGCTGGTATTTACAGGGGGCTTCACCAGATCGTGAATGCATTCACTCAAAGGTGGAATTCGCCACCAGCTCAGATTCCCCTCACAAAGGTGGAACTCCCCTACACCTACTTAATGGCTTGGTTGGTGCTTCATCGCTCATATATGATGTCGGCCCCAATTTCTGTAGATCCCTCTCTCCCTTTTCTTCAAATAATAGAAAATTGCAAATGGAAGGGACGAGGTTTTGCAGAGGTCAAGAAGAAATTTCAGAATCAAAAGTGCTGGGTCTTTCCAACTTGCTTCCCAAGATTTTCGGGTCAATACGGCGACTCATTGATAGATGTAGAGAAGCAGAGCACGGGTCGGACTTCCCTTGATTCTGGCTGCTTTGATTGGCTAGTTAATATCTGGCCAGGCTATGTGATCTTCCGGGTCCAAAACCATTATTACATAGAACCCTACTTGCCATGTTGGTTCGCCCATCAGTTTGGCTACGATCAGATTTATATCGAGAACCCGAACCGACAGCTCCGGACTCGTGGAGGTTTAGTGGATGGGGCTCGAGCATGGCTTTGGAACATCAATGGTTGTATCGGTGCCAAGTTCAACCTTCGCGGTGTCGAGCGTAAGTTGGAGCTAACTTTTCTACAGTGCCGATGGCTCTTGGCGGCCAATGAACATGTACCAGTTCAACCGATCGCCGAGTCAACCGATGAAGAAGCTTCTCGGGTTGCTACTCGAAGGGTCCATGAATCCGAGCTCGAAAAGAAGAGAAGGAGGGAGCCAGTGGGTCCTTCTAGTCATTCAATGCAGAGGGAGCCTACTACAGAACCTCACGTTGGGGGTGGTGCAGAGATTGGTAGCGATGGTGGAGAAGAGGGGCCGGAAATAGGTGTGTTAGATCCCCTCTCCTTAGAGTTATTTGAATTAGCAATTGCTGAAAGAACTCACCGCTTTCGACTGTCCAAACCTTCGCCTCCTCTAAAGAAGCCAAAGATGCAAGTCTTGTTCACTTATCCTAATAAGATGTCGGTTGAAATCCCAGGTGCAGCTTCTGAAGAAGAGAGAGAGGAGTCCAGCCTTATCCATCGGACGCGATCCCGACCCGCAACTCAGGTTTCTCCGAGGTACGAATTGCATTCTAAATTTTCCGCAGAGAGGCCTATTGATCCAGAGGGGGAACGTCCGGTTAAACGCAAGAAGCTGGCTTCTAAGCGATGGAGCAATCCTGAAATAGGACCGCCGACTCAATGATTGACGGCTGAAAGGGGTGAGTATTTTTTTCGTATAGTTTCTTCCGGTATATGTTGAGCTTTTGGACTTAAACAATTTCGCACTTCGCAGAAGAAGATTTTGCAAGTGGCTTTATCTTTGATGCTTCTTCCCCTGATATTGACTTCTCGGAACCAACTCCGGGAATCAGGCTCGAAGAGCCTGTAGATGCTGAGACAAGTATTCCTGATGAGAACGACGCGGGTTGCGACGTCGAGCTAAGCTTAACCAAACAGGCTGAGAGTCCAGGTATACTTAAAACCAGTAGCACATCTTTTGGGTGGCGGGAACTGAACGATGGAGAATTTGTATCCCCGCTAACTGTTTCTATACTTCTTACTCTGTTAGAAAAGCTACAAGAGGCAGATCGAAGCGATAGGGTGCAGGAACCTAGTGTTGTCGTTGAAGGTGAATCTTATTTGATTTTTTGTTGTAAGTCTGGTGAGTTGAAACAATTTGTATTTTGAGTCTTGAATTTTCTTGTAGATGTGATAACAGAGGGTCAAGGTGACGAGGGGGGTTCCCAAGACGCACCTTTTGAAGAAGAGGGTCCAGCTTCACGTGATCCGGTATTGGCTTCTGATGATATGCTGCTGGACGATATGTTGCGTGAACAAGCCCAATACAAGGCCGCTGATCCGATAATCATAGCTGACTCGCCTGCAAGTACGGTTCTTATTCCCATGTTTTACTTATTTATTCGTGATTTTTTCATTTAATCATCGGAGGGTTCAAATCGTAGGACCAGTCATTAAGATTGATACCACTTCTCCTAACGGAAAGTCTGGTGAATCTAAGGGTCTCGATTTCTTGCTTTTGGTAGGAGTTCTTATTGACGCTCGGTCATCAGGCTTCCAGCAACAACTCTCGGTTTCTTTGGGAATGCCAACTACTGTACCTGCTATACCTATTAGCGGGAGTTTGACTGAACAGGCCGTGAGACCAACTGAAGAAGTTGGTACTTCAACGGCTACTACTCCCGTAATGCTTCTTGCGACGCATGAAGTTGAGCGACTGGAAACGGGTGTAGTGTGTTCGGTTAGAGAGAGCTCTTCGGGGACTGGTAAATCTCGCGTGATATCTTTTTCTTTTTTTACTTATAATTATGGGATATTTATGATCTTACGCTTCCCCCTTTTTTTTGTTGTTGCAGGATTATCGTCTCAACTTCGCGAAGCTGTTGATGCTTTATTATCTAATGACAATCCCGATAAGCTTCTCCTTTGCTTGGAGGTCGGCAACTTCTTTAATGTTATAGAGTCGTTAATCGACAAACTCCTAGAAAAGAAGATCCCTTTTCAGCCACTTCCGGTCGGTTCTTGAGCGCAAAATAGCCTTAATAAAGGACATTGGCTCTCTCAATATAGCTGAAGCTTTAACCGACGATATGAATCAACTAGAGCACAAATTTGTGAAACTACAAGAGCTCCAATATGTTGGTGTTTCTGGCTATATTGTTGCGTGAATGGAGGCTCATTTGCAAACATAGCGTGAATCTCGAGCATCCGTTAGGCTTGGGATCCAGGCACAGAGGAAGCGTGTTGACCAAGCGGAGGAAGTTCTTTCCGAAAGATTGGCTCATTTACGCGAAATCGACTCATCGCTAGCCTCCGTTGACGTCAAAATAGCGGAGCTTGAACAGAAACTGGCGGAAGCAAAATAACGAAGAGCTATTTTGGAGGTGACCAAGGCCGGGGAGGAGCATAGCAAGGCCGTGATGTCCAGCAAAGTGGCACTCTCGAGGGAAAGGTTAGCCAAAATGGAAGAAGAAGCTGCCCAACCCCTATCTGCTTCTGAGGACTCTTTCAAGACAGAGCTGCAACGTGAGCTTGAACGTACTTATGCTGAAGAGTTAGCCAAGCTAGAGCAGGAAATTATTAGTCAAAAGTTTAATGTAAAGTGACTGCAGCTGTTGTATCTGAACAACTATTTTTTTGTTAGTGACATGTGTGTTTTGTTCAGTCTAATTTAATTCTTATTATGATTTCTCAACCATAATACTTATAGGATTTTTGGCAAATCCTCCACCATTAATGGATTTGACATGCCTTTACCGATTACCGTTTGAATCGGGCTAGCCTGTGAATTATCTAGATCCGTTTCACAAGTAACGTTATGCTAAAGGAATGAACTCCTTTAGACTTAATGCTGCGAATTTGAATACGTAGACTCAGTCATTTTCTTACGGTAAAAGACTAACCGGCAGCGCGTATTAGGCGCTGACTTATCTCTGCTTAGGATTCGAGATAAAATTCCCCATACGCGTAAGGTATGGATTATGGAGTTATTAGAATGTAGTGTCTTTTTACAGGGTAAAGACGAACCAGATACTGAAGATGATGAATTTTATATTCTATATTCAGTCATATTTTTAAGGGAGAAGTGAACCCGATACCAAAGAGGAAGAATTTTATATTCTATCCTTGGCTACAGAAGAAACTTAAAGTGGGATCTCCACTTCAAGAATCTGTAAGATGAAACTAAGAATGGGTTCTCCACCCTGAGAATCGAGAGGATTCAGTTAACCCTAACTTTTATAGTATTGGTTATCTGATCCGAAAATAAGTCTTCTTGTTTATCAAGATGAAATTCGGAGTCCAGCCCTAACTTTTATAGGTTTGGCTGGAGAGAGAGAGGAGTGAAATGTTTTCATTTATCGAAAAGAAACCCAATCTTGACCACAGTCATTTGACAGTTTTGACCAAAAAGGGATACCGAGACGACCCTAACTTTTATAGGTTTGATCGTTCGAAAGGGGTGAAGTCCTTCGTTTATCGAAAGGGAAAACGATTTGAGAGTGGGCCTCTCGTTCATGGAAGGAATCAAGAGGAGAAAAAAAGGTTTGACCAAATGAAAGGGGGAGTATGAATACGAATCATAGTTGAAGTTTGACCAGACTTGAATTGTTTAGATGATAGGTCCTTTTTTAGAACAACCGGTCGGTTACGGGTTATCCTTAAGAATATTATATATGGTATTCTTCCAGGAACTTCCCGTTTTAGAAAAAACTATTCTGAGCGTACTAAGGATAGTACTTCTTCAAGAACTTACTATTTATTGGCATCATGATCTTATCACCGTCTGTAGTGATTAGGCGATATGCACCGTTTGAGTAGACCGTCTCTATCAAAAACGGTCCTTCCCATTTTGGTTGGAATTTACCTTTTTTCTTGGAATTGAGTATCATAGGACGCCGGATGGCGAGAACCAAGTCTCCTTCCTTGAAGCTTCGTTGCTTAACTTTCTTGTCGAAAGCACGAGAGATTCTGGCTTGATAAAACTCAATTTGTTGTTGAGCCTGCAAGCGCTTTTCGTCTAACATCTTAAGCTCTTCGAGACGTTTCAGGTGTTGTTCTTCCGTCGTCATCCTTGTTGTGAGAGCAATACGAAGGGATGGAATCTGAATTTCCAAGGGGAGAACAGCTTCGCATCCGTACACTAGTGAATACGGAGTGGCCTTGGTGGGCGTACGGACCGTGGTACGATAGGCCCAAAGGGCTTCGCCGAGTTTGTCATCCCAGTCTCGCTTGTTAGTTTTTACGAGTTTTGACAAAATTTTTATGATTGTCTTGTAGAATGCCTCAGCTAACCCGTTTGCCGTAGGATTATATGCTGTAGAAGAGATGTCTTCAATCCTGAATTTTTCGCAGAATTTAATGAAAGCGTTGCTCACGAACTGAGGCTCGTTGTCGTGTATAATTTGTCTTGGAATGCCATATCGATAGATGATGTGGTGTTTGATAAATTTGATGACATCGCTTGTCTTTACTTCTTTGAGTGGGACTGCTTCGGCCCATTTCGAAAAATAATCGGTGATTACCAAAATAAAGCGGTCACCTTTAACTGATGGTGGAAAGATAGGACCAACGATATCCATCCCCCCAAGTCTCGAATGGCCATGAAGTAGCCAAGGGGTGAAGGTGTTCTGGGGGTAGGTGCATGTAATTTGCTTGTATTTGACATGCATGGCACCGTCGAGCGTAGTCAACCTCGTCTTTGACCATGGTTGGCCAATAATATCACATTCTTCTGAGTCGGTCATAGAGTTTAGGACCGGGTTGACGTGCACCATAGATTCCATCGTGAGCTTCTTTGATAGCCTCTTCTGCCTCCCTGGTTGAGAGGCATCGGAGTAATAACCCATCGTATGCACGACGATATGGTGTATGGGTTGTTGAATTATAATAGAATCTCGGAGCTCTTCTTCAAACCGAGTCCCTTTCTTTTACGTCTTGTGGCAAAATACCATGCACTACGTAGTCAATTATAGGAAATCTCTAGTCTCGGGGCTCGAGATCGATCCTAGCTGTATATGCTTCCTTAACGTTAATGGCGCAATCCGGCACAAACAATTGGTGGGTTCTGACAGTAATGGATTGTTCAGAGTCAGGAGGTTGTGCCAAAAATATCGATAATGCTGCCAGCGCGTCTGCGTATGCATTCTGGAGGTGTGGAATGTACTCAATGTAGAATTGTTCGAACGAGCTTGCCATTTTGATGGCCGCCTTGTGGTACGGTACCAAATCTTGATTCCTAACTTCATACTCTCCCCGGATTTGGTTGACTATTAGTTGAGAATCACCAAAAGCCTCGAGATATTTGACCCCCAGCTCTTTGGTGAAACTAAGTCCGATAAGCAGTGCATTATATTCGGCAACATTATTCGAACACCTTCCTATCAACGAGTAGGCTCGGGGTATCACATGTTTCTCCGAAGAAACTAGGATGACTCCGACTCCTGCGGATAACCTAGAATTACCAGGCACGCTTGCTGTATTGGTCGCTCGGGAAGCTCCATCAAAATATAGTTGTCATACCTGTTGACAAAATATAGTATTGACTTCGTGAGCTTCATCAGGCAAATCGTCATATAACTCAGCTGTATCCGCTATGGGGTTAGCCGCTAGAAGATCACAAATTGTTTGTCCTTTGACCGACTTAGAAGTGCAGATCGTATTGAGATAGGAGTAGGGCCCACTTTGCTAGTCTCTAGTTCATAGAGGCTGGTTGTGTCATGAATACTCAGACCGGATTAACGTTAGAAATAACATAAATCGTTTGTCCTACTAAATAATATCGCATCTTTTGGATAGTGAATACTAAGGCGAGGCATTCTTTCTCAATCATTGGATACTAAAACTCGTCACCAACCAAAGTTCGGCTTAAGTAATAGATGGCTTGTTCGTGACCGTCGTCATCGTCTTGTGCAAGTAAAGCACTTAACGAGTGGTTCATCACCTTAATATAAGTTAAGAATGGTTTACCTAACTTCGGTGCCACAAGAACGGGAGGATTCGCCAAATATGCTTCGATATCCTCGAATGCCTTTTGATAGGCGTCATCCCAGACGATGGACACACCATTCTTGGTGAGTTTGGAAAATGGTTGACATTTCCCAGATAGATTCGAGATGAACCAACGTATATAGGCCAGCCGCCCCTGCAATCCTCGAAGTTCTTTGAGATTTCTGGGGGGTTGCAACTCATGTATTGCTTTTACTTTATTGGGGTCAATGCGGATACCTGTCGTAGTGATGACAAATCCCAGAAACTTATCGCTGGACATTCCTAGGAAAGACTTGGTGGGGTTCATTTTTAATTAATGAGTTCGCATGAGGTCGAACATTGTCCTTAGATCTTTTATATGATCGTCTTTGTAACGACTTTTCACAACCAAGTCATCGACATAGCACTCGATAGTTTTTCGGAGGTGTTCTTAAAAAATCTTAGACATTGCCCGTTAATAGGTGGTGCCTGTGTTGTTTAACCCAAAAGGCATCACTGTATAGCAGAAAACGCCGAGAGGTGTCCTTAATGTAGTATGTTTTTCATCCTCCGGGTACATCTTGATTTGATTGTAACCCGAAAACCCATCCATAAAGGACATTCTCTCAAACCCACACGTGTTATCGATAATAACAACTGTGATGGGGAGGGGGAAATCATCTTTCGGACACGCATTATTCAAGTCTCTGAAGTCGATACATATCCTTATTTTCCCATTTTTCTTGAGGACAGGAACAATATTTGCGAGCCAATCCCGATGTTGTTCTTCCCGGATAAAACCAAAATCGATTAATTTTTTGACCTCTTCTTCAATCGCTTTCATGATTTGCGGGCGAAATCGTCTTTGCTATTGTTTAACTGGTTTTGCATCCGATTTGATGTTAAGACGGTGGGCCGCCACGTTCGGATCAAGCCCTGGCATATCTTCATAATTCCAAGCAAAAACATCTATGAATTCCCTGATGAGGGAGATTAACTCTTCTTTTTTATCTGGTGGAAGACTATCACTTACGAATATTGGCTTTGGATTCACTTCATCACCCATATTCACCTGGACTACCTTATCCTCGGTAGGAGGTTCTCTTTATTCGAATCGGTCTCCATATTGAATATTTAGATGATGAATCCATGGGTCTTCCCAAGTTGGAAATTGATCATCTTCTTGCATTGTAGAAGGATCGGCCGTGGTCATATTTGACATCAGGCCTTTGAATACTTCTCTCAGGCTAACATCTGAATCCCAATTAGAAGAGTCGGAAGAATATCCATTTTGATTTTCTTAGTGATCGATGACTTGCCAGCAACATTCGTCATCAGAGGCATAGCCCAAACCCCTTTTATAACCATAATAGTTATCGGGTTTTCCTTTTGGTACGTAAGCCATACGAGGTGGAACTCGTGGGCCTCGGCCAAAACAAAGACCTTCTTCAAGCGCAAAATTGTATCCCTATTTTTTCATGAAATCATGTGCTTGTTGACTATATCTGGATAAATGAAGGCCAGATCTCTCATCATTTTTATCTTTGTTTGAAGAGGGGTACGATAGTGGAGATACTTTCCCTTTGCCGAAGACTAACTCCTTTTCACCCCCTGCTTTAGCAAGAATGACAAAGGTTATCCTAAACGAGTTCTGGTAGCGTTTTTTTGTGAAGCAAGACGACTGAAGCAGCATGTGTATGTCGGGATTATCGTACAATACTTGCATTACATTAGTCAAACACGGTGAGTACTCTAAATCGTCATTTATTTCTTCTTCGGCAAGTTACCAATTACAACTATCGTCTGACGATTCACCATCGTCAAGACCGATTACAAAGGGTGCAATGTCATTTAGTACAAAACCACCATTGTAATCAAGCCCTACTTCGGTGTCAGCTTCTCCCCCGCTATCCGTGCCTTGAGTCGATGATTCAGTATCGGATTCAGCACCGTAAAGGAGGGAATCGCTAAAGTAGTTTTCTAATCTTTTAAACGGTTGCTTATCCGCGACCACCGTCTTGACTTCATTATTGGCGTCTATATATTTTAGACACTGATGAAGAGTAGAGGGAACTATAAGATTACCATGGATCCATGGTCGACCCAATAGTAAATTATAAGAAGTTTCTGCATCGATCACGTAGCAAGTAACTTCGGACTTTAAATCCCCAAGTTGACATTTTCTCCGGATCTTACCCAAAGGTCTGGATCCACTGGTATTGAATCCGTATATAACGGTACCTGTGGAAGCCAGCTTGCTCGCTGGGATTCCGAGATTGTACATCAACCGGAGTGGCATGATGCTAACAGCGGAACCCGGATCGACTTGGACTCAGTTAACAACGCTGGAGCCAACGTATCCGGTAAAGTATAGAGGCCTATCATGCTTTGAATTCCTTACTTGCATGTCATCCTTAGTGAACGTAATATGAGGGAATTATTTGGCCGATAAATTGCAAAGCTGAACTGATAATTCTGTTTCTTCGCGGGCCGGCTTGACTTGAGTAAGGAACGCGTCAGAATTGGCTAAAGCTTCTCGCAAGGCTTCTCTAGTATCCTTAGAGAGGTGCAACAACTCATATAAAGTTATTCTCGCTGGGATGTTAGCTAGCTGAGCCATAACATCAAAGCGGTAAGGAGTGTTTGAACTTCCTGGTTTATCTCTCCCAATCGGACGATTGAATCGAGACTGCTTCGGGTTTTGAGCCTCCTGAGGTTGAGGCTCTTTCTCTTTTTGTTTATTGGCTGGCTTTTGTTGAGATTTTCCAGCTGGTGTAGGGGGAGTTGTGACCACCCCCAGTTCGGCTAATGTCTTAGCATTTGCGTCAGAGGTTTCGGGGTATTTATAATGATATTCATTCTCACCTCTTGTGACAAGAGCCTCTCGTTCATCTTCTGAAAGTGACAAGATGGGGATACCTTCATCATCTTTTTCGGGAATTGCTGTCGTGGGACAGCAAGCCTTGCCCTTACTCTTGGACTTCTTTTTAGATGAGGATCCTGCCCATTGCTGATCTTCGAGCAGGTCCGGGTGGACCTAAAGAATTTCGCCGCTGGGAGTTATGTGTTGCACAAGTCCTCTCTGACATTATCCATAAGGATCATCGTTGACGGTCTTAACTTGTACTTTATATATGGGCTCTGGCTGAAACCATGCCAGAGGGACAGAGCCGAAGCTAACAGAAACGACATTCGCGCCCACCTTCTTTTCTTTAGGCTGCTTTGGAGTGATGATTCCAACATCAATCAAGGCCTGAATCTTGTCCTTGAGAGCGTAGCATGTCTTCATAGGATGATGGACTGTTCTGTGGAATGCGCAATATCGCGAATCTATAATTTTCTTAGCTCCCTCATGATCAGTGATCGGAGGCAGCTTAATTTTGTTGTTTTATAGCAAATACTTGAAGATACCAGGGACCTCATCTTCCTTGAAGGAGTATTCCTTCGGGAATTTTAGCTCAGAAGTTTTATGTTGCCTTGGAGGTCGTTGTTACTATTGAGGCGTTTGTTGCTTTAGCGCTTGTTGTTGCAGCTGCTGTTGGGGTTGTAATTCAAATGTCTGATTTGCATCCACTGCATTCGCCGGTCCCTTCCCTTTACCACGAGGAGTAAAGTTCTGTTTCTAGGTATTGTTTGCTGGTTGTCCCCTTTCAGCTTTCTTCCTTTTGAGGAAGCATTTTGCCTGCTCTCCTCGTACTTTTAACTCCTTCCATGTTTTAGATGGTGTCGTGCTTATAGCTTCTAACACATCTAAGGAAAGGTTATTATGGCATGTTTGGAGGAGGAATTCCTCTGTGACCGGATCTCGGCAATTAATTGCCTTGTTCCGGAAGTTCTTGACAAAGTTCTCAACAATCTCTCCATCTTTCTGTTTCTCTTCAAAGAGTGTTTCGATCGACACTTCGGTGTCATCGTCAAAGAAATTAGAAAGAAACATGCCTTCTATGTCATCCCAGGTATTGATACTTCCCGGTTTAAGACGACGGTACCAATCGAAGGCAGCTGCACGAAGGGTTCCTACGAACGATCGCACCATCAGAGGTTCATTGCCAGAAATGATCCCTAGGTGGGACTTAAAATAAATCAAGTGCTGAGTAGGGGAACCCCTTTCATCGAACGGCGTAAAGTTAATCAAATTGAACTTCGCTGGGTATGGAATTGAGTCCCACTCTCTCGGGTAAGGACACGGAATGCCAGTCTTTTTTACCTCTTGAACCGACATCAAGGTAGTGATCTTGTTTTCCAAGTCTTTCATCTTAGGGTCCTTGCCTGTATCTTTCTTCTGGCGATTTTGGGGAGGGAGGTTGGTACCCATCCCAGTGTTAAGGACATCTTCAGTATTCTTATCTTCTAATAGAATATTGGTATTAATATTTTCTTCCACCTCTGAGTCGCTATCTATTTGATTGGCAGTCTTGCGACGACTAGATTCACCGCGCTAATTTGTCAACTGTTGGAGTTGTTAAGCATGTAAATCTTTAACCCGTTGTACAGCCATATCTATTTCGAGCTTAAAGTCCTCTTTCTGCTTAGCGAAAGCCTCTTGAAGGAGTTGGGCCATCTGTTCAGTAGTGATCATGAACGATTCTCGAGTTCGTCCCGTGCTGGACACAGTGGCATCTGAAGCGATCGCCGAGTTAGCATCTGATGTTTCATCATCCGAGGACTGCCCTCTCTGAATTCTCCTATAATCTCTAGGCCTGATAGACCCGGTTTGTAGACGAGTCAATCGCTGGGATATTTGTGGAAAATGTTCGGGACTGAAGCGTCGCGTGGATTTTCCTTTGTCCGTCATGTTAATCGTGACTTCTGAGAATTCATGTTCTTGAACGGCCGGCTTCCTTTTATGGAAACATCTTGACTTGTGTCTTGGCGTTTCTGTAGAAAGTCTTTCAAATACCGAAATCCTTTACGATGCGGTCTTGAAGCAGTTACACTCTGATAACACCGCCTTAATAAGTTTGGTACATGGACAAAGAGAATCTGTTTCCTGGGTACTTCTCTTTTGAGATTTATTCATACCCCCAGCCTGATAGTACAACTCGTCGATATGATTGTCGGAGCAACCTATCTTGTGTTGGCATGATTCTCCCATTCTAACGTCGTTGTCTTCTGACGAAGATAGCTCTCTTTGAGGGTATAATGCCCTGCCATCATTCTCAAGAGTCGCTCGTCTGAACCTACGCCTTTGTGTGCGCGAGGATCGAACGGGTTCTTGGACTTCAACTCGCAATCCGAGGTGAGTGGTTATCGGTTCTTTTTCCGTAGGAGAGATCTTCGACTCACTGGGGAATCACGTATGACCCCCAGTCCGACGAACCACACGGGGTTCATTTTTATGGAAAGGACCGAGACAATCCGCAATCTTCATTTTGAATCGAGATAGGTCCACGCTGTCATAAGGTTCTACTGGAGGTGAAGAAGTCTTCGGAACAGGAACAGGAGTTGTTGGCGCCGCTCGCGCAGCTGATAACTTGGTTTTTTCGGGCCTTATTTTGGATTTCGGCCTCCAGAATTGACGTGGTTTTGATGGTCTGTTGTCTACATCATTTGTTTATAATTTCCTGGCTTCTTGTACCAGAATTCTTACGTGCGCAAGTAAAGCATGGCATTTCTTGGTCCGTTCTTCAAGAGTTGAACGTGTTCTCTTAACGGGGACCCACTCATTCGCCGTTGATTTGGACCAGTCGCCCGCTTGCTGCCGTGATGGCTGGTGTCTTCTAGACTTTAGATCCGCTTCATAGTGGATTCTATCAACTAGCTTGGAAGCATTGTCCAATTGGCGTGCGAGACGTTGATATCGTCTCTGACGCGCTCTCTTGGATAAGGTCGGCGCGTTTTCATTAGTGGCTTCAGCTTTGCAAGGTGTTCCTTGAGCATGAGGATCTTGGTTTTGAACCTTTAGATCCAAGTGTCCTCGACCTTTCCTTGAGGAGTCTTTCCTATTTCTGCGAGGAGAGGATGATCTGGACGATGAGGATAAGTATTCCTCATACTTTTCTTGGTCAAACTCGTACTTAACCTCTTCATTGATCGGGATGATGATCTTTGGCTGCGACACTACAGCTTCGGCAGAAAAGCTGTCGGCTCCCACTGTGGTCGCCAGTTTGTTTGTGTCAAAAGTTGCCTTTTTCATTGCTTTCAAACCTGTTACACCGTTTATCGATTACAAGTTCAAACTAAAAGAAAAGTTAATCTTTTTATAAGATCTTCTTACAATGAAAAATAAAGATTACAACTTTATCAAACAAAACACAGCAGTAGTTTATCTCCCGCTGCTTTGCGTGGGATCTTTGCCTGTACCGGGGACGCGTTAGTCCGTGGACCACCGCAAATCAAACCCGATTGACAGTATAACTAAGCTCTTGTTTCACGAAGGAAACAATTGCGGAAGCGACAATCGCGACCAAGCGAGATTGTGGCTCTTCTCGAGATTAAAACCAAGTTTAATCCGGAGGAAAGAATGGGAAAGAATCACAAACCTTTCGAAGGGCTTTCTTTATGAAAGTGTTTGCCAAGATCTGATGATTCTCCTCTGAAATTCATGGTTAGCTCGACAATTTGACAGCACCTCGCCTTCTCAACTTTAGATCCTCTTGAAAGAAGACCCTAGGCTTCTATTTATAGGCCTTTGGAGATGTCCTTTTGAATAAGAATTTGTGTTTAAATGTCATTTGCAGTTAATAACTACTTAAACGCATTTAGGGATTACCTCCAAACAGTTGGGGAGGTCTTGAGACGAAAGAATCCTTAAAAATCATCGAAATCCGTGTTTTAGGAGGTTTTTAAAGTCAAAAGGAATCCTGGTGGCTCAGGACTGTGCGAGTCACCATTTGGTGACTCGCATGGGTGCGAGCCACCATTTGGTGGCTCGCATAGGTACGAGCCACCATTTGGTGGCTCACGCTTACGCGAGCTTCCTAGTGTTGTTTCGTTCATCTTTTTGACATTTTGGCGATTTGTAACCCCTCGAGTTTACTTGTTTTGCGTACGGTTCATTGTTTTGCTGACTCTCACATCTTACTGAACTACTTCGTACGCTTACTGGTGTTGGATAAATTCCCTTGACTTGGATAATAACGTTTATCGTCTTCTCCTTGTCTTGAACTGTGTTTGAGGACCTATAGGTAATTTTTAACGCCTACATTAAGTTGATAAACACATATGAATAATGTTATTCTATTCGTATCCGGAAATAGGGAGATGAAACCTATTTGCCGCAGAACGATTGAGTAAGAGTATTACAAAAGTATCGTTATTACACGTATCCGAAATAGAAAAATAATAATCCTATTGCCGCAGAACGATTGAGTAAGAGTATTACAAAAGTATCGTTATTACACGTATTTGGAATAGGGAGATAATAAAACCTATTACCGCAGAACAATTGAGTAAGAGCATTACAAGAGTATCGCTATAGCACAAGATGATGCACACATAGATATTTGATCAGTTATAAGTTTTACTTCCATGATAGACTACCCGTGAGTAGGGTATTTATTTTGAGATTTTTAGCACACCCGTTATGGACGGCAGATATATATGTTTTAGCTTAGTTGGTATCCTCTTATATTAGAGCAGATTACTCGGATGTACTTCGAGATGAGATGATTAGTCTTTATGTTGGAGATTGGAGTATTTATCATTGATTATTTATTTTTCTTTCATAGAGAGTTATATGAATGATTTGATATATATGTATGTACTTGTTCGCGGGAAAAATTGTTTTCATTGATGTCATTGTTTTCTTGAGCAACAGTTTATCGGTTACAAAAGATCCGGTCTTTTTATAAGATCCGGTTACAACAAAATCAACAAAAAGAAAATCTTAAAAGATTATAACTTTCCTTCTTTCGGAACAAATCACAAGATCTTGTTTTACGGTCTCTTGCTTGTGTGAGTTCTTTACCTGCGCCGAGGTTAATCCGTGAACCATCGCGCGATCTTGATCCGATTGGATCTACACGGTATGACGGGTGTTATTTCACGAAGGAAATAATAGCCGAGGGGATTATTTCACCAAGGAAATAATAGCCCTAAGTAATCGAAATCGACCAAGCGAAATCGATACTCTTCTCGGGATCAAAAACCAAGTTTTGATCCGGAGGATGACCGTGTGGATCTCAGATCTTTCGCGGTTTATCCGAACTTCATTGTTGATCTGGACTCTGATTTGGCAGTCCGGATCCTGATTTGGCAGTAAATCCGCCTTGGAGTTCGAGTCTGTTCCCGATCGTTGTTTGATGTGGTGGACTCTACGGTTGGATGACTCGTTGATTCATCAACCCGTTAGCTTGATTGGGCACGCGATTGGATGTATTCTGTTGTTTGCGTGCGGTTCGTTAACCTCGTCGCCTCGTTAATCCGCTTCGTCGCATGTCACTTGGCTTCGGTGTTGTGGTCTAACGATCATGCTTGAATATATCGCCCGATGGTTCGTTGGTTCGTAGAATCACCGTGTCGAGCTGTGTTAAGGGACCTATAAGCAGTTTTATATGCCTACAGATACCCCCTCCAAAGTATTTCAGCCTCATTCTTTTATAGAAGAGTCTGAAATACTTTGGATATGATTATCCCAACCTTCAATCGGTGTAACGGGACCTTGGAATGGCTTCTATTCTTGATTCTTTTAATCCTCCAGGCTATTCGGTGCTTTGTCGAATGTCTGCAAGGGTTCCGATGCTATATTTATTGTCTGACTGTTGTCGGAATTTCGAACTTAAAGTCAATTTCTGATTTTCTGATCTTTAGCTCGTGTTTGCTGTTTCAACATAGAACCGACCATCGATTGTTGGCATTGAGTCTTCATTTGTAACGCGTTGTCCGGCGTTTGACACAGTTTATACCCGTACGTCTGCTGGAGTCTTGAGAAGTAGTTTATACTCTTATACTTTCCGGAGTGTTGTTGAGTTATCCTTAAGAATATTTTTAGAAAAAAAAATACTCTCCAGAAACTTCTCAACAAAAATAGGGAATAGTTTATACTCGTATACCTTATTGGAGTATTAAGAAGCAGTTTATACTCTTATACTTTTCGGAGTGTTGTTGAGTTATCCTTAAGAATATTTTTAGAAAAAAAAATACTCTCCAGAAACTTCTCAACAAAAATAGGGAATAGTTTATACTCGTATACCTTATTGGAGTATTAAGAAGCAGTTTATACTCGTATACTTTTCGGAGTGTTGTTGAGTTATCCTTAAGAATATTTTTAGAAAAAAAAATACTCTCCAGAAACTTCTCAACAAAAATAGAGAATAGTTTATACTCATATACCTTATTGGAGTATCAGGAAGCAGTTTAACCTCTTATACCGGTCGGAGGATTGAGAAGCAGTTTATACTCTTATACTTTTCGGAGTGCTTTTCATGTCCGAATGAGCTGAACCGGCCCGATTCGCTCGCCAGTTTGGTTATGATCAGCTTTATATCGGGAACCCGCGTCAGCAGCTTCGGACTCATGGCGGACTTTTCCTTCACCAATTTAAGCCTTTCCTTGATCCCAGAATAAATTCAAAAAGGGATGCAGGATATCTTGATCTGGCGAAGGCTATAATTGATGACCTTGATTGCCTGGAGCACGAGCTTCAGATGTTACGTGAGCTCCGGGATGTAGGTGCCTCTTCATTCATTGCTGCCAATTTGGATACTCGCTTACGGACATGGCGCGATACTCGAGCTTTTGCTGAGTTCAAGATTCAGGTGCAGCGGGATCGGGTAGACCGAGTTGAGGCCAACCTTGCTATTAGATCATCTTCATTTGACAATCTTGACATTTCTATTACCTCTTGCGAGACCAAGATAGAACAGTTCCGAAGAGGACTTCGTGAAGAAGAGGAGACTTTGAGTATCCTTCAAATGATGAAGGTACAGGATCAGCAAGCTCACGCTGCCTTATCTGAGGAGTTGAAATCTTTGAAGCAGAAGCTGGTCGAGACGGAGGAGGTTGCTGCAAAGACTTTAGCCACCACTGAAGAATCCATCAGAGCTGAATTGCAGGATGAGCTTAGGCAAGCTTATGATGAGAAGCTGTCTAAGTTTAGTCAGCAGATTTTTAGCCATGGGCTTGATGTATGATTTCAATTATTGAATATTTTGACTTTTGATACTCTTAGTGGAAATGGTTTTATCTTTATCTTTATTGTGATTTCTCATTCTGTTTGGAATGATTGACCATAATACTCACAGGTTTTTTGGCAAACCCTCAGCCATCAACGGTTTGATAAGCCTTTACCGACTACCGTTTGAATCGGGCTAGCATGCGGATTGTCTAAATCCGTTCCGCATATAACGTTGTGCTAAGAGAGTGAATTCTCCGAGACTTTGTGCTATGATGTCGAATACATAGGCTTTACCATTTGTTACGGGAATAGGCTACCCGGCAACACGTGTTAGGCGTTGACTTTAGGATTTTTGGCTAACCCCCAGCCTTCAACGGATTTGATTAGCCTTTACCGACTGCCGTTTGAGTCGGGCTAGCATGCGGATTGTCTAAATCCATTCCGCATGTAACGTTGTGCTAAGAGCGTGAATTCTCCGAGACTTTGTGCTATGATGTCGAATACATAGGCTTCACCATTTGTTACGGGAATAGGCTACCCGGCAACACGTGTTAGGCGTTGACTTTAGGATTTTTGGCTAACCCCCAGCCTTCAATGGATTTGATTAGCCTTTACCGACTACCGTTTGAGTCGGGCTATCATGCGGATTGTCTAAATCCGTTCCGCATGTAACGTTGTGCTAAGAGAGTGAATTCTCCGAGACTTTGTGCTATGATGTCGAATACATAGGCTTCACTATTTGTTACGGGAATAGGCTACCCGGCAACACGTGTTCGGTGTTGACTTTAGGATTTTTGGCTAACCCCCAGCCTTCAACGGATTTGATTAGCCTTTACCGACTACCGTTTGAGTCGGGCTAGCATGCGGATTGTCTAAATCCGTTCCGCATGTAACGTTGTGCTAAGAGAGTGAATTCTCTGAGACTTTATGCTATGATGTCGAATACATTGGCTTCGTCATTGTTACGGGAATAAGCTACCCGACAACGTGTATTAGAGGCTGACTTATCCCTACTTAGGCTTCGGGATAAAAGTCCCCAGAATCAGGTTCTGGTGTCTTTTCGGCCAGTAAAAGACTAACCCGGCGACGCGTGTTAGGCGTCGGCATATCCTTTCTTAGGATTCAGGATGAAATTCCCCATGCGTGTAAGGTATGGATTTTGGTGTTATTAATAACAACTTGCCACAATGTTGAATATGTGGGCGGGTGTTCTTTTTAACGGTTAAGAACTAACCGGCAGCGCGGGTTAGGCGCAAACTTATCCCTGCTTAGGTTTCAGGATAGGATACCCCAGAATCAAACTCTGGTGTCTTTTTCTACGGAGAAAAACTAAACCGGCAGTGCGTGTTAGGCGCAGACTTATCCCTGCTTAGGATTCTGGATAAACTTCCTAGGATGAATCCTAGAAAGGGGAGAATCAAATTCATTCTCCTCTCTTTTGTAATCGGAATCCAAATTGTAATCGATTTTGAGAGAATACAAGTCAAATTTTCTTTCTTTGTCTCTTTACATCAAATTTCCTACCAACAACTATATAAATACGAAAATGTCTGAAAAAGCATGATTCGATTAGTCTCCCTTCTCCCTTCCTTAATTTCTAGGGTTTCGTCGCAATCAATGGTAGTTCGAACAATAGCAACATCAGCGACGAAGCCAATATGGATGAAGCAAGCAGAGGAGGCCAAGATCAAGAGTGAGGCCGAGAAACCTTAGAAAAAGCATGCATTTGTATAATTTCAATGGTGTTAACATGACTAACATAATCAATTAATGAATGCTTCTAATATTATTAACATATAGTACCTACAAAAATATATATTAATTAGTGACATAATTTCTTTAACCAAAAACTCAAAGAATCATGGTTATATGAGTGTACACATTGTGATTTTGCCTTGTATATGTATGTTTTGAGAGTTAGTTAACAATAAAACTCAAATTAAATGACTTAATGGCGAATATATGGAATACATACTAAAAGATTCTAATATTAATAATACATAATACCAAAATTATCTTATTGTAATCAAATTAAATGACAACTATGGTAACCTTGACTCAAAGATTATAGTGAATGGTACAATTGAGTAGAGGTAGGCCTAAGATAACTTATTTGGAAGCAATTAACAATGATATCATAAAAATGAATACCTTAATATAACTAAACGGGACAATAGAAGTCATGTTGTTGACCCCAACAATTTAGGATAAAGGCTTCTTGTTGTTGTTTATTTTCACTATTTGATGTTCCAGTAACCTTGCTATGTTGTCAAGTAACATTGCACTTTCTCCATATAGTAACCGCTTTATCTGTTGATGCTTGAACTATTAATAGCCTTTCGGATTCTCTGCCATAGGTTAAGTGCACTGCTCATTAGTTGATACATCAGGCTTTTATTGATGGTAGTTTTCTTTGCCTGTGATCTAGAGGGATCAATGGCTAATAAATGCATTTAATAAGTAGCTAGAAGTTTTGCCCATAAAATGTCTTTCATTTTCCTCTACTAATGAAAAGTTCCTAATATCTCCTAACAAAGAGATCCTAGCCTTTCATTTTCCCACCCATCCTTGTGGGCCCCCCTCCCAACTCTTCACAATTCTCATTAGGAAATATTAGTATTAGTAGAGGATCCCAACTTTTCTAAAAGCTGGCTAAATTTCGAAACATGTGTTATGCATATAAATTGCTAGAAATACAGAGAAATTTAATTCCTCTAAACAGGTTGTTTTATATGATTGTCTATTTTACCTGATTTCCTCCCACAAATGAATGTTCATTAAGTATTACAATTTTTTATGTGCATTAAGTATTACAATTTTTTTGAAAACTATGTTTTCATCATTTAACCGATATATGTATCTTCTGACCCTTGTCAGATTTCAAGTACACGAAGGCATACATGTCTTCAAATTCGTTCTAGCCTTCAATTCCCACTTCATCTCCTTCTAAATTTAATAAAAACCAATCAATATAGTTCAAGTCCAAATGCAATTATAGGTTGACTCCAATCAAATATCAAATCCCCAAAATTACAGGTTTTACGATATCAAAATTCAACCTTTTTTCAAAAATTCAATCAATAGAACCAAAATAATTAAGGACCAGAGAGATAGAGAGAGATTGAAAGCACCAGTTGGGGGATTCTCAGATAAAGCGCTACGTCCTGTTGTGAATGACGTGATTAGCTAGCGGTCAAGAACAAAGCGTGTACAGCGAACGCCATCTTGTCGCTAGGGTTTCTGAAATTAGGGCGCGAAGCCCTAATCGCCGTCATCACTGAGTTATCCGTCAACTTGAGACTTCTTTGGATCAAAATTTCCCCTTTTAACTTGATAACCCCAAAGTATTCAAATTGACATTAACTTGACAATTTGATACCCAAAGCCCTAACTTTGTTCCTGACTTTCACCAAACTAAAAAAACTAAAATTGGTTAAGAAAATCCGTTCCTCATTCACTTTTCTATGTTGACATTCTTGAACAAAATTTAACGCCGACTGCTTTTTTACATTTTGGGTATCAAACTGTCAAAATAGAAGGCCAATTTATCAATGTTCAAACAGATCACATACTTTCTCGAGGGGAACTGAGGCTACAGAATCATAAACCCCCTTCGATTTCGTGATAATATCATCAGCTAATCTCTTGATCTCGGATGCGGAGAGATTGATTTGCACATTTGTCACCGTGAACCCTAAATAAGCGGAAATTAGAAGCAAATAAGAGAGAATATAATGTAAATCGAGGGCTATGGCTCTTACCTTTTTTCTTCTTGAGCTTTTATCTGTGAGCGTTGATGGCGGATACGTTTAGGTTGATGGCGACGACGGCAAGGGCGGCGGCGCCGGTGTATGCGATGAGGTTTGGAGAGGGTTCGGGTAGGCGGGTGGGTGAAAGGGGAAGAAAATGAGGGGGTTTTACGAGGGAGAGGGAGGAGACGGGGGAACAGACATGAGAGTTTGGTTAGTGGAAATTACGGGAGGTGGGAGAGGAGTTTTAAGAGGGAGAGGGAGGAGGTGGGAGAGTTTGAGAGTTACAGGAGGTGGGAGTTGGTTACTGGAAACGTGGGAGTTGGTTATTCATTTAATTTTTTTCATTGTTTATAATCTTAGGTTACTGTTCATATTAGCTGCTTTGTTGTTCTCCTTTAGTAATAAAGAAGTAGATATATAAAAACTAATGAAAACCGCTAGCGACACAATTAATGCCTTAAATATTTTGGTTCTATAATTATGTAATCTATGTTATGTAGGCAGGCGTGCGTTAGGACCCGTTTGTTTCATTTTTTTTGAAGGAGAAAGTTAGAGGAAAGCTGCCAAATCTGACAAAAACTGTCAGTTTTGACAGGCTTTCTTGCAAAAACACCTTTAAAAGAGGCGTTTTTGCAAGAAAGCCTGTCAAAACTGACAGTTTTTGTCAGATTTGGCAGGCTTTCCTCTTCCCATTTTTGCAAACAAACAGCCCCTTAAGGGGCTGTTTGTTTCTTTTTTTTTGAGAGGGAAAGATGGGGAAAGTCTGCCAAAAGTGCAGCTTTTGGCAGGCTTTCCACCCAAATCAACTCTAAAAAAGACGATTTGGGTGGAAAGCATGCCAAAAGCTGCACTTTTTGCAGGCTTTCCCCACATTTCCCTCTCAATAAAAAGGAAACAAACAACCCCTAGCAGAGACTCCTAAAGATGATCGTTAATATCATGCGCCACTAGGTGGAGGTTCCACAGTCCTCACATGAGACTTCACCTAGCTAGAAAGTATTTAGTTGGGACAGCATATGACATTAAATGTTCATTAGTGGCAGGACCTCTTTTTTTAATTTCCGCTACGATTATTTTTAAATGTCGTAGTTTTTGGTGGGCGCAACATGGAATTTTTTTAAAAAAACTACAGTATTCTGTTGTGCTACAGTGATGTTGGTATAGTTATTTGCTGTATCGTTTACTTTGGTATGAATAGTAAATCTGTGGATCCTCTTATAAATATAGAGGAGTAGATTTAAAAAGTGTCCAGCATTGAATTTGGGCATGAATTTTAATGACTAACATCATTTAGTGCGTATTTAATACTATGAATCTATGTGCACTTATACTTTTTCTAAGTGAAGACCTTTTTTTAAGAAAATGAATGGGGCACCCGATACCCAACCATTCTGTTGTTACCAAAATAATTGTTACATGCTAACGCCATGCTTCCAAATCCAAAAGTATGACGGTATAGTTCTGGGCATACCTACAAGGACATCCACAAACACCTAAGAGTAACACTAACAATCATCCCAAAAAAAACAAGTTTTAAACCAAACAATAAACATTTTCATACACACAAAAAGCAACCATCAACTTAGGGGGGTTATTGGTTGGGATATTTTGGGGGATAATGAGATAATTTTGGCGATTCTATTTCATAGTGTTATTCATTGGGACAATGAAACAATGATAATACTTTTTTGTGTTATTGGTTTTTTGGAACACTAGTGAGACAATTACACCACTTGGGATAAAATTACCCCACTCATATATAAAAATTTTGTCCCAATAGTAAAAATTTACCGCATCCTTCATATTGGAACAATGTTGTTCCACTTTAAAGGCAATGGGGATAATTTTAAAATATTTTTGTATTACTTAACTAATACATGCAATTATATTATAAATATATGACATGATATATAAAATATAACATATATTAATATTTTAATAACATAATTTAATAACATATTTATTATAACATTTTATAATATTATAATAACATATATTAATATTTTAACAACATATATAATATTTTAATAACATATATTAATAAAATTATGTAATATATTATTATATAATATTAATTAGTAATTATAGTATAACGTATTCATTATAATATTATATAATATTTTAGTAACATATATTAATAATATTATATAATAATATTTATTAATATTTTAATAACATATATTAATAGTATAATAATATATATTATTATATAATATTAATTAGTAATTATAGTATAACGTATTTATTATAATATTATATAATATTTTAATAACATATATGATACCTATTAATATATATTATTATAATTATCATGTTATATATATATTATTTTAATTTTAATATATATTTTAAAAAATATTATATTGAATAAAATAAAGTATTATAATATTTTATAAAGTACATTATATCCTATGATACTATATTATAATATATTAAATTAAATAATATATTATTAAAGTATTATATTATATATATTATTCATATATTATATCAATTATTATATAATGTAGCATACTAATATAATGTTAATTAGTAATTATTGTATAACATATTATATTTTTGTATAAATAAAATAATGTATTATATTAAATATTATATTATTAAAATATTATATTAAATATATTGATGTTATATTATATTAATTATTATATATAGTATATCATGCTAATATAATATAATATAATACAATATAATAATTAATAATAGTAATTTATAAGTATTAACAATATATTATATTTTTAATATAAAGTAAAATAATATTTATATTATAATAATATACAAAATAATATACTAAACCAATTGAATAAGTTAATTTAGAAGTAATTAATAGATAAAATTATATTTTAATAAGGTGCCACATCATTAATTATCCCACATGAATTGTCAAATCAAATGCTCAAATTATCTTATTATCCCACTTTACCCCACTCAAAATATTCCAAATGGGTAAATTCATTCCATTGGAACAATTTTTTCACTTAGCCCCAATTTGTCCCAACCAATAACCCCCCTTATAGTACGTTATCGTAAGTTCAATGCAACGGGAGTTGTATTAAGCCCCACCATCATTCCTCGCCATAATAGCTCTATTTGTTGATACTCCAACACCATGACATTTATCTTAGACCAACTTAAATCTTATTTGATACCTAAACTCAAATACCTTTCATTTCTAATGTTCCATGCTATTTTTTCTGCATCAAAATTATAATATTTTTTTAGAGAAACAACAACAACAATAATAAGCGAGTGAGGGGAAAATGCCTCAATATCACTATAAAAAAATCCTAGCTTTTGTAACAAGGATGGTAACTACAAGGTTTTTGCACCGAGAACTTCCAACTTCCATTCTTCTATTTTTAACATAAGTGGAGTTTTAAAGCCAACAATCTATCAAATAAACTAATTAGGATGCCTTTAAAAAAAGGGGAAAATGTGTCAATGCCCCCAAAAAATAAAATGGTTGTGACTAGTGGCGGACCCACCTTAGTTCAAGGTGGTTCACTTGAACCACCTCAGATTTTTAAAAAAAGGTTATATACTATACATATCACCAAAAATACCAATGGTCTCTACAGCCTAGTGGTATCAAAGCTGGTTTAAAAAAGTGAGTAAGAGGTCTGGAGTTCGATACTCCAACCTTGCACATTTGCTTTTTCTTAACAAACCTCCCCTCATTTTTTCTTATTCTTCTTTTCCTTTCTTTTCATCCCTTTTTTTGTCTACTCCTTTAAGATCTTCTAATATTATTTTTTTCTTATATATATAAGCCAAATCATTGCTTAAAAAACAATTTTCCCTTTAATAACTCTTCTTTTATTATTTTTTCTCCTCTATTATTATTTGAAAAGAAAAATCAAATGTATATTTTGAACCACCACTAAAAATGGTGTAGATCCGCCACTGGTTGTGACTAGCCCTCATGTATTATTTTTTGTGTGAGGAAGCCCCCAATGCATGAAATAATTGTGTTTGAGCCCCTATTTACCTTTCCAACTCAGCGCTAAGAGAAATTATTTACAAAACCCAAAACTGCCCTTAACTCATTCCCCCAAAACTTTTCTACCCTCTCCCTCTCTTCTCTATTATCACGCTCAAAGCTCAGTCATCTTCAGAACCCAAATTCAAAACCCTAGTTTTCAGTCAAATGTCTATTAAATCCAAAAAAATTCTAATAAAAAATTAAGTAAAATGGTCAAGAACCCTAATGTGGGGAAGGGTGAAGGAGACATCACTCAAATGGAAGGGTTCGTCACCGGCGTTGCTCAGCTCGGTTGGCGAAGGTGGATGTGCCAAAATCATCTGCCTCCGCCTCTGACTTCATAGCCCCCACCAACTGGTCTTCTCCGACATCCTCCGAGGATGAGGAAAAGAGCAAGGTGACGGTGATCCTATTGAGCATGAAAAGGGGACCGAAAGTTTGAGACCGCAAGAGAAGACGCTCGACGGAGGCTGTGCTAATCTCTAAGAAGAAGAAAGATCCCAATTGAGTGATTTTGAATTTAATTAATTTTCGTTATAAGTAATTTGTAAAATTATGGTGTTGGATGTCAGCTGAAAATATGTGCGGGAAAAAAGGAAGAAAGTTAACAATTTATTTGTTTGGAATACGATTGAGATTTATGCTTTCTGTTTATGAAAAAATAGTGGTGAAAAACTAGTTTGATCTCAACAATATCAAGTATAATCTTTTTAAATAAATGCATGTCAATAATTATCATTTGTTGTTAGCTGTTAGCAATGCATTTCAATAATTCTCGTTTGATAGTATTTAATCTTTTCATTTTATCCCCAGAATGTTTGAAGAAAGTACAAAAATGAAGACGTTCCTTGCGAGCAACAATCTGGAATGTTTGTATTTAACAAATTTAATATTTTCATTTTATCTAATATTATATATCTAACTAGATTGCTACTTTATATCATGCATTTTTAGTTGTGGAGTTTCGTTCCCTTATATATGAAGGCTATAATCTGTGATGTTGATACGCTTTAAGTAACTACTCTCGACGTTGAATCTGATGTCATATGTGTCAGGCTTGCAACTGAACTTCTAGTAGAAGGATGGGAAGAGAAGAATCAAGCAGATATATTAGATGAGGATAGAAGAAAGTTGTTCTAAAAATTAAATGACTGAACCAAAACCTGTGTGCATGTTTGTATTGTGTATATTAATTTAGTTATGTAAACAATTGATGTGGATGACAAACAATGCATCAAGCTTGACCTTTATTGTTCTTATTGTATTTATGGTATTTTTGTCACCATATGTTTACGTTTTGTTTTGATACAATATATATTTAACAGGGTAAAATAAAAAAGCTACACGTTCACTTGAATATCAACAGTAAAAGTCAATACTTAACATCTACAATTGACAAGTTAGCATATTCAGTTGTATGTTATCATGTTATAAAGAAGTTGACATGTAACAGTAAAAATTAACATATTATGCTAAGAATTAACATATTCAGCTGATAGTTAGCGTACAGAACTGAAATATAACATGTTTATAAGAAAATTAACATATACAGATGAAAGATAACTTATACAGCTCACAGTTAACATGTTCACGTGAAAAATTAACATATACACTTGAAAGTTAACATATACAGATGAGAGTTAACATGCTCACGTGAAAGTTAACATGTTCATATTAAAGTCAATATTTTCAGCTTAAAATTAATATATTCAGCTAAAAGACATCATCTTCACTTGAAAGTTTAAAGAATTTGAAAGTCAACATGTATAGTTGAAAGCCAACATGTTCATATCAAAGTTAACATAATCAAATAAAAGTTAACATGTTTAGCTGAAAGTAGTTTTAGCACCAAGACATTTTATAGGAAATACAAGCAGTATACCTCAGCTAAACAAGTACATTACACAAAACTTCTTACGTTCTTACAGCTAATATTGCTTGAGTACACAATAGCATTTTTGTAGCAGCATATTATCATTTTCTTATATCTAAAAGTTAACATGTTCAGCTGAGAGTTGTCGTCTTTAAATAAAAGTTAAAATGTTCATGTTAAAGTCACATGTTAGAATGAAAGTTAACATGTATAGCAGAAAGTTAACATGTTTATCTAAGAGTTAACATGTTCAAGTGAAAGGTAACATGTTCAGCTGAAAGGTAACATATAAATTAGAAGGTTAACATGTTCGGTTGAGAGTTAACGTTTTTAAGTGAAAGTTAACATATTCATGTTAAAGCCAACATGTTTGTCCGAAAGTTAACATATACATATAAATTTTAACATGTACAATATGTAGTTAACCTTTTTAATTAAAAGTTAATGTGTTCAACTACAAGTTAACATCTTCACTTAAAAGTTACCTAAAGAATCTGAACGTCGACGTGTACTGTTGAAAGCTAACATTTTCTTTTGAAAGTTAACATAGTCAAATGAAATATTAGCTCAAAGTTATTCAATTGAAAGTTTTTAACATTTTCTTTTGAAAGTTAACATAGTCAAATGAAATATTAGCTCAAAGTTATTCAATTGAAAGTTTTTATAGTACCAAGATATTTAACAAGAAAGTCAAATGAAATATTAGCTCAAAGTTATTCAATTGAAAGTTTTTATAGTACCAAGATATTTAACAAGAAGCAAAAGCAATATAGCTCCGCTAAACAAGTACATTACACAAAACTTCTTATATTTTTACAGATAATATTGCTTGAATACATAAGATGATTAGTCTTACAGCTTCACAGATTATAAAAGTCTTCCACAATATACTATAAAATTATGGACGACCTATATTTCTCTAACCAAAGTATTATTGCAAGTACCAGTCTACCATAATCACCAATTAGCTCATTGCAAGTTGCTCGATTGTGACCCTCAGCTTTGCATCAGGAATATTTTGCTGAAATCACAAAGTTTACATCACACAAAACATAGTTTTAAAAATAGTTTATTGATTACTTATATTTTAGTAAGAACTTTCTGATTTTTTCCCAGAAGTAAAACATTCTATATTAACAACAGCTTGCATGTGAATCTTCGTACAACCATGTAGGCTGTCTAAAAATCACAATAGATAGCTGATCCCCATCAAACACCGATGATGGAAGTTACAATCTGACGACTTCCAGAAGGTTACAATTTGAAGACTTTCACGTAGATCGCTAAAGGTTACAATCTGACGATCTTCACGACAACTGATGGAAGCTCTAATCAAACAGCCTTCATAATCAACATCGGGAGTTACAATCTGACGACTCTCATATATCTGAGAGCTAAAGCAAAGATTATAAAATGACGATCTTTGCAACGCTTCGACAGAAAGAGACTACAAATCGACGGTCTCTTCAAATCAAGCTGCGGAAGTCCTCCCCGCACAACAGCATCAAGACGCATCGCGTCATAGCCACGAACGCAGCTCAACGCAGCTCCAACCGCTGCTCAACACAGCTCCAACCGCTGCTCAACGCAGCTCCAAGCGCTGCCCAACGCAGCTCTATACCGCTATCAAACGCAGCTTCCAAGCTGCCAAACGCAGCTTCCAACAAGATGCCAACGCAGTTTCCAGCCGCTGCGTCCGAGCTTTCAGACACCGCGTTCAAGCTTCCAAACACTGCGTTTGAACGCAGAATTTGCATCAGAACATGGATTTTGCGTTTGACTCGTTCAAACACGAGCTGAACGGTTTCAAAACCGTTTCCCACGATCTGAGGGGATCACAACTCCACTCAGGAGTGATTTAAGGGGCGGTTACATCCCATTAGCCCTACTTAGGAGCGAATTAAGGAGGTGGTTACACCCCTTAATCCTCTATAAATAACTGAAAATCAATTCAGTTCAGGTGGGGTCGGTTGGAACTTCTTGGCAGCGAAAAGAGGATCCTTCATCCTTCGGTTGGAGCTTTGGAGATCGGCAACAAGATCTTCTTCATCCTTGGCTTATAACCAACTTTCGGTTAAATCAACTCTTTCATAGAGTTTTAAACTCGTTCAGAGTTCTCCACAACGTCAAATCGTGAGGAGAAGACCACGTTCCAGTGAAACAAGACATCGGATCGTCAACGAGAAGCAAACTCGACGCGAGCATTCGAGGGAGGCATCTCATCGCCACCGTGAAGAACCCAGAATTAAACAAAGGAGAGAATCCAGATCATTCTCTTCTCTTTTGTAATCAGGAAATCCAATTGTAACTGAGATTAAAGGAATACAAATTAATTTTCCTTCGTTTCTTTTACTGCAAATTTTCCCACAAACAAACCAGTATTTCGATTGTGCTCCAACATGCACTTCAAACCATCTTCATTATCAACTGAAAAACTCAGGGTCAAGTGCCTCTCAGATTTATATATCAATGATAAAGCATCTTGAGGTACTTTCAGTCTGCCAGACACATCAAATTTCTGTTCTAAAAAACTTGTTGCAGATCTAAGCATCAAGAATATAACCTTATCGCCTAATGACACCATGCAAATCAAGTCTTTTGCGGCCATTAGGGGTTGCTGAAAGTGATGAGAATAATTATGAGGAGTAATTGAGAGAATTTTTAGGGCATAAGGGGTTGTTGAAAGTTAAAGAATAAAAATCATAATATCATAAATGAGAGAGTGAGAGATAAAACCATAAAATACACAACTCATGATGAGTTAGCCTAGTAATGGAGGGAACACGCTGTTAGACCCTAGAGGGGGGGGGGGGGATTAGGGGGTGATTAGGGTCTTATGCTAATCTAATCTGATTTTATACCAATTAAAACTTATTAACAAGTTATCCTAGCAAGTATGAAATACAACCAATTAAAACTTATTAACAAGTTATCCTAGCAAGTATGAAATACAACATGATATGTGAGCTAGGATAAACAATATGAACAATGAGATATATCCTATATGATAAATATATATGCAAGGATATATAAACTAACACAAGGGTGATATAATCAAACTATAAAAGGGATAGGGTAAAATATACAAGAGTAATAAGCAATGTCGATATAAGATAAATGCATAAGCAAATACGCCAATGACAAACTCAAACACACGCAAATGATCACGGAATTCGAACCTTCCGTCCTACGTCTCCGCTCCCCACTCCCGGGAAGAAATCCACTATCACAATCGGGTTCTCTACGTTCACCCGAATAATGTTTACACATCACAATGTCAGTTTTCAATGCTCACCGATCAACGTAACACTCACACTCATAATGTCGGTTTTCAACGCTCACCGATCAACGTTCACTCCATCAACGTAACACTCACACTCATAATGTCGGTTTTCAACGCTCACCGATCAACGTTCACTCCTCACACTCGGTTTTCTAGCTCACCCAACGCTCACCGATCAACGTTCACTCCTCACACTCGGTTTTCTAGCTCACCGAAAACTTTACAATCTCATAATATAACAAACAATAAATTTGTTCTCTACAATAGATGAGAACACAATGAAAACTCACACTCAATTATTACAACTCTCACCAACCCAAATATACTATGCATGAAAATACAATAAGCTCAAGTGAGTGTGTGTAAACAATGAGTGAAATAAAATCAACTAAACTCAAATGTAAATACTAGCTTAATAGAAATGATAATCAACAAATAATTATAAATAAAAGCTAGAATTGAGTTTAGGAAAACTTCTCTAGATGACAAGAGAGAGAGAGAGAGATGGATTGAAGCTCAAACACCAAGTGATAATCTCTTCTAGCTCTTGTGAAATTGAATTCATAAAATCAAACTCTCAATTGCTTAAAAGTTTTTTAAACAAACTTTAAACAAAACTTAAACCCTTGTTAAAAAAATCAAACTCTCAATTGCTTAAAAGTTTTTTAAACAAACTTTAAACAAAACTTAAACCCTTGTTAAAACATTCTAAAACTTGTTTAAAACACAAACTTTAAACAAAACTTAAACCCTTGTTAAAACATTCTAAAACTTGTTTAAAACACTCTCATTGTATATCAAATGATAAATATAATAGGGTATATATAGGGTAGAAGAAAACAACCCCAAAAACCCTAAAATACCACTAAAAGACAAAAAATAGCAAGTTACAGTTACTGTGCAAAGGTAACTTCGGCGGTCGATCGTCACGGTCGACCGCGAGAAGAAAAACTCAAAAACTGCTCTCTGGACCGCGTACGGCCGACCGCCATGGTCGAACATACTGTAGCACGGTCGACCGTGACGGTTGACCGTACTGTAGCAAACATGCACAGGCAGTTTTCGGTTTTTAACAGTTCTGAAATTTTACATATCTAACTTTGTAAAATTAATTAAAAATAGTAAATAAACTCCAAAAAGCATAAAATTTTTAGGGAAGGTTCTAGACATGTATATGAACATGTTAGAGAAAGAATTTCTGAAAAATCACTTCCCAGTTGAGAGAAATAAATGTTTGAACACAGATAAACAGTTTCTAAAAAACTACTGAAAACTCGGTTTTGTAAATTCAATTGAAAATAACAAAACAATTCCAAAATTAGTAAAACTTGGGGAAATATTTATATATATGAATATAAGCATGTAAACGAAGAAATTTTTTAAATTGCATTTCCCAATTGTGAAAACTCATGTATTTTGTAAGTATGTCCAAAACATGAAAAGTTGATATACATGAAATTTGATGTTTTGACATAAACACAACTTTGAAATATTTTCAAACGTTCTTATAGACTTAATAAAAGATATAAAAAGTTGTTATGAAGTCCATAAACTAGAAACATAATATTTTCACAAATATGCATATTCTATGCAATATTTTCTAAAACACAAATATGTAATCTCATATTTATAAATATGGAAACCCAAAAACATTTATGTATATATATATATATAACTATATATATATGCATAGAAACTAAAAACTTGTATGTATATATAAAACTATATATACATAGAAACCAAAACTAAAATGTGTGTGTATATGATATCGAGCTTAAAGTATTGAACACACATAATACAAATCTAAACTAATATACCCAAGCAATCTTGATTTTCAATAAGCTTGACTTGGTACACTATGCGGATGAAGCTGAACTTGGATCTTGAACTTGAATTGCATAAGCTTCACTCCACAATTCCGCCAACCTCCATTTGATATTGTCGTTGAAGCGCTATTCCATCCATCCTCCAACTCGTTGTTTGTCTAGAATAAATACAAAAACACAAACACTAGACGAACAACATTAGAAGTAAATTGTTTGTTAAACATCATCAAAACAAGAAGACCAACACCCGCGCTTTCCCCCCTCCATTTTCGGCGTCGAATCGTGTTAATTGCAATGACAGCGATCTCTGGCTCCGTGGGTTAAGGGGAATGTTTCTTGGGTGGGAGATGATGGCGTTTTCAGTAGGCTTTGAGAAATACACAGAGTACATGTATAAAAGTGGCCTTTTGGGGCTATGCCACACTTTTTTACCTCTTTTTGGGCTAAAGAATAAGGGAAAAAATTGCTGAGACCGAGTCACATTAGTTTCCTGATTTTGGGGCATTGACACATTTTTCCCTTAAAAAAAAGAAAAACAACTGTATTTTTTTATTTTTGGATAGGCCAACAGAACAATTATTAAAATAACACGATTGCAGGGTTTCTACAAAAATATGTAATTCAAAGGGAAATAATCTTTAAAATATGGAAATTGAGGGGTTTACTAAAAAAATAGTTTCAGACTTCCGAGGTCCAATTTACACAGCAAAGAAACTGAAAGTTTTCAGCACTAAGGCTAACCACGGCCGTCGGATCTAAATCCAACATCCCAAATCAAAAGCCCCACGTCATAAGTCAAGCTCATCCCTACTGGGCCCCACCTCGATGCCGATCTAGACCCCGAATTAAAAAAAAAAAAAACGCCGGCAAATTCGATCTCGGTTTCGAATCCCAAATTCGCAAAAGAGAGAGAGCGAGAGATTCAAAGAGAAAGAGAAGAAAATGGGGTGGATTGGGGACCAAATCGAATCCATTCGCTCTATCCAAGTTCGTCAGCTCCTCACTCAGGCGATCAGCCTTGGTTCGCTTCCTTCAAACCCTAGTCAATTTCGGTCAAAATTAGGGTTTGTTTTTTTTACCCCCGAAACTTACGTAATTTCAATTTGTTTGGTTTAGGTATGATCGTGACTTCGGCGCTGATTATATGGAAGGGGTTGATGTGTGTGACTGGAAGCGAGTCCCCGGTGGTCGTCGTTCTGTCGGGGAGCATGGAGCCTGGTTTTAAGAGGGTTAGGCTCTATCATCTTCTTTGGTGAATTTTGTGACGTAAAGATTTGATCTTGGTACTGTCTTGACGATTTTGTCCCATTTCTGCTGCCTAGATGCGTCTTGTTCTATGAAATAGCGAGTGCATTTTGTAAAGATAATTAGTAATTGTTAAGGACCTGGGAGAATTCACTCTAAAGCCTAGCTCCTGGGAGCAGGGAACCCAAATGTCTGGTAAAACCTTATGTGATTGGACTAAACGGATCGTAACACACACCAACGCCAACATTACTGGCTTTTTGAACACTACAATTCAACCTTCAGCACTTTGGTTTTGCACTCTAGTGCTGGACTAACACTGCAACTCCAGCGTCACCACCCACTTGCAGCTGGGAAGATGGGGTTGAGTCTGATGCCATTTGTTAGCCTTAGGAGAACTCACCTCCAAAATATATTCATTAGGAGAAGAGGACCTGAGTCTCTAATAAACCCACATCGGCTTCCCATTTAGTCAATGTGGGACAAAATGAAGCCTAATGAAAATATTTTTCTGACGAAAATCAGATGGAGAGACTGTTTAAGGAATTAGTTGGTGATGTTGGTGGCAACGATTGATGATATGGGGGCAATAGTGCTTTTGATAGCGACGGTGGTGATAACGCTTTTGACAGCTACGATGGCAACAACAAAGGATCGGTGGTGATGGTCGATAATACATACAATTGTGGTCCTGGTCTATAAGCTTTTATGTGTGTGCAATAACGACTATGTGTGTGTCTATGCGTAATTTTTGGTTCCTCAAGATTCACATAATTCAAGCTCCAGGACCTTGGGGATGGACTTGTCAATGGTTCAGTGATAAAGGGGTAAAATGGAGTTATAGGAAGTCATAGGTAGTATGGCCTTTGTTCCAGAACAACGGACATTGTGATTAGACTACAACTGCAGTCAAGAATTTTTCTCTGAATAAAAAGTGCTACTTTCTAGTTATTGTTTGTTTGATCGCTAGAATCTTTAGAAGCACCTATACCCTCTAACTTGCCCCTCATGTACTTGGAATATGCAATTACGAAATATTGAAATATCTTTTTAGTACTTGTTTTGCTAGTACAATTATGGGCTGTTTTTACCTCGTCTTACAAGGTGGGTTACTTCATGGCATGCAAGTCTTTGCTTGTATGCCAGTATATGGTAGTCATTATAATACAAAATGATTTACTTAGTTGCACTCATGCAGCTGCACCTCGGTAAATATGAAGTTGTCCGTTGTATGAAATGTATTATAGTTGTCATTGTCATAGCAAATTGTGGTTGGGAGCTCTGCGTAAACATCAATTTTTTCAAACCCAAAAAGTTTGGTATGTAAGTAAATAAACTAAGGTTAGAGAAGTCTGTTTTAAGGATCTGGTGACGATGAGGTTGATAATTTTACATGTTTTGGTAGTATTTCACATACTTGATTGTGTGCCTATGTGTCTATATGTGTGTATAAAAGTATGCCTATGTTTGTGCTACCGTGTCCTTTCTAATTTAATAATTAATATTATTGTTAATTTTGCAGGGTGATATTTTATTTTTGCACATGAGCAAGGATCCAATTCGTGCTGGTGAAATTGTTGTATTTAATATTGATGTAAGTATTTGACCTTTTTCTTCTAAGTTATAAGTGGTTATTTAAGGACTCCGGCTTGAATCTTATTTAATGTTTATGATATGTTGGAGTTATATTCATTTGTTAAAGAAATTTAGGAGGAATTTTCCTTCCATATTCTTGAAGTCATCCAATCGACTTGGTTTTCGTGATTTATATCGATTCATTTTCTATCTCTTAGTATGGAAGTTAAACATGCTTGTTGTTTGGGTTGAGACTTGATATAAATTTGAAAGTTTGGGTCATAGATGTTGGGAACATGGGACGCTATAGTGAACTGTGACCCAAGTTCAATTGTCCCAGGTTCGCGTGGAACATGACCCAATTCATCACCTCCAGCGACCCAATTTAGACTTCAATCCGGTTCAAATTTGGGAAAAATTTGGGAAATAATAACTCTCTTTTTAAAAAAAGAACAAACAACAAAAAACGTGATATATTAAGCAAATAAAAGTATGCATACCTTGATTGCAAAATGATTCTCAAGGTTCTTTTACCATTACTGAAATCAACTAGCATAGTTTTGAAATTTGACTCTTGCAAAAACTTCGGTTCCTACATTTTTTTTTGAGAGAAAGGATGGAATACCAGCTAAATTAAGATTTCGGTTCCTACATTTAAGAACCAAACCTAAAGCGTACTACGTTTCCTGGCGTACTGTATAAGCCTACCCCACTTTGCACCCGATTCCTAATGAGTGGCATGCCACATTCCTGTACCCACCTGTGAACCGGAGCGAACTAGGTTCCATGCAACTATGACTTCGGGTTGTGGATTCAGTGATTAGACTTGGTTCCAAGTTTCTTCTTCTTTTCTCGTATTGGAACAAAAACTGAGCCTCCTTTCTCTTTTTAAAATTTCTGCTATAAATATTGCTCACATTTGTTTTGTTGAAAACTTAGGCCCTTAGTAACTTTTTTAGTTTCACTCTTTGTTAATATACTTGAACTTATTTGACTTTTTTTTATAGACTTTTGACCCAATGTTTAATTTTGGTGGGTTCTTTAGGGTGCTGTATTTCAATGCATGTGAGAGCTTACTCCTAAAAGTTTTTATATATCTCTATCAAATTCTTCATTTCTACTAATGCGCCTTGTGTCGCAATTCGTTTGGCAGGGACGTGAAATTCCAATTGTTCATCGTGTAATCAAGGTAAACTTTCTCCTTTCTCAATCTTTAACCCGTAAATTTGCTATTACATAGTCTTTTATCTTCTGATACTCCTTAATTGTGAAACATTTGGTTTTCGCATTTTGTTTTATGATCTCCATTTACTCCCGTAACTTCACTAATACATGCCATAGTCTTTAAAAAAAATTACCATTTCCTATATAGCCTTGTTGGCGTATATCCGACTCTCTGATATGATATGTACATGTATGTGTGTAACCTGGTTACTTATTTTTCTGTAGTGTTCTTCAACGTACTGGAACTCCCTATAGAGACTTATAGTGAAAGCCTTTTTACTGACTTTTATTTGCTTCAAATGTGATACTGAAATTGAGTATGTAATATTGAGAATTTCATCTTCTGTATGTATGGTGAAAGTTTTCTCTTTTGGCGACATGTTATTTTGAATTAGGCATCACAGTTATACATGTTGACCTATATTTGTAACTAGTTACTGAAAAATGGCAGTTTGGTTCAGGTTTATATGAATTGTTCTACTTAACTTTGAGACTCAAGGTTGATTGCTGTATATAGGTGTTTTCGGCAAATTACACTAGTTTTAGACTCACACACTGTCCTCAAATGCTGAGTTAACATTGTAGAAAAAATATTTCTGTGATTTTGGGATTCTTCTTGAGCTATGCAGACAAATTTCTGAGCCTATGGACTGTATTTTATTGGTAGACAAATTTGTTTCCCTTCTTGTGATATACTCATAATTTTGTTAGCAGGAAACTCTGTACATTTTTCTGATACAATATTTGTGGATGTTTATTTTTGTGATTGTTAAAATAATTTCGTATGTAGGTCCATGAACGACAGGAGACCGGAGAAGTTGATGTTCTCACAAAAGGTACCATCCCTTTGGAATTTTTCCTGTAGTAATAACAAACTTTGATCTAGTGAGCTACTGATCTTCTCCTAGAGTAATATCGGCGCCAATATTAGTTCTGATATTGGATTCAAAGAAGATTATTGTTAACATGGCTTGACATGTTTGTTACCAGAAATTCAAAATAATGGCACCTCTAATCTGCTTATGTGCTTCTGTGAATTAAGGTGTCATACTGTCATTTTGTTATCAGAGAGATATCAAGTAGAAAAGAATGATTCTGAATTCCTTTTTCATGGACAGTGTAATTTATGTTAGCATGTCTGTCGTCTTCCCTTTGCATGCACCACTTATCAGTTCTTATCCATAGGCGAAGTTGGGATAAATTGGATAGCCAAGTTGCATGGTACAAGTATGGAGAAATGAGACACATCAATGAAATTTACATGTTTAGCATGTTATAGTAATTGATAAGATGGGGAACATCTCAAGAGGAATTCAGACAAACTACCAGTAAATGTGATTTTTGTGTTAGCATGTACCCCAGATTTTGTAATATGGTATGCTAAATACTAATACTCACTGTGTGGATTTCTCAGGGGATAATAATTATGGGGATGACAGACTTCTTTATGCTCAAGGTCAGCTTTGGCTTCAGCGGCACCATATTATGGGGCGAGCTGTTGGGTGAGGACTAGTATTTTTATTGTTGGCTTCAATTGACTTTCAAGTCTCGATAATTTTCCTTATCATCGTTCTGATAATTTGCTCTTGGGCATGCATATTATCTTCTCTAAATTGGTCTTGGTTCCTTTTTATCAGGTTTTTACCATATGTTGGCTGGGTGACCATTATCATGACTGAAAAGCCAATCATTAAGGTACGGTGTTTAAGAAGCATTTTCTTTATATCGTAAATTGGTTAATTTCCTGTCTATATTGATATCACTGTATGTTTAAGGAATTATGTACCGATATGCTGTTGAATACTAATACATGTTACTCTTGAGAGACATTATAAATCATTAGTAGCCATGAATTTCTGATGTCTTACCGCATTTGGTTAATTTTGATTTAAATTGGTGTTCTGGTTCTTTCGGACATCTATGTCTAACATATTTTGACCCCTTAAATAAGTAAATAATGTGACGTTAATCGACATCAATGTTCCTTGGTGGGCTGAGTTTGAGAAATTAGATTCAAGCTGATTCTATATCTTGCATCTTTTAATTTGACTAGCTTTGATAATATAAATTCTTTGCACACATCAATTATCCACTTGGATCTACAAATAACTGATGCTTTAATGAGGACTTTTGTCAATGTTATTCTATATATGTACTTCAGGTACAATGATTGTTTCAGTTTAGATTACTTATTACCTCAAACTTGTCAGGCTTTGCCATTATATTATGATTAAGTGCTTTACATATTCACTATTTGAGCAGGGATTAACAGATACTTTTCCCAGGATTGCCTAAAAGAAACCCAATTTTAATATTCAACTTGAACTTTATTTCAAAGTTTACTAATATTATATTCATTCCTCTTGCAGTATTTACTCATAGGCGCCTTAGGATTGCTGGTTATAACTTCGAAAGAGTAGAGTGTTTACATTATGGGTATAAACCCCAATCTACATGCAGGTACTGTACGATTGACTAAAACTCGCAAATGTGGGATTTCTATTTTTAATCGATAGATCAACTTTTGAGATTATGAATATGA
>NC_033800.1:35147569-35149148 GCF_001876935.1 Asparagus officinalis
AAGTCTTATAAAAAGGCTATCTCTTTTTGAATTTATTGTAATCGACTGAAGATATAATGAATTCCATGATAAAACCAACTTTTGATGCAAACAGGATGAAGCTGGAGGGAAATTGAGATTGAGCCAAGCTGAATACATTGAGAAGGTACTTCAGAGGTTCAACATGCAGAATGTTAAAGTTGTTAACATACCCCTTGGAAGTCAGTTCAAGTTATCTGAGGAGCAATCACCTAAGACAGATGCAAATAGAGAGCATATGAGCAGGGTGTCATATTCTTCGGTCATTGGGAGTCTCATGTACGCGATGGTTAGCACGAGGCCGGACATCGCCCATGCAGTGGGAGTTATGAGCAGGTTTGCTAGCAATCTAGGGAAGCAGCATTGGGAGGCCGTGAAGTGGATATTGAGGTACTTAAGGGGAACAACAAATAAACCACTATGTTTCAGGAGGAAGGAGTTGGTGCTGCAGGGATACGTTGATGCGGACTTCGTCGGTGATCATGATACGAGGCGAAGCACCACGGGGTTTGTTTATACCTTAGCGTCGATAGCAGTGAGCTGGGTCTCACGTCTGCAGAAGATTGTGACTTTATCTACAACCGAGGCTGAGTATGTCGCGGTGACCGAAGCAAGCAAGGAGATGATCTGGTTGAACGGGTGCTTGGAAGAGTTGGATTTGAAGCAAGGGAGAGGAGTTCTTTATTGTGACAGTCAGAGCGCTATACATCTTGCCAAGAATCCAGTATATCATGCCAGAACGAAGCACATCGACGTCAAATACCATTTTATACGCTCGCTAGTTGAAGACCGAAAGTTATAATTAATGAAGATTTTGGCAAGTCAAAATTCGGCGGACATGTTGACGAAGACAGTCACCATTGAGAAACTGGAGTTGTGCGCAACTTCAGTTGGCCTTCGAGCCACACTACGAGGATCGGCGAGATCACCTGGATGTTGATGATTGAAGAATGGATTTTTCCAAGTAGGAGAAGATGCTTGCGAAGAAGGCGGAGTTTGGGAGAGCTCATTGATGGTGGTTTGATCTCCAAGTGGGAGATTGTTGGTCTTGAGAGTGGAGACCCAAACCTAGAATCAAAATAAACAATCGCATGAAAATTCAAGACAGGCCATGGGTGTGGTGTCTGCCACACCTTGGTGTGGCAGAATCTGTCATGTCTACCATGGGTGTGGTGTCTGCCACACCAGGGTGTGGCAGACTCGTTTTAGAATCCTAATCTGTTTGGGATTGCGTTTTGTTATAAATAGAAACACGTCCCTTTAGGGTTTAAGAGAGAAAAAGAGCACGAAAAAGAGGGTTTTGAGGGCTCTTTGAGATTAGAAATCTTAGAGAGAGAGAGGCCAATTGCAAGCATTGTAATATTCTTCAAGTAATCAAAGAATTGTGTGGTGTGGCTCCCGAGGACGTAGGCACGTTGTCGAACCTCGTTAAATCTGATGTGTTCTTTTTTGTTAACTTTCATACAAGTTTTTATCTTTGATTTGTGGGAATTTCTTTCTTGCTCAACTCTCAAACACAAGATCCGGAAGGGTATGGATTTGATTTGATTATTTCGAATCC
>NC_033800.1:35154807-35185477 GCF_001876935.1 Asparagus officinalis
GAGGAAGGAGTTGGTACTGCAGGGATACGTGGATGTGGACTTCGCCGGTGATCATGATACGAGGCGAAGCACCACGGGGTATGTTTATACCTTAGCGTCGACAGCAGTGAGCTGGGTCTCACGTCTGCAGAAGATTGTGACTTTGTCTACAACTGAGGCTGAGTATGTCGCGGTGACTGAAGCAAGCAAGGAGATGATCTGGTTGAACGGGTGCTTGGAAGAGTTGGATCTGAAGCAAGGGAGAGGAGTTCTTTATTGTGATAGCCAGAGCGTTATACATCTTGCCAAGAATCCAGTATATCATGCCAGAACGAAGCATATCGATGTCAAATACCATTTTATACGCTCGCTAGTTGAAGACCGAAAGTTATAATTAATGAAGATTTTGGCAAGTCAAAATTCGGCGGACATGTTGACGAAGACAGTCACCATTGAGAAACTGGAGTTGTGCGCAACTTCAGTTGGCCTTCACGAGTAGAAGATGAAGGCGGAGCCACACTACGAGGATCGGCGAGATCACCTGGATGTTGATGATTGAAGAATGGATTTTTCCAAGTAGGAGAAGATGCTTGCGAAGAAGGCGGAGTTTGGGAGAGCTCATTGATGGTGGTTTGATCTCCAAGTGGGAGATTGTTGGTCTTGAGAGTGGAGACCCAAACCTAGAATCAAAATAAACAATCGCATGAAAATTCAAGACAGGCCATGGGTGTGGTGTCTGCCACACCTTGGTGTGGCAGAATCTGTCATGTCTACCATGGGTGTGGTGTCTGCCACACCAGGGTGTGGCAGACTCGTTTTAGAATCCTAATCTGTTTGGGATTGCGTTTTGTTATAAATAGAAACACGTCCCTTTAGGGTTTAAGAGAGAAAAAGAGCACGAAAAAGAGGGTTTTGAGGGCTCTTTGAGATTAGAAATCTTAGAGAGAGAGAGGCCAATTGCAAGCATTGTAATATTCTTCAAGTAATCAAAGAATTGTGTGGTGTGGCTCCCGAGGACGTAGGCACGTTGTCGAACCTCGTTAAATCTGATGTGTTCTTTTTTGTTAACTTTCATACAAGTTTTTATCTTTGATTTGTGGGAATTTCTTTCTTGCTCAACTCTCAAACACAAGATCCGGAAGGGTATGGATTTGATTTGATTATTTCGAATCCCCAACACATTAGTCTCAAAAAAGTGAAAAATAATATTTTAATATTTAGTTGAAAAAATGCATTGTATATGTAGCACTTGGTTAAAAGTTGTAATTAAAAAACGTAACACATAATATATTATAAATTTTTAGAATACAAATTATCTGGATTCAAAAAAATTAGGTTTACATCCAAATTATCATATCCTATATTTAATGTCTAAGAATATATGGTAATTGCATTATAAAATTACCAATAAATAATCAAATATTTATCATGAGGTTGATGATTAATTGATTTTATGGAATTTTTTTACTAAAACTGATGATTTGAGATGTATTTTTGGCAAATATTAAAGATTTATGGGGCATTCTAACAAGTACCCATAGTTAAGGGGTATATATGTAAATAACCCAAAAAATTATCTCGCGTTATGTAAAAATTCCGCGTGGAAGTGATTCGCACCTACGACCCGGTTGTGAAATGCAAAGGCATGACTAAGTGAGCTCATGTGGTTCTTACTTCTTAGTAAATTAGGCAAGCAAATCGTAAAATATACTGTAGCATGAAAAGACATTTAACAATATGTAGGCTGTCTAAAAATCACAATAGATAACTAATCTTCATTAAACACCGATGATGGAAGTTACAATTCGACGGCTTCCAGAAGGCTACAATTTGACGACTTTCATGTAGATCGAGGAAGGTTACAATATGACGACATTCGCAACAACTGATGAAAGCTCTAATCAATACCCTTCACAATCAACATCGGGAGTTACAATCTGACGACTCTCATATTTTCAAGGAGCCAAGACGAAGGTTATAAGGTGACGATCTTTGCAACGCTCTAGCAAAAGAGACTACAAATTGACGGTCTCTTCATATCAAAACGCAGATATCTCTCAAACCGGAAGGAATTTGGCAAAACGGAGGAAGCAAACCGAACCCTATGGGGTAGGTTTGGTCGACTTCGTCTCGTCGAGATAGCCGATTTTCATATATAATTCGTCTCATTCCGACTTACGGTTTGAAAGTTATGACCTGTTCTTCGCGGCAAGTTATGTTCTGAAGTCCGTCTGTGAGACTGCACTTCGCCTGAACATTGGACTTAGCCTGAAGCTCACCGAGCCTGCCTGAGGCTCACCTTTGCATCCAAGATTCAAAACAGAGAGGTCATGCCCGCGTTCTGAACACAAAACGCAGAGGTCATGCCCGCGTTCTAAACTCAAAACGTAGAGGTCGTGACCGCATTTGAGATTCAAAACGCAGAGGTCATGCCCGCGTTCTGAACTTAAAACGCAGAGGTCATGCCCACGTTCTAAACTCAAAACGCAGAGGTCGTGACCGCATTTGAGATTCAAAACGCAGAGGTCATGGCTGCGTTCCAAACTCGAACCGCAGAGTTCATGGACTCAAAACGTAGAGTCCATGCAGAGCCCAACTCTGCGTCTCAGGTCCAAACGCAAAATCCATGCAGAGTCCAACTCTGTGTCTCATGTCCAAAACGCAGAGTTCATCTCTGTGTTCCAACCCTGCGTCTCAGATCCAAAACGCAGAGTTCGTCTCTGTGTTCCAACTCTGCGTCTCAGGTCCAAAACGTAGAGTTCATCTCTGTGTTCCAACTCTGCATCTCAGGTCCAAAACGCAGAGTTCATCTCTGCGTCCCAACTCTGCGTTTCAGATTTACAACGCAAGCGGCCTGTGCATTTCAATCATCCGCAGATACTCAACTCTGCGTCTCAAGTCTAAGACGCAGAGTTAAAACCTGTAACACTGATTTTTCGGCGTTCGACTCGTTCAAAGCACGAATTAAACGGTTTCAAAACCGTTCTCCCCACGATTTGGGGAGCAGTTTAAGGGGGTGGTTACACCCTATTCAGCCCCACTTAGGAGTGAATTAAGGGGGCGGTTACACCCCTTAATCCCCTATAAATAGGAGTAAACTCAACCGAGTTAGGGGTTGGACTTTTTCATGAGAAAGTCATAAAAAGGAGATCGGCCTTCATCCATCTTCAACTTCAGCAACAAGGAGCTTTGGAGATCAGCGACTTGAAGAAACTCTTGAATCATCTTGGAAGGCTTTTATTGAAGCCTTTGAGATTACTCGGCTTGGCTTGTGAACTCTTTCTAAGAGTTCTTCTCAACTCGATCAGAGTTTAAAACTTGCTTTGCAAGTTCTTCTAAAACTCGTTCTGAGTTATTAACTCGTTAAGAGTTATTTTCAAACTTGCCACGCAAGTTCTTCACATCGTCAAATCGTGAGGAGAAGACCACGTTCCAGTGAAACAAGACGTTTGGATCGTCAACGGAGAGCAAATTCGACGCGAGCATTCGAGGGAGGCACTCCATCGCCACCGTGAAGAACCCAGAATTAAACAAATAGGAGAATCCAGATCATTCTCCTCTCTTTTGTAATCAGGAAATCCAATTGTAATCGAGATTGAGAGGGTTGTAATCATTCTTTTTCTAAGCAGTTAGAGAGAATAAAATCAAACGTAATTCTTTCATCATTTTCTTATTACAAAATTTTCCAACAAACACAATAGTAAGCCCAATAACTTTAGTATATATAGAAAAAATAGTCGTTAAATATTTAGTCTAAACTGTATTATAAACACATAGGCAGCACCTTATAATAAAATAATAAACTACTAGAAGACAAATTGGATTTAAAACTAATTTAGTAACTTCTTTGTGTCTAGTCGTGACTTTGCAAGTGAGTGGGTTCAAAAAATAAATGGGAATAGAACTTTGTGTTTTTAGGTTAAAAAAAAATCCTTTTGAAAGTTGGCATGTTTGAAAAAAGGGAGTAAAAGATTAAATGAAGTATTTTGGGTCTAGGTGATTTTGAAATTTAGCAAGTTTAAAAGTAAATGTGGATGAGACTTTGGGTTATATATAAGAAAAAAAGATGATTTTTTTATAATAAATGGAGGTGAAACTTTAGGTTTATAGGCAGGAAAAATCTCTTAATTGTACATTATTTTACTTGTAATATGTATTTTGATCTTAAATAGTCATTCTTGAAGTTCATGGGCTTAAAAACAAATCAACTTGTACAATCAGGTTTAAATGCAAAACATCCTAATTTAATAGGTAAAAAAACGTATATTACGGTTCAAGGGATTCAAACCCCCAACTATTGTTGTCCACTAAGAATGTTTTACGAAAAGTTTTACTAATTATTTATATTGTTATAGTTTGAACAGATATTCTATAGTTGTAGACCCAATAACTTTAGTGTATATATATACAAATTATAATGTTCGAGGCTAAATATTTGAAAACCCCCTTAACTTTGAATGGTTAGAATGATACTCCTCATAACTTTCAAAATATTAGAAAACGCCCATTAAGTTAGGGGTTTTAAGGGATTACTAGAAAACGGTCTTTAGGGGATGTTTGGTTGAGTGGTTTTATAAAAAACTTTACAGAAAATGGTCGATAGTGGCTGTTTTATAAATAAAACTTATGAGAGATTTCTATAAGCTGTGTTTGGTTAAAAAAAATTACAGAAAAGTTTTCTATAAAGTACAGAAAAGTACCTCATTTATAGAAATCAATTTCAGCTCAAAATGGACGGAAATCACCCAGAAATCTGATGCATATATTAAAAAATAATTAAGTACATCAGTATTCTTCCCATGTGATTTCCCATGAGCATCGTTAGTAAGCTATTTTTTATAAAATAACATCCAACCAAACAAAAGAAAAAAAAACATATTTTCTATAAAGTTAGAAACTTTTTCATACTTTGAACCAAACAAAGAAATAGCAAAAAACAAGAAATATGGTACTATTTTGAGTTCTATAAAATTTTCCCACAAATTTTATAGAAATACAATGATATCAAATTTTGAGTACTTTTCTTTTTCCTCTTTTATATAGAAATTGAACCAAACAGGCTCCTTAACCTAACCTTATGATTTTATAAGAAAACCCTCATAACATGCTAAATATCAGAAATTCACAATTTTCTCATGAGTGAGTAAAATCACATGATACTTTTGCCTATGGGAATTTCGGTTAACGCTCTTAGGGAGGTTTTCTAATAAAACCTTAAAGTTTAGGGGGCTTTTTGGTAACACCTAACTTAAAGTGTGTTTTGCGGATATTTGAAAATTAAGGGGATTCTCGGTTAATCATCCAAAGTTAGGGGGTTTTGCTGATATTAAGCCAATATTCTATATCACAACTATTGAAAAATTAAAACAAATAATAATTGAGAATAATGTACACCCTTGTTATTAAAAAAATAAAAATTACTGTACATCTTTCAGTAAATCTTTATTTTCCCATACGAAAAAAAAAAAAAGACAAGCCTAAAAAAATAAAAATTACTGTACATCTTTCAGTAAATCTTTATTTTCCCATACGAAAAAAAACAAGCCGCAGCTGCACGACAAGACACCCATCAATTTTGCTTCGCCCTGCAACTCAACGATGGCAGGGGCGTGGAGTTTGGGACTTGCGAGGGAGGGGAAAACTAGTAAAACATTCGAGCTGCAGACTTGCATTATGGACATAAAAAAAGAAGGTAATGAGACGGAATATGAATGAAGGATTAATTGGAGATGAATATCGAAAGAGCTTATCGGGCGCACCATCAACCTCAGACAGCTCGACCAGGCGGGGTGTAGAACTAAAAAGAACGAAAAGATAGTGGGTGAGAAGAAAGCAAATACCAATTAAGACCAAACCTTTAATTAAATTCAAACAAGGAAAGCTTCTCCTGTGAACTAAAAAAGTCTGTGAGTTTTTTTCCACTCATTGAAGATTCTATCTATAAAAGAAGGTCAACGGGGTAGACTACAGTAGCTCTCACCGGGACTATCTACGAAGAAGGTAAGGTAGTCTAGATGCATTATTTTTATCACTCCTTGTCTCTCACTGGGCCGCCATTCTTCCTCTGATTCCGACCTCAGGTGGCGGTCCGAATGTGATGAAGGCTTATAGCCAGTAATTTAGACAGGGAGCTGAAATCTTAAATATATTTTCATCCTTCCTTATTTCTTTGTGTTGGGACAAACCCGAGGCCCAATAGAACAGGGTCACATCAATAGTAGAGTGAAAGTAATAAAAAGAGGAGCACACAGATTTACGTGGAAAACACCCTAAATGAATTTGGGGTAAAAACCACGGGCAAAGATAGAGGAATCCACTATGAGGAGAAACTTTGGAGTTACAATCTCCCTTTACAAGAAGAAACTCTTTATTTTCTCTCTCTCACTTTTCTATATGATGAGTTGTTTCTGTGATGAATTTTTCCTGAAGAGTTTTGGGCCTATTTATAGTGTTTGAGAAAACACTATACACTAATAAAATAATATTATCTTACTGTGTAATCAAAACTTTCGAACATTGCCTAACTATCGGTGAAGGGACGATGCCTAACGGTGGGGCCCACCACCCCTTTTAATTTTCAACAAATGCGGCCTTGGCTGCTGACAATCTCCTATTCGAAGATTTGATTGAGTATCAATCATATCTTCACGTCATTCTTTCTTTTTGCCATCTTCTTACGTCTCCGACAGACCACAGGAGGATCAACACCAAATAAATTTATCAGTACTGACAGCTTTTGTCAAAAAATCTGCTAGGTTATCTTTAGTGTGAATTTTTGCATATTCACTGTTCCTTCTTCCACTTTCTCACGAACGAAGTAGTACCGAACTCGAATGTGTTTTGTCTTTGAATAAAAGGCTAGATTTTTTGGTAAATGTAAAGCACTTTGACTGTCATAAAATAGAGAAACCTTCTTTTGTTCATGCCCGAGTTCCTCCAGTACCATCTTCAACCACATTGCCTCTTTACTAGCTTGTGTAGCTACTACATATTCTGTTTCTATTATTGAAGTAGCCATAACTGACTGCAGTTTTGATATCCAGCTTACAGCTCCGCCAGCAAGTGCAAACACATAGCCTGTGGTGGATTTGTTATTATCACGATCACCTGCATAATTAGAATCAACATATCCATTGACAATAAAATCAGATCCCCCATAACATAATGTAACATTTCTGGTTCCCTTAATGTATCTTAGAACCCTCTTTACAACATTCCAATGCTCTTTACCAAGATTCGCCATGTATCGACTAATCACTCCCACTGCTTGTGCAATGTCTGGTCTTGTACAAATCATAGCGAACATTAAGCTTTCCACTGTTGATGCATGCGGTACTCGAGACATCTCCATCATCTCTTCTTCATTGCTAGGACTCATACTGGAGGATAACTTATAATTAACAGGAAGTGTGGTAGAAATTAACTTACAATCTTACATGTTAAAACGCCGCAAGATTTTCTTCAAATAGTTCTTCTGAGAAAACCAAATCTTCCTATTAATTATGTCTCGATAAATTTGCATCCCTAGAATCTTGTTTGCAGATCGTAAAACTTTCATTTAAAATTCCCTACCCAACTGAGCCTTTAATTCTTTGATACGATCTTTGTTGGGGCCTACAACCAACATGTCGTCAACATACACTTTAATTCTTTGATACGATCTTTGTTGGGGCCTACAACCAACATGTCGTCAACATACAACAATAAGATAACAAAGTTATTTTCGATCTTTGTTGGGGCCTACAACCAACATGTCGTCAACATACAACAATAAGATAACAAAGTTATTTTTACAAAACCTCTTGAAATATACACAAGGATCTGAATTAAGTCTGTTGTATCCAAGGCTAATGATGAATGAATCAAATCTCTTGTACCAACACCTTGGCGCCTGCTTTAGACCGTACAAAGATTTGTTTAATCTGCAAACTAAGTTCTCTTTTCCTTTTTCTTCAAAACCTTCTGGTTTGAGCATGTAAAATTTTTTTTTTCAAGATCTCCATGAAGAAATGCTGTTTTCACATCTAACTGCTCTAGATGCAAATTAAATGTAGCGCTCATAGTCAGGACTATTCGAACTGTTTTAAGTCGAACTACAAGAGAAAATATTTCATTAAAGTCAATACATTCTTTCTGAGCATATCATTTTACCATTAATCTAGCACGATATCGCTCCACTTGATCATCACCATTTCGCTTGATCTTATAGACCCATTTATTTCCAATGGTCTTTCTTCCTTGTGGCAGTGACACAACTACCCAAATCTTGTTCTTATGGAGAGCTTTAATTTTTTCCTGCAGCCATCCACAAAGATGCATCTGTGGTATTTATACCTTCATGAAAAGTTAATGGCTCTTCATCCTCTGTTAGAAGACAGTATGCAACATTACTCTCCGTAATATACTCCGAGTGCCAAGTCGGTGATCTTCTCTCATGAGTTGACCTTCAAACTTCTGGAGCCTTGGAGTCTACTAGTTCTTGTACATCATGATTTGGTATTTCTTCAGAAGAATTTGGATCATTTTCTACCTGAACAACTATAGTCTCTAAGTCCTTCCTCGAACTGCTTTCTTTTTCTTCACTTTGTAGTTGGTTCTCTACAAAGATAACATCCCTACTGATGATAACCTTGTGGGTAGTGGGATCCCACAAGTGATACCCCTTTACTCCATCAACATACCCGAAGAATATGTATTTTTTGGATTTTAAATCTAGCTTTGTAATTACTTGGGCATTGTACATAACGTACACTGGACTTCCAAATATATGGAGGTTAGAATAATCAGCTGGTTTGTCAGTCCACATCTCCATCGACATCTTCAATTGTATTACAGTTGATGGAGATCGATTCACCACATAATAGGTGGTTTTTACTACTTCCGCCCAAAAGACTTTATCCAGATTTACAGTTGCCAACATTGCTCTTATTCTTTTCAACAGAGTTCTGTTTATCTGCTCCTCCACTCTATTTTGTTGAGAAGTATAAGCAGTACTGAATTATCTTTTGATGCCTTCTTGCTTACAGAATGTAAAAAATTCACCGTCCGTGTATTCTCCTCTATTATCTGACCTCAAGCATTTGATCTTCTTTTCAGATTCAAGCTCGACTCACGTTTTGTAGGCATTAAAGAATGAGAACACATCTGCCTTCTTCTTGATAGGATACACCCAATATCGCTTGGAATAATCATCAATAAAGGACACAAAGTACTTTGCTCCTCCCATGGATGTAACTAGTGATTGCTATACATCGGAATGAACCAGTTCCAGAATAGCATTAATTCTAGAACTCGATGTGTTGAACTTCACTCGATGCTGCTTACTTATAACACAATGCTCGTAGAAGGGAAAAGTTACCAAATTAAGTCTAAGAAGCACCTTCTGATCAGAGAGAATATTCAAGCATCGTTCTAACATGTGGCCTAGTTTGTGATGCCACATCATGGTTTGTTCTTCTCCACGACTGGTTGATGCCACACATGAATCAACATCCTGAAGAGTCTCTCCTTTATGCATGTATAGATTTGCAACTATCTTTTTTCTTTTACGATAACAAGCGCCCCTCTAACAATCTTTATAATCCCATTTGCTATATGGGTCTTGCACCCAAGCTCATCTAATTATCCTAAAGACAATAGATTCTTCTTCAGGTCCTTCACATGTCGCACATCTTGAATGGTGCGTATTGTACCATCAATCATTTTGATTTTGATAGTACCAATACCAAAAATCTCAAAGGCATGGTCATTCCCCATGAATATAGATCCTCCAAAGATAGGTTCATATTTGTGAAACCATTCTTTCCGGGAGGTCATGTGCCAGGAGGCTGTTGAATCTAGAAGCCAGGCATCAACAAACTTGTTTCTGCCTTCATCAACAGTGGTTGTTCCACTGTATAAAATTTTACCATCGTCTGATGTGCTGACAACACATCCTTGAGATGTTTATGGCTCTGAAGACTTTTTATCACCACTCCTTTTATTATGCCAACACTCCGATTTGACGTGTCCTCTTTTACCATATTTATAGCATTTGATATTCTTCTTACTTCTTAATTTTGATTTACCATGGCTATTACTCCCGCTGGAGCCACGCTCTGTTGATCTTTCTCTCATCATTGTTAAGGCCTCCGCTTGTTGCGAACTTGCTTGCCTGTCTTCCTTGTTCTTGTGCTGATTTTCTTCCTCTAGAATAGCGGCTGCAACGTTGTCGAAGACTAGATTGTCCGTGAGGATGTTGTTTGTTAGGTTGATGATGAGTTAATCATACGAGTCAGGTAGACTCTAAAGTAGAAGTTCTGTACGTTCATTCACACCGATTGTATGCCCCAACGTTGTGAGTTGGGAGACCAATGTGTTTAGGGTGTTGATGTGGTTGGTCATTGATGTAGATTCCGTCATCCTCAGAGTGTAAAGTCTCCTTTTAAGAAGATTTTGTTGTGCATGAATTTTGCCTCATATAGCTTTATTAGAGTATCCTAGATCTCCTTTGCTGTCTTCTCCTCCTCTATGCTTGACAGCATCATGTATGCTAATGTCAGATGGAGATTTACAATAGCATTTTCTTCCATCTCGTTCCACTTCTTATCATCTGTGATGTCGTCCAGCCTTACACCGATGATCGCTAGTCAATTATCCTTTCTCAAGATAGCCTTTATCTTTAACTTCTACAGAGAGAAATTACTCACATTGAATTTTTCGATCTTAAACTTTGTCACCATTGCTTCTACCATGAACAATAACTCCTTACTTTTTCACGTAAATAGTAACTGTATTTATGAACAATAACCGTATCCATAAATAGTATCATACTTGTGAATAGTATCATATTTATGAACAGTACCGTACTTGTGAATAATACCCGTCACCTTCAAAGGGTAAATGTTAATCTAACTTATTTTCTGATGTGGAGGATCCACCTTTGATGGCAGCCACAGAGCATACGACAAGTAGATACACCCACCCTAAGCCAGGCTCTGATACCACTTGTTGGGACAAACCCAGGGCCCAATAGAACATGGTCGCAGCAGTAGTAGAGTGAAAGTAATAAAAAAGAGGAACACACAGATTTACGTGGAAAACTCTCTAAATGAATTTGGGGTAAAAACTATAGACAATGATAGAAGAATTCACTATGAGGAGAAACTTTGAAGTTACAATCTCTCTTTATAACGAGAAACTCTCTATTTTTTTCTCTCTCACTTTTCTATATGAGGAGTTATTTCTGAGATGAATTTTTCCTGAAGAGTTTTGGACCTATTTATAGTATTTGGAAAAACACTATGTACTAATAAAATAATATTATTTTACTGTGCAATTAAAACTTTCAAACTTTGCCTAATTGTCGGTGAAGAGAAGGTGCCTACCGGTGGGGCCCACCACCCTTTTTAATTTTCAACAAACGTGGCCTTGGCTGCTGACACTTTGTTCCCAATCATTTGGTATCTATGTTTAAAAGAGATGCATTATTGCAACCTCAACATCAACATATTATTTCAATTTTCCAAAATTTAGTTGTTTTTCCTTGTAGGATAATTGCTCATGGTCCTTTCATGGAACAAAGCTGCACTCAACTCCAATCCATTGCATAACTCAAAATTGTTCATCATATCCAATTTCAAACTCGAGATTTATCTACACAATTTTTTCTTGGAAAATTACAAAGAGATGAGGAAAAGAAAAAGGAAGAAACTCCATTGTAAAGTTAAGACTTCTAATATTATTAGGAACTTTATTGTAGTTTTATAATTTATTATTTATGATTTAATAGATTTACAAATCCTTTTAAAATATAAAATTTAGGGAAGTTTTTATTTTCATGTGATTTTATTTCCTTATTAAGGATTAATTTACGGTGATCAAGTTCTTGAAGTTAATATAATACTAGTTATTCTTTAATAAAGATGTGAACTGATCAAAGTTATGATTTCTATGATTGTATGATTCCATCTTGGATGTGAAAGCCTACTTTTGAAGGTGTGAGATTAATTGAGATAGTTGATTCCGGCGCATGAAGAAATCTTAAATTTTGGATTTTTTATTTCTTCGTTCATGTGTTCGTCACTCCTTATCATCATTAGGTATTACATCTTCAAAAGTAGTATTTAATATCGAAAATTGAATTACAAACATATATCAATCATATTATTTTTTTATTAACACCTACATCATTTGCTCGCGAAAAACTAGATTTTATTGACTTACAAAACTGGAACATGACGAAACTAATTCCCAACAAGATAGACATCTAATCATATAAAAATAAAAAGTTCCCAAATAATTATATTCTTTCCTTTTCTTTCTCCATTCATGTTTTTATCACTCCTTGTCTTTCATCACTCCCTGTCGTTAGGTCTTACATCTTCAAGCATAGGGTTTAGCATCAAAAATTGAATCACAAAGCTATATGAATCAAATTCTTTTTATAAATCTTCATCATTTGTTAGAGAAAAACTATTTTTTATACACTTGCAAAACTTGAACCTTAAGAGCTAATAGCTGTTAACGCCTATGATTAAATCTGAAATAATACAGATATAAAGCAGCAAAAAACTGAGAGAAAGCTAAAGTATAGTAATTTAAAATTTTTAACTCAGCTGCTGTGCGTTTGTAAAACGCTGTGCTTAAAGCAATATTTGGCCTACTCCGGTGCAAGGATCCCAAGGCCAAATTACTTCTAGGAACAGCAGTCCAGTGCTCTGGTGTGCACCGACCCAGTACTGTCAAGATCTCCTCGATCTATAAGGCAAAGATCTCCTTGATCTATCAGGCAAAGATCTTCTCGATCTATCAGACAAAGATCTCCTCGATATATCAGGCAAAGATCTCCTCGATCTATCAGACCTTCTCGTTCTAGGCACTGTTCCTACGAGCACTAGCTATTCTACATATATATATATTGTAGAATAGCTAGTGCTTGTAGGAACAATGCCTAGACCGAGAAGGTCTGATAGATCAAGGAGATCTTTGCTTGATAGATCGATGAGATCTTTGCCTGATAGATCGAGGAGATCTTTACCCTATAGATCAAGGAGATCTTGACAGTACTGGGTTGGTGCACATTAGAGTACTAGATTATTGTTCCTGGAAGCAATTTGACCTTGGGATCCTTGCACCGGAGTAGGTCAAATAATGCTTTAAGATTGTTGGCGGCTGTGGTTAAATCTGAAATAATACAGATATATAACAGCAAAAACTGAAAGAAAGCTAAAGTACAATAATTTAAAATTTTCAAACTCAGCTGCTATGCGTTTGTAAAACGCTGTGCTTAAAGCATTATTTGGCCTACTCCGGTGCAAGGATCCCAAGGCCAAATTACTTCTAGGAACAGCAGTCCAGTGCTCTGGTGTGCACCGACCCAGTACTGTCAAGATCTCCTCGATCTATAAGGCAAAGATCTCCTTGATCTATCAGGCAAAGATCTTCTCGATCTATCAGACAAAGATCTCCTCGATATATCAGGCAAAGATCTCCTCGATCTATCAGACCTTCTCGTTCTAGGCACTGATATATATATATATATATTGATTGTTGTTTTTGGAATGAATTTTTCGTAAGGATTTGGGATCTATTTATAGCGTTTGGGAAAATACTATACACTAATAAAATAATATATTTTACTATACATGTGGGGCCCACGTCCTAAATTTTCTTCGGTGGGGTCCACCACTTTTTTCCATTTTCAAAATTTGTGACTTCTTTGTCAAAAAAGTGAGGCTTTAAAAAAATGAGGGCGACTTCGTTAAGAAAAAACGTGGGCTGCTAAGTGTTTAAATAAAATAGGGCCCACACATTTTAAAAAATTCTAACAATCCCCCACAAATTTTTAAATGGTGATGTCGTTTCAATCGTTGTGCATAAGGTAGATGTGGCAAGGACTTGAATCCTCTTTAGACCAACTGAATAAAAGATAGGTGCATGGTGTCACAGAGACTTGAACCAGCACATGTCTAAAAATCCAGCGATCACACAAGATCAAACTTATCTGTGGTAGTTTTTACTTTGAACCACACTTGCCTTTGCCTTTACCTTTACTTTGCCTTTGCCTTTGCACATTTATGGTCCTGTGCATGTCCTGGTTTCTGCTAGGGCTCTAGGTAACATTCCATAAGACATCATAGTAGACGGCCAAATCTTCACCCATGCATAGGTGAGTTCTTTAGGCATTGTTTCCTATCAAACATCCCGCATCTGAAATGCTTTGAACTCATTAAGACTTAAGAGCCATCCTCTCTCATGATAGGATTCTAGGGGAGTTATTTAATTGTGTTTCCTATCTAACACCCCACATCCAAAATGCTTTGGCCTCATTAAGGCTTAACAACCATCCCCTTTACATGATAGGATTTTAGGTGAAAAGATTAAAGTTTTGCTCGGGTAGTTCAGCCAGGTAAGGATAGTATTAGAGGTTTGATCAAAGATCAATTAAGTACCTCGTTCCTTGCGGAGCGCGTTACGCAACCCCTAAACCTTGCTTTAGACACTGACTAATCCAGGAAAACTTGAACCCTCCCTTTGTAAATCTTACTTGACTTTTGAACTATTTATCTTATCATTAGTAACATAAGCTTTGAACTAATAACTTGATGTAAATGATAAGTATTTATAAGACTACCAACTTTTGTAAATCTTACTTGAATTTTGAATCAATTATCTTATTATTAGTAGCATAAGCTTTGAACTAATAATTTAATAAACACAGTAATTATTTGTAAGACTTACAAAACTTTGAGACCCATTCCAGCAGACGTCCTTTCAACTATGTCCTTTTTCAGACTTTAGTCAAATGATCAGCCACATTCTCTGAAGATCGGACGTCAATCACAGAGATGACCCCTTGACAGATGAGCTCTCTCAAATAGCCATGCTTCAGACGAATGATCTGCTTCTTTCCATTGAACATTGAGTTCGCTGTCACAGCACTCGCGGCTTGATTATCATAATAGATAGCAATTGCGCCTTGCAATTCTATCAATGGAAGGTCTCGGAGAAAACAACTGAGCCATTCAGCTTCATCTCCTGTAGCACAGAGTGCGAAGAACTCAGATTCCATCAGTAACTATTGTAGGCATATAAAACTGCTTATAGGTCCCCTAGCATAGCTCGGCACAAACCGACGAGCCAACGAGGCGACGAGATCGACGAATCGCACGGAAGCGACGGAATGAATCCACCCGCGTGCAGAATCAAGCTAATGAGTTGAGGAATCAACGAGTCATCCAACCGAGAGCGGACTCGGACGAATCACGATCGAATCAAGATCAATTTCGGACTCGAACTCAGAAGCGGATTTACTGCCAAATCAGGAATCCAACTTACTGCCAAATCAGATCAACCAATCAGAGTCTCAAGTCAACCAAAACACGGACAAACGAGACAACGGAAAACGACTCGAAAAAGTCGGAAAACACCGCCCGCGGGGGCTCGGCCAAAGCCGAGCCACCTCAAGGTGGATCGGCTTTGGCCGAGCCACCTCAAGGTGGCTCGGCCAAGGCCGAGCCACCCTGAGGTGGCTCGGTGGCCGAGCCACCTCGGGGTGGCTCGGCCAAGGCCGAGCCACCCCAAGGTGGCTCGGCCAATGCCGAGCCACCTTGGGGTGGCTCGGTGGCCGAGCCACCTTGGGGTGGCTCGGCCATGAGCCGAGCCACCCCAAGGTGGCTAGGCACAGTGTCGGCCACCCCGAGGTGGCCGACAGTGGCCCGAGGTGGCCGACAGTGGCCAGAGGTGGCCGACATTTCCCTTTTTGCAGCCACTGTCCTGAGAGCCTATAAATAGGCCTAGAGATGTTCATTTTCGGAGGTCGAACTTTCAAGAGCCGAAACTCTGCCGGATTGAAGAGTGAACTCGGAGCTTGAAGACCAGAAGACTTGCACCATTCAGATCTGATCCTCGGCGACCATCCACGTCAGAAAAGGCAGGATCTCGAGAGGAAGAAAGAACAGATCTGAGATCTACACGAGACTACAGTGCGCAGCTGTTTTGTAAAATCAATTTAAAATAGTAAATGAACTCCAAAAATTATGAAGTTTTGTGGGAAGGTTCTAGACATGTAGAATAACATGTTAGAGAAAGTATTTCTAAGAAATCATTTCCCAGATGAGAGAAATAAATGTTTGAACATAGATTTACAGTTTTTGAAAAACTGCTGACATACACGATTTTGTAAAATCAATTGGGCACAGTAAATCAACTCCAAAAATAGTAAAATTTTGAGGGAAGTTTATAAACATGTATATAAACATGTCAGAGAAAGAATTTTTCAAATATCACTTCCCATTTGCGAAAACTCATCTGTTTTGTAAAACATGCACGAACATGCACGAACGAAAAACATGATTTTGTAAATTCAATTAAACGTAACAAATCAATTTCAAACTTGATGAAACTTTGCGAAATGTTTGTAAACATGAAAACAAACATGTTAGAAAAAGAATTTCTCAAATTGAATTTCCATTTGTGAAAACTTATGTATTTTGCAAGTATGTCCAAAACATGAAAACCTAAAACCATGCATGTATATATATAACTATATATATACATAGAAACCAAATACGTGTGTGTATATGATATTGAGCTTAAGGTACTTCACACACATAATATAAAATCTAAACTAGATTACCCAAGCTTGATCTTGATCTTCATTGTAGCTCAACTTGGTACACATGTGGATGAAGCTTGAACTTGATCTTTAACTTTGAATTTGCAAGGCTTCACCGACATTCCGCCAACCTCCTTTGGATATGATCGTTGAAGCTCTATTCCATCCATCCTCCAACTACGTTGTTTGTCTATAATAAATAAGAAAACACAAATACTAGACAAACAACATTAGTGGTAAATTGTTTGTTAAACATCATCAAAACAAGAAGGCCAACAATCTCCCCCTTTTTGATGATGACAAACAATTTATAAAAAGATATATGCACCGAAGGAAATGAATGTATAATTTATAATTCACATGCATATAAACAAGAAAGAATATACTCACAATATTTCTCCCCCTTTGACAACATCAAAAAGGGGACAAAAGAAATTAAGAGAGCGAAAGCTCCCCCTAGAAAACCATATAGATGAAAGAGAGCGAAAGCTCCCCCTACATATGAGCATGGGTGAGTATGAAGCAAGTATAGGGATTGCTCCCCCTATCAAAATACCATATAGAATGTATGCAATAAAAGATCATGGCAAACATATGTGAGCAAGCAAAGATGGAAAATATGCTAAACACAACTCACATACATAAAGATAATGAGAACATATATAAGTATATCAAGATGAACATATTGTCTCATACCATAAAAGCCAATGTATAAAATAGATTTATGAAGTCAAAAGAAGAGAAACATGAGAATTATGTAAAAAGTTTTCAAATGAAAACAAATCAACCAATTGAAATCATAAATCAAAGTTTAAATCATAAAACCAAATCATCATTGATTTTCAAAAATCAAGAGAGGCAACTCTATCTAGCTCTTGAGCTAGTATTCACCCATATGAACATTTTTAGCATCCGGTAAACAATGTTTGGGAATAAACACCCAATAACTCCGGAGGGTTATATAAGTACAAACCTCTCATCAAAACAAAACAAATAATCATGAAAACAAAAGATTATATCAATTATAAATTGTTTTCATATAAAAAGATTTCAAAGCATATTTTTCAAAACCAAGACAAAGAAGGATAAAAACATTAAAATTCTTAGTTTGAAAATCAAATTTGTTTTGGTACCCAAGAACTCTTGGTACCAAAAGATTTAGGGACATGACCCCTATTATTTAAGCTCAAAACCTTAGGGTTATGAACCCTCTTAGGTATATGTGGTGCACTAACATGGTCAAAACAATATTCATTCAAATGACCCTTCTGATTGTAATTTATGCAATAAAAGAGATCCATTTGTTTTTGTGGACCATTAGCTCGTGCACGGGAATTATTTGCAAATAAAAATTTTCTTTTAAAATTATTTTGCAAATAAGAAACATTCTTAAACAATGGTCTATTTGGAACATATTGCAATTTAGAATATTTTTGTATATCAAAACAAAATTTAGCAAGATGTCCAAACCTACCACAAACATCACATTTAAAAACATGTGGTCTATTGGACCAAATGACCAACTCGACCACAAAAATCACATTTAAACACATGAGCATGCTTATGATGAACATGATGAGTATGTGCATGTGTATGTGATGAAGAAGCCTTATGAGATGCACAAGAAACATTAGTCTTGGAGGATTTATGTGCATCATAGCAAAACTTAGCTAAATGACCTTGATAGCCACAAATAGAACACTTATAAGTTTTGCTATACATGTGTGCATAATGAGTGGATGATTTCTTAGACTTGGCACACATATCCATAAGCTTCTTGTTTCTTAGAAGAGTTTGCATTTGACTTTGCACACAAGTCCATAAGTTTCTTATGATTATTAATGCATATTTTCAAAGTTGAATCTAAGGATGAAATACTATTTTTCATAAGATTCAAATCTTCATTTTTAGGCACATATGCATTTTTAGAAGTAGAATATAAATAGTTATTTATAAAAGAAGCTGTATCATTCTTTATGTTCTCTACTTCTAACATGGCATCAATCTTAGCATGAGATAGGCTAGTAATAGATGAGATCAAATTTTCATTTTCCAAATTTAATAAGTCATTGCTTTCTTTAAGCATAGTATTTTCATTTTCAATGACATCAAATTTGGACACTAGCTTCTCATGATCGGATTTTAAATTATCATGCTTGCTTTTTAAATCATTAAAATCATTTTGCAACTTGTTAAAGACATGCAATAATTTTTCACTAGCACAAGCAAGTTCATCACTAGATAAATCATTATCGGGTTCAAACTCGCAAACCTCACTAGGGCTATCGCCTAGTGGCCGTGTGCATGAAGCTCCTTTAGAACTTGAAGCGGGATCCTCCAAAGCTTGTCGGATCGCCTCCAAGTCTCCTTGATGCGCTTCTATGAATTTCCATAATGTATAAGCGCTATCAAAAGAATCAAGCTTGTTAGACATAAATGAATCAAATGCATTTAATAAAAATTCTAACATAAGCTTGTTCATAATAAACATCTTTTTATCATGTTTGCTCCACTTGGATTTCTCCAACGTGGGCACAATATAAGCACAATCAATGATTTCCCATAAATCGATATTTTTAGATTGAACAAATATTTTGAATCTAAAACACCATTGAGCATAAGGGAAAGCATTGAATTTAGGAGCAATACTAGAATCATAGCCTAAACAAGATGCATCATTCATATCCATAATTTGTAAAAATATGCAAGCAAGATACAAATGCAATCAAAACAAGATTAGCACAAAAAGATAACTTGGATCTTTAACTCAAGGCGATTAGACCTTAAATCAAAGAGCACCAAGCTCTGATACCAATTGTTAGACCCTAGAGGGGGGGTGATTAGGGTCTTATGCTAATCTAATCCGATTAAATGCCAATTAAAAATAATTAACAAGTTGTATTCTTGCAAGGGATGATATAGATAATGAGCTAATGACAATGGCGATATAAGATATGAACATAAATATGAATGAACGCCAAAGCACACTCAAACAAGCAATATGATCACGGAGTTCGGACCTTCCGTCCTACGTCTCCGCTCCCCACTCCCGGGGAGAAATCCACTAACACAATCCGGTTTGGAAGCCGGAACTTCTTCTACACACTCGGTTTTCTAGCTAACCGAAAACTCTACAACTCACACTCTTGCAAACCCACTCTACACCCTCACAAGTGTTGGACCTAGTCGTATCTCCCTCAAGTGCTCGGTTACAACCTTTTCCTAGGTTCGTCAACCGACGCCACTCCTCTTGGGACGATCCCCGACTCTCACCACACACTCCTCTCGGTGTACAAGTGTATTACAAAGTGTATCTCACAATAAGCACAATATAAATCAAATGATTGTTCTCTAAACAAGATGAGAACTCAATTAAGCACAACTCTTAGTCACAAACCCACAAAACTCAATTATATAATGTATGCAAATACAATAAGCTCAATGGTTGTGTGTGTAAATAAAGAGTAAATCAAATCAAACTAAACTCAAATAAATTCTAGCTTAATAAAATGATAATCAAACATTTATATATAAATGTAAAGCTAGATTGAGTTTAGAAACACTTCTCTAAAGACGACAAGAGAGAGAGGGAGAAGAGTTGAATGCCCAAACACCAAAGAATGATCTCCTCAAGCTCTTGTGAAAGTTCTTCATAAACAAACTCTTGAAACAAACTTAAAAACCCTTCAACAAACTTGTAAAACTCTTTTTAAAACTCTCTTAAACATCCATGAGAAACAATGAAAGTTGAGGGCTTTTTATAGCCTCTTAAACCAGCCACAAACCCCCAAAAACATAAAATATCAAAAACTAGCCGTTACTAGCCGTTATAGGCTGAAAAGACCAAAATACCCCAAAATCCAGCATTTTGGAAATTTGCGTATTTAGCTTTGTAAAATAAATTAAAAATAGTAAAATAGCTCTAAAAAATATGAAATTTTGTGGTAAGGTTATAGACATGTATGCTAACATGTTAGAGAAAGAATTTATGAAAAATAATTTCCCAGTTGAGATAAATAAATGTTTGAACACAGATTTACAGTTTCTGAAAAACTGCTGACATACACGATTTTGTAAAATCAATTGGGCATAGTAAATCAACTCCAAAAATAGTAAAATTTTGAGGAAAGTTTCTAAACATGTAGATAAACATGTCAAAGAAAGAATTTCTTGAATACCACTTCCTAGTTATGAAAACTCATCTGTTTTGTAAAACATGCACGAACATGTGCACGAACAAAAACATGATTTTGTAAATTCCATTAAACATAACAAAGCAATTCCAAACTTGATGAAACTTTGCAAAATGTTTATAAACATGAAAACAAACATGTTAGAAAAAGAATTTCTCAAATTGAATTTTCATTTATGAAAACTCATGTATTTTGCAAGTGTGTCCAAAGCATAAAAACTCAAAACCATGCATGTATATATATAACTATATATATACATAGAAACCAAATACGTGTGTGTATATGATATTGAGCTTAAGATACTTAACACACATAATATAAAACCTAAACTAGATATACCCAAGATTGATCTTGATCTTCATTGTAGCTCAACTTGGTACACATGCGGATGAAGATTGAACTTGATCTTTAACTTTGAATTGCAAGGGCTTCACCGACATTCCGCCAACCTCCATTTGATATGATCGTTAAGGCTCGATTCTATCCATCCTCCAACTACGTTGTTTGTCTATAATAAATAAGAAAACACAAATACTAGACAAACAACATTAGTGGTAAATTGTTTGTTAAACATCATTAAAACAAGAAGGCCAACAGTGACAGGTTTGGAGGATGAAGTCCTCTGTGATCGGATCTCGGCAGTTCATCGCCTTATTCTGGAAGCGCTTAACGAATTCGTCGACCGTCTCATCGTCTTTTTGCTTCTCATCGAAAAGTGTCCTGATTGATACCTCAGCATCATCATCAAAGAAGTGAGCAAGGAACAGGTTCTCCAGGTCATCCCAGCTGTTGATGCTTGCAGGCTTAAGACGGCGGTACCAATCGAAGGCAGGCCTGCGAAGGGTACCAACGAATGACCGAACCATCAAGGCTTTATTGCCGGAGATCGTACCCAAATGGGACTTAAATTAGATCAGATGTTGAGTGGGTGAACCCTTCCCGTCAAACGGCGTGAAGTTAATCAAGTTAAACTTCGCCGGATACGGGATCGAATCCTACTCTCTCGGATAAGGACACGAAATTTCGGTCTTCTTTATCTCTCGATTAGACATCAGAGCGTTGACTTTTCTCTCGAGGTCCTTCTTCTTTTCATCCTCATCTGTATCATACTTCGGAAGATTTGTGAGGAGAATAACGGGGCCACCCCTAGTGTTGTCATTATTAGCGAGACCATCCCCGGTGTTATTGTTTTCCGTGGGGCCACCCCTAGTGTTCTGGTCAACGGGAGGGTTCTTAGCATTGAGATGTTCATCCACATCTGAATCTCTACCTGCTTGGTCAGCAAGGTTGCGACGGCTGGATTCACCGAACTGATTGGACAGAGCTCGAATTTGTTGGTCATGCTCTTCCCTCATCCGTAGCATAGCCATTTCCATTTCAATCTTGAATGTCTCTTTCTACTTGGTTAGAGCATCCTCGAGAATTTTGGCGATTTGCTAGGTGTTGATCATGAACACTTTGTGGGATTGTCCCAGACTAGATACAGTATTATCAGAAGCGATTGCCGAGTTAGCATCCGATGCTTCATCATCCGAGGATAACCCTCTCTGCATTCTGTGGTAGTCCCTGCATCTAGTGGTCCCTGCGCATAGCTGAGTTAGACGATGTGATACGAGGGGGTCAGAACTAGAAGGTCGAATCGACTTTCCCTTATCATCCATGTTAATTGTGACTTCTGGAAGTTCGTCACCATGAACAGCCGATCGCTTCTTATGGAGACGCTTCGGTTTGGACTTGGCCATTCCATTGGAGATCCTCTTGAATACCGAGACCCTTTGCTGAGCAATCTTGGGGCAGCTACACGCTGATAATACTACCCTAATTAGCTTGGCGCATGAGCAGTGAGACTCCAATTCTCGGGTACTTCTGTTCTGAGACTTGTTCGTACCCCTAACCTGATAGTACAACTCATCGGTCTGATGACCGAAGAAACCTATCCTGTATTGGCACGACTTCCCAGGTATAACGTTGTCATCGTCATATGAATACGTTTCTTTCAGGGGAATTATCGTCTTGTTGGCGTTCTCAAGAGTCACGCGTTTAGAGTCACGCATTTGTAAGCGTGAACTCACGACGGGCTCCTGGACTTTAATTCGCCGTCCGAGGCGGTCAATTACAGGAGTTTTCCGTGTACGATCCCCAGCTTGAGTAGTTGCCCGGGATTCAGTCACTCGACCCAAGCGTTCTTTGACCGGGGCTTTGCCTCGACCCGCGTACGAAGGACCAAGATGATCCATGATCTTAAATCGGGACAAATCCACGCTGTCGTGGTGCTCCACCAGAGGTGCGAAACTCGAAGGGATCGACGAAATAGGTGCAGAACGTCTTCTATCTTGACCCTGGCGCGGGTCAGATTTGAGTGACCGGGCGGGTTGGCGGGTTGGATCCGGGTTACCTGCGGGCAGGAGGGTCAGATCTGGGTGACCCGCGAGTAGGAGGGTCAGATTTGGGTGACCCACGAGCAGGAGGATCGGATCTGGGTGACCCGTGAGCAGGAGGGTCGGATCTGGGTGACCGAGGGTCGAATCTGGGTGACCCGCGACCTGGAGGGTCGGATCTGGGTGACCCACGGCTTGGAGGGTCGGATCTGGGTGACCCGTGAATAGGAGGGTCAGATCTGGGTGACCCATGAGCAGGAAGGTCGGATCAGGGTGACCCGCGGTTTGGAGGGTCGGATCTGGGTGACCCGCGAGCAGGAGGGTCAGATCTGGGTGACCCGTATTTTTCGATTTTTTCGGCCGCCGTCTTGGACTTTGACCTCCATACTTTATGCAGTCTTGGTCGTTTCTTGGCTACGTCCTTTTGCATCTTTTGTGCCTTTTGCACAAGAATTCTCGTGTGCGAAAGTGCATGACGCTTCTGGATTCGCTCTTCCATAGTTGAATGGATCCTTTTGACTTGGATCCATTCACTTGTTGATGATTTGGAGGAGGGGGCGTTTGCTCGCTGTTGGGTCACTTGATGCTCCTTGAATTTCAGATCCGCCTCGTAACGGATCCCGTCTATCGGCTCCAAAGCCTTAGCAAGCTGACGCGTGAGGCGTTGACGTCGCCTTTGATGTGCCCTCTTCGATAGGACTGGCGCGCCTTCAGTACTCAACTCCTTGATTGAGGAGGAGTTCAGATCTATGGATCCGGCCTTGTTGGAAGCCAGAGGGGCGTTGCAATGCGAGAGGGTAGCAACGACGGGGGTCTTGATCTTCCTGCGTTTACGAGGGGCAGAGGATCTGGAGGAGGAGGACGACAGATACTCCTCGAACTTCAGTTGGTCGAACTCATATTCGACCACTTCTTCAACCGGGATGCAGATCCGAGGTTGCGACACGACAGCTTCGGTAACGAAGCTGTTAGCTCCCACTGTGGTTGCCAGTTTGTTTATGGTGAAAGTTGATTTCTTCATTGTGGTATTCATTACAAATTCAGTCGTTACAATGAAAACATAAAAAGATAATCTTTTTATAAGACTCTTACACAATGAAAATAAAAATTACAACTCTCGTCAAAACAAACACAGGGAGATCGTTTATCTATCTTCTGCTTGTGCAGGATCTTTGCCAGTGCCAGGGATTTTGATATCCGTGGACCGCCTTAGATCTGGATCCGGTTGATGAAAAATTTGGGCAGAGCTTCACCTTCACTGAGGGAGTATTTGATTGAACCGCTAAAATCGACCAAGCGAAATTAGTAGCTCTTCTAGAGATTAAGACAAAGTCTAATCTCAAGGAACGAACGTACGGGCTTCAGATCCTTCGAATAGCTCCTTCTTTATGCTGGAGTTCGCTGGGATCTTACTAACCCTCGCTGAAATTCGTGACTCTTGGCTCTGGAGTTCGACAGCACCTCCTCCTCTTGATAATAAATCACCCCTGTGAATTGAGCCACTAGGCCTATATTTATAGGCTTCGGTTGGGGGGTTTTGGATAAGAATGATAGATTTGGTCATATCTTCAGTTAATAACGACATAACCACATTTGTAGATGATATTTAGGCAGTTAGGAATCCCTGGAACAGATAAATCCTAAGAAAACCGCTCAAAACCGTCGAAAACACGTCAGCGGATCAAAACAGCGCGATGGGCGGTGCTGGCCCGCGGGGGGCGCGGGTCGGCTGCGGTGCGACCCACGTTGGGCCGACCCTCTTAGCCGACCCTGTGGCGTCGGCAGCGCCACCCGCGTATGGCAATGTGTGAACCTGGTCGGCAATGGCTCGACCGCGCTAGGGCGCGGGTGGCGCATTCGACTCCGCGCTGGTACGCGGGCTGTAGTTCGCAATCTTTCCCTGAAACTGTTTGGTGTTTTCCGACTTTTCCGGGACTTGTATTTTCCTCCGTTTTGCATGTTTGACCGTCTTGTTTACTTGTACGATTTGCTAACTTACTTCATATGCTCGTTAGCTTCTTTACGGCACTTGGAACCGACTGACATGCGCGTCGGGCACTTTGGATCTGACCGCCAAGCACGGCGGGTACTTTGGATCTGACCGCCAAGCGCGGCGGGCACTTTAGATCTGACCGACGTGCACGAGCTGATTGGCGAGCGCGTTCGGTCACTTGGATCTGACTGACGCGCGTTGATTGACGTGCGCGAGTTGACTGACGTGCGTGCGTTGATTGACGTGTGCGCGTTGACTGACGTACGCGTGTTGATTGACGTACGCGCGGCGGCCAATTGGATAATTCTTCTTAACTCATCTACTCTTTGTTTTGAGCTGCATGCGGGCTCTCATAGGTAATTTTAGGCGCCTACAGAGTGCTCGTGTCGAGTTTGCTTCTCATTGACGATCCATACATGTTAATTCACTAGGACAACTAACTTGCGTGGCAAGTTTTGATAACGAACTCTTGATGAGTTTTGTAACTCAGAACGAGTATAAACTCTGTAAAAAGAGTTGTTTAAACTGAATAATCGGTTAATTAAATCAAATAACTTCGTTGTTACTGAAGTTGAAGATGCTGATCTTCTGTGGATGCCTAAGATGCCGATCTCTAGATGATTGAGAAGCCCGAACTAAATCTCAACCAAAAAATCTGAACCAAAACCGAACCCCTTCTCTTGTGGAGATAGGTAGTTATTTATAGGGGATAAGGGTATGTAACCAACCCCTTAATCCGCTCCTAAGTGGGCGTGATTTCTTCAAATCGTGGGGAAAACGGTTCCAAAGCTTTTTAGCTTGTGTTTGAACAAGTCAAAACGCCCAGGTCGGCGTTCAGAAACTTGACTCTGCGTCTCAAATCTGAGACGCAAAGTTAGGAATTACTGGAACGCTAAAAACACACAGGTCGCTTGCGTTTGGTTTGCTGATCTTTGGAAACGCAGGGGTCGCCTGCGTTTCAAGGATTGGAACGCAGAGGTGACTCCTGCGTTTTAGAAGAAACTGTTGATTTGTGATTCTTCTTGTGAAGCGTTGCAAAAGACCATTGTCTTGTAATCTTCTCTTTAGCTATTTTGAGATGTGAAAGTTGTAGGATTGTAACTCACAGTTGATTGTGAAGTCTGTAAAATCAGAGTTTTCATCCGTCGTTGCGAAGGTCGTTGAATTGTAACCTTTTGCGATTTACGTGAAAATCTTCCAACTGCAGCTTCTGTTTTGTTGACGTGAATGTTATCTGATTGTAACTTTCATTATCGAGATGTTGATTAGAGTTTGATAGGGATCAGCTATCTGTTGTGATTTTTAGACAGCCTACAAAACCCCCTCTAAAGTTTTCGAAAGTTCGTGGTTGACTGGGATGAATTTTCGGAATACTTTGGATCCCTAAGTTTGTTGAATGATTATTCACTCCATCTGATTTGAAGGCATTGTGAACTTGATAGTAGAAATTTGTTGAGCGGTCTTTGTGCATAGATGCCCCTGCAGTGTTAAAACGCACTGGTGGGCTTTGTGCTTGAGAATTGAGACGCAGACGTGAGTTCTGCGTTCAGAAGTCCAACCAATTTTAACCCAGACGCAAAGGTCAGGTTTAGATGGGATTCTGGCCTAGAATCCTATTCTGATTTGACAGCTCACAGTTGTCTATAAATAGACATGAGGTCAAATCAAAAGTCATTCGACTTTTTTCTTCAACAAAAACTCTTCGTTTTAAATCTCCGACGAATCCTGTTCGTCTTGTTCCTTGAGTAACCCCCATGGCGCCTAAGAAGAAGGTGGTTTCTAGACCCATCAAGTCCATCGCACTTACGCGCTGGAATCCACCGCCGCCTTCGCCTGTTGGCGATGCTATAGCTCAGGAAGGTGCACCACCGCCGTCGTTCTCCTTTGACAGTGGTAAGCACGAACTTCGTGGCTTGTACGACTCACCTCAGTGAGTTTTGGACTTTGAGTGATGTGGAAACTCATTTCAATAACACAGAGTTGAATCTCTATCGTTTGAGTTTCGAAACGTAGAGGTTTTGACCTCTGCGTTCGTCTTTGGTAACACAAGGTTTGTCCTCTGCGTTTGAAATTGATAACGCAGGGTTCGACCTCTGCGTTTGAAATTGATAATGAGTATTTGACCTCTGTGTTTGAAATTGATAACGCAGGGTTCGACCTTTGCGTTTGAAATTGATAACATAGTGTTCGACCTCTGTGTTTGAAATTGATAATGTAGGGTTCGACCTCTGCGTTTAAAATTGATAACGCATTGTTCGACCTCTGCGTTTGAAATTGATAACATAGTGTTCGACCTCTGCGTTTGAAATTGATAATGCAGTGCTCGACCTCTGCGTTTGAAATTGATAACGCAGTGTTCGACCTCTGTGTTTGAAATTGATAACGCAGTGTTCGACCTCTTCGTTTGAAATTGATAACGCAGGGTTCGACCTCTGCGTTTGAAATTGATAACGTAGGGCTCAACCTCTGCATTTTGACTTTGTTAACGCAGGGCTCGACCTCTGTGTTTTGAAAATTGGTTTTGACTCCTTGAGTTGGTGTCTAATTTCTTTTTCTTTTCCTTTGTAGTGCATTATGCTGATGAGCCTCTTATCTTCCACCATCATTTTGGCCATGAGGGTGGCATGGATCTGAACATGAGGTTCAATATGCATCAGAGCCTTCCCATTTTTCAAGATGCTGACAAAGAGCGCTCTACTCTGATAAGTCAAGCTAGCTCGATGGTGCTGAGAATTTTAGTCACTGATGCTAAGTTTGAAGCTGAATCCTGCAAGAAGCTTAACAATCGACTTTTCTTTTCGGGGATAATATTGTTCTTCATAAAGAAGTCATATATGGCAGTGATTATAAATGGCTAAGGCAAATAAGGGACCGACGTTTCTTCATTCCTGAGCTACAAAGGATGTTTCCCATTTCCTATTACCAATGCGCCTCCAACCCCCGGCATATGAATTGGGACCTTGTTCGAGAGTAGGATGGGGTAGCCATCGGGACCTTAACCTTCACTGGTGTACACACAATTGGCTACAACTGTCAAGTATCAACGTTAGGTCCATGCCTGTTCTCCCGGGGTTACCCAATAGGTGAAACAACATGTCCGGCTAATACCTTCATGAAGATATTTTTGGAGGTAAAAGGTGATTTTCCCGCTTCAGTGTTCTGGACTCCAGGCTAGGTACACTCCACTAGGACAGGATGGTGGACCAGAATGACAGAGTTTGTAATGAAGGAATTGGAAGGACCAGTGGCTCGATCTGGGTTGGGATGCCCCATAATGGCCACTAGATATGGCCTTAACCATAGCCATTATAACTTTTATGCGATCTTGGAGAAATACAACCTTGAGACGTGTACTTTTTTCACGCCAGTTGGGGAGTTGGGATTTGCTATCCACGAGATACACAACATTTCTGGTCTTCCATTTGGTGATCTCCCTTATGAAGAATTCATGCCAGGGTCAACCGAACTTAGAATTTTGAAAGAAAGCAGTCCCGAGATTTATGACACCTTGTGGGAGGTGATGTGCCATTATCAAATTTGCACTCAGTTAATCGGAACTCGGGGAGGTGGTGTCAAACAGCTGTCTTGGGCTAAATACCTTTTTCAGAATTATCCCATATGGTTGCAGCTGTGTCTCGTGGAGCTATAAGCACATTCGAGGAGATTGAAGCCTTGATTAATGACGCTACTGCTCATTACGTAAATGAGGGAGAAGACGATGGATTCCCTGCACAAACTGAGTTTGAGAGTTTTCATCATTAAGCTACAAATCCAATCTCAGATTTAGCTCTGCTGGCAGGATTTCTCATGTTGTGGTTGAAACGATGTGTCGTCCCTACTTGACCAATAGACGCTATGAGGGAAGAGGTCGTCTGTCCAGCAGTTTTATTAGCTCATGGAAAGCCCATAAACTTACTTTTAGCCATGATAGGTTGTATACAGTATGGTCTAAGGGAGCTATGCCTTGATTTTATTCAAGTGAAGGAAATAGACTCTGAGGGGAAGAAGAGTGTGGTTACTCCTAATCCTCGAGTACCATTGCCGTACACTTATCTGATGGCATGGTATGTCTCTCACTGTCCTCCTCAGATGAGTGCAACAACTTCTTCTGACGAGGGATTCATCCCGTTTGTGCAAAGGCTGGAGAAAGCCACTTGGGATAGGACATATGTGGTCAAGGTCCGTTGCATTTTATCGAGGGACCTTAATTATTATATCTTCAGATGCTTCCCCGACTTCGAAGGTGGTAGGTACGGACAGCTATTTCAAGACACTGCGTGTCCGAACGGATTTACTCGATTAAATGGGGGAGTCTTTCGCTGGTTACTGAACATAAGGCCCGACTACTTTATATTCAGACAAAACGAGAGATGCATAATCAAGCCATACCAACCATACCGGTTTGCTCGGCAATTTGGATATGACCAACTCTATATTGGGAATCCGAGAAGTCAGCTTGCTGCCGTTGGTAATTTATATGAAGGAGCCCGAGCCTGGTACTACTCAGTGGCGGGTTGTACAGGAGCCAAGTTTAGGCTACCTTACAAAACGTCTAACTCTTACACTTCAATGGCTTTTTGTAGTTGGTTCTACGCAGCTTCAAAGATGACTGATTACAAAGTGAATTTCTTGGGTTTACGAGAAATACTCAGTGGCGGGTTGTACAGGAGCCAAGTTTAGGCTACCTTACAAAACGTCTAACTCTTACACTTCAATGGCTTTTTGTAGTTGGTTCTACGCAGCTTCAAAGATGACTGATTACAAAGTGAATTTCTTGGGTTTACGAGAAATCAAGAGAATGTATTTGTCCAGAAAAGGTTCTCGTGTAACCCGACTGAAAGAGATCAACGAATTCCTATCTTATGAAGATGATGCTAAAGAGGGGGACCAGGGTTCGGAGAATATTCCAGATGGAGAACCTAGGACTATTGAAACTCCAAGAACGCAAGCCGGTGGCAAAAGGGCTCTTAGTGAAGAAGAAGAGGGTCAGCTTGAAAAGCGCACCCGCAGAAAACTATTGGTGGACTCTCCTCCACAGAAGTTAATGGCAGATGCTATGAAGTCGAGGAGAGTGGCTGAAGAAGATGTTTCCCATCGGGCTGAACCCATTTCAAAGGAGCCCGCTTTGTGTAGTGAGTCATCTTATCATCCCATAGATGACTACGAGGAAATTAATGAGTCCCTCTATGGAGATATTGGGTCCTTCTCAACTGCCAACCTTGGTTAGGCCTCATCATAAGAAGTTGTCACCACCCTTGCTCATGCTGAGAAAGTTATACCACCTACATTTAGGTTGGTGGAAGAGGATGAAGGACACCAGGAAGGATGCTCTTCTCCTCCTTCTTCGGCATTGATGCCATCTATTAGGGATCCGAAACCCAGTCCCATGACAGGGCTTATAACAAAGCCAACCAACACCTCTGAGTCATATGCAGATGATGATGAAGAAGCAGTAGATTGTGAGGCTTCTTTAAATGTTGATGAGGCTGGTGCTGAGGTGATGTGACAGGGAGAGCAATCAAGGCGATGA
>NC_033800.1:35186477-35248737 GCF_001876935.1 Asparagus officinalis
AATAAGAGGAGGAGGAGATTGTTCATTTGACAGAGATACTTAGACACCAATAGGGAGATCAAACACTCCACATACGTGCACAGCTTTTGGTTTTAAGAGAAGACTGAATTATCTTGTAATGACCGTGAAATTTTGATACTAGTTAAATATTTTTTTGGTATTTTAACATATTTAATTATAATTTTTAAAAGAGTATTTGTATTTTTCTCGTTTTTCTAGGAATTTCTATGATTTAAAGTCCAAATTTTATATTTATTTAAATGGTTTTAATTATAAATTTATTTTATGCGGTAAAAATTTCTAGAATTAATTTATTGTGTTATCGGTACTATTATGTATTATTTTAAAAGGAAATTTTCAAAATAGCCCCAAAAAGTTTTTTATTTTTCAAAAGCGACCCACTTTTTTTTATTTATCAAAATCGACCCACTTTTTGCCACGTGGGCTTAATGAAGTTCCTAAACAGTCGGGGTTGCCAATCTCGACTGTTTAGGACATAAAATTTTTGGGTTTAATGATTCTAATTAGGGTTTAACACCCTCCTAAACAGTCGGGGTTGCCAACCCCGACTGTTTAGGAACTTCATTAAGCCCACGTGGCAAAAAGTGAGTCGATTTTGATAAATAAAAAAAAGTGGGTCGATTTTAAAAAATAAAAATCTTTTTAGGGCTGTTTTGAAAATTTGTTTATTATTTTAAATAATACGTTGTATTATTGTTACTATTATGTCTTATTTCATATATTATGTTAAATTATTAATTACGCATTATTTGTATAATTTATTGTATTATTTTTACTATTGCATATTATTAATTGTATTAATATAACTGGTACGTTTTATTGTGTGGATAATTCTTCCATAAATATTTGATTTTAAATGTAAGTATATATATATTTTAATTATTATCATTTAATTATACAATTTATTGTATTATTTCTCTTGTTGCGTATCAGTTATTGTATTAATACAACTAGTATGTTTTTATTTGTAGATAATTATTCCATAATTATTTTGATTTTTAAATATCAGTAATTGTTTATTTTAATTACTTATTGTTTTAATTACTTAACCCTAACCCTAATTTCCCCTATATATATACCCACCTCTCTCTCTCTCTCTCTCTCTCTCTCTCTCTCTCTCTCTCTCTCTTTTTCATATTTTTCACGCTGCCTCACCCCTTTCTCTCTCCCCTCTCTCTCCCTCTCTTAGATCGATCTCTAGATCCCACTCTGAGCGCTTGCAACAACCCGTAGCCGCTTCGACCAACCCCCCCTCTCCTGACCGTCGGTGCCCGTCGACCACGACGCCTTCTCGCTCACTCTCTCGCCCCCGCTCTTCTCCAGCGCCCGCTTGCACCTCTTCCCTCATCCGTCCCCGATCGCTGAGACACCATCGCTGCTCCTCCTCCCCTTGCCGCCATCAAACTGCCACCCTATGGCCTACAACATTCTCCTCCAGTTCACGCGATCTCATCCCCGACACCTCCAACACCGCCTCCAGTAGCCCCTCTCTCTCCCCCTCCCCCTGTTCGTCGAGCCTTTGTCGCGCTCCTCTGCCGGAGCCTTCACGCCGCCGCCTGCTCAACCGCCGCAGCGCCACAGCCCAACGCCGACCCACCTCAACGCGAACTCACAACGCCAACACACCTCCGCCGCTGCCCGATGCCGGACCCGAGCTCATTGCGCGGCTTGACGCTTCGTCGTCAAGCTCTCGCCCATGCCACTGCCCCGTTGTCGAACTGCCCCTCACCAGAGTTTCTTCTGACGCTGTGCTCCTTCGCATCCGATCCGACCCGTGCCTTCAATGTCGACTTGTTTAACGCACCGAGGCAAGATCTCGCCTCTCCTTATTGTTGTTTTAATATTTATATATTATATGTGTAGATTAGTTTGTATTATAATTAATTGAGTGGATTATTTGGTGAATAATATTGATTTAAATCAAAGATATGTGATAAGTAGTATTTTCAGAATAGTTATAATAAATTAAAAGTATTTATTTTGATAACGGAATTATTTTAAAGAATTTATAATATTTTTTTAAAAGAATCTATTTTGAGGAAAAAGAATTATTTTAGAATAATAACTTGAAATGGGTGTTAAAATTAGAAACTACAAAATATTATCAAAAAAGAAATAAATTTAAGGTAATTTATAAAATAGGGAAATGTTACTATTCATACAGAAAAGAATTAACATATATATATATTACATAAATATATTATGTTAAATTAGTTATAATGGGAAATAGTTTTAAAGAATAATATTGGAAAAAGAATATTTATTATTTAAGAACATATAACTGATAATCGTAGAGCGTGACATTTCATGTGCAAAACAAAATCGGTTTATAGTTTTCTTTTTATCGCATTATTATATTAGAGGATACTTAATTACGATTAGCTTACATGAAAAGTTTTGACACCTAGTAGTAAGTTATCAATGAAACATATTTATGTGTGCATTCATACTGTGGTAGGCTTTTCATGCATTCCATATTTTAATGTAGTGATTATTCATGCTTTACAAACTTGTTTAATCATGTTCGACATGTCATGTTATTATTGTATAGAATTAGTGTTATTATTATCTTCTTGTTATGATTGAGAACCTTAGTAGTTCATGACTTAGTAGCCTCGTGCGTCATGAACAGACCTAGTGACATCTGTGGGTGTGTTAACTGAATTTAGGTGGTGAACCAGAGATAGTGTGGATTATGTTTGACTTAGAAAAGCGAGAAGAGTTGGGATGGGGAAGTCCTTGTTTATGTGATCGGATGTGACTGTTGATGTATCTTCCAGGCTCACACCAGTGAGTTTTTGTAGCACTGGGGTTAGTTTGTTGGGTCAAAGTGAAGTTTGTGTTGTCACTTTGGTCCGTGAATTTGATATTCACCCGAGTTTAACTTGAGTCTGGACCAGGCTGAAAACGGATTACATGTAGTCCTCTGACCGAGTTTGTGTAGCGGTATTGGATGCACGTAGGGGATTTGTGAACAATCAGTTATCCGATAATATGAGCGTTGACTCTGTGTGAGATGTGACCCAGTGACCTGTTATAGGATGGCTAGTTACATGACCTCTTTTCTTAGCTAGGTATGATTTCTTGTGAGATGTAGGCCAGTTGTATTTATTTTCATACATAGATCGGGGTTAATATTTAATTATCTACAATTTGAGACATATGGTATATACATGAGGGTTTTCTTGTTTGAATTATTTCGCTCAACGTACTACGTCTCTTATTATAGATTTTTAAGTATTAATTCCATCTAGTTGTATGACCTTGTTACTTGGATGATTATTCTGATTGCTAGCTGCATGACCTCATTACCTGATTGATTTTTGGATTCTTTGATTATTATATACTATTGGTGGATTTCATGTAGTTTTTAGTATTCCAGCTGCATGCTTCTATTTATTATTACTGTTTTTACCTTGGTCATTCGACCGTTTTATTTATCCCATACGAGATCTTATCGTGTGCTATGCACACTGATGTACACCTATTTTTCTGGTGTACGTCAGATTTAGGAGACGGACAGCCTTAGTTCAGAATCGTACAGGAGCCAAAGGATTCTTACAAGAGTGCCTTACAGACGGAGTAGAAGAACACGCTGAAGCATATTGGTTTTCTTCTGTAGTAGTAGTTGGACAATAGAACTCTTTATCATATTTTTCTTTAGTTTGATAATGGATTTCATATTTTTAGGAGTACTTTCTTTTTATGGACTATGTATTTTTATATTCTTAGTTAGACCATTTTTGTAATAAGGGTATGTTTGAGTCATATTTTTATGTCTAGGATGATCTACTTTTGATGATATATCCATTTCTTATTCTGGGTTGTTATTATATTCCTGCTATTGTGATTGGGGACCTATGATTAATATTCTTGTGTTTGACACTTAGCGTATTGGATTGAGAAGAAAAAAAAGGAAAAAAAGAAAGAAATAAAAATAGTGTATATTTCTTCTCAATCTAATACGTCGCGGGCTTGTTCACGTTCCGATTCCCCGGTATTTTGGAAAGCGGGGCATGACATATCTTCTAAGCAACCAAGTCAAATGTCAACAACAAGAGACCCATCATCTTAGTCAAACTATCAATGGAGTACAAGATTAATGCTCCATCGACACGCGGTAAAGAACTCAGCTAAATTGATTTCTTTTTTTATTATAATAAGTGTCAATTGCAATACAAAAGATCCAAAATAGGATGTCGACTCTGCTAAGGATTATCTTCTCCTCCGACGAGAAGGTTGTCTAGTAGCCCGACACTAAGAACCTCGAGTCTTTTGCGGAATCATTGGTTATTGGATTTGAATAAGCAAAGTTCGAGGAATTCATTTTCTCAAGCATATTATCAACAACAACTATGATAAACTGCCACAAAATTTACCACAGTGTGAACTTAATGTCCAAGTCGACCCCCGTGTGTGTAAAGGCAACCTTCACTAAAGACATATTTGAGTTTTGCTGGAAGCCAATGAACTTCACCCAGAATAAAGAAATATTGACCCTTGCCTCAAGTGAAGGTCAAGATGTTCTCACGGCTTCTGATTTTGGATATCAGTCCACAACTCCTTTAGCGTTTCGATTTAAGCATCTCAAGATGCTCGCTATGCTTCCTTGACAGAATCAAAGAATAGGGGTAATGCCTCGTCCAAATTCCTACAATTGAATAACATCACTAATGATGATTTGATTGACTCCGCTAAGCAAAAGTCTGGCCAACATTGCCATAAGTAACATTCGCATGCCAAGACTCAAAGCAATGAAGTTGGCTCTAAAAAGGGCCATCAACTTGGAACTACTGGTGATCGGAGAGGGTTCCTGTCTCTGAAGAGAGCTCAGTAATGTCAGCATTGTGCAACCCTCAGAGAAGTTGTTACATGAGTTCAAAAGAATTGCCAATGTAAAACTATTCCTGAGAAGGAATTAGTTTTCAATCATTTCAGTCACAACCCCGAGCTTTCAGAGGCTAGGATCAAAAGACGAAAACATACTCGAAAGGGTAAACTCCATGAATTCATAGTCAACACGACAATTGTAATTTTTAGAGATGAGGAGGAAGATGTGGATAGTCCGTCAGACCAAAGATATTCTCCTGGTGTTGGAGGCATATTACCAGAGACTGATGGTGTATACCGCTACAACAGATTAAGGCAGAGAATAATAATTCCTTTTGACTACTCTCTCCTCCAAACATGAGTGCTGGGAGCTCCATCACAAGTCGACTAACATACCTCTAGTGACACTAACTCCACCATAGTGTCGAATGTGACCCCTAGCTCATGTTTAGAGCAACAATGGGTGGCATATATGAAAGTGCGAGAAGATCTTCTTGCTCAGATGGTAGTTCAAAAGAAAACTTTAGCTGAGTGATTTGGGCATTTGGAGAAAATGTTCAAGCAGTTCCTATTAGCATCTCAGCTACAAGCAAGATCTTCAAAGGGAAAATGACCATATTTTGAACTTTTTCCTAGAAAAAGAGCACATGGATCAAGATGATGCAAACTTTGCTCTTCAGAGTCATCGACACATTCTAAGCCGACTCAGGAAGTAAATGGCTTGGAAGACATACAAAAATAGCTTAATGTTCTTTCTTAGTGAACTAAGCTTAAAATGGTTGGAATCACCCGACTTTACCTTATCGAGTGGGACATGATTCCCTATCTAATGAAGTTTAAGCCACTGACATTGCATACATTTAATGACAAAGATTCTCCAAGATAATATATCTACTACTTCTACTAACAAACTAGAAACGTAGTGGGTAATGACACCATTAATGTGCGACTTTTCATTGGCACCCTTTAAGGGGTAGAATTTGATTGGTTTCAGAATCTGCCCGAGGGATAAATCAAATCTTGGGCTGACTTAGAATCAAAGTTCCTCTCATAATTCCATGAGCAACAATTAGATGTTATCATGGTCAAACTCCTCTCTGAAAAGCAAAGATGAAATGAGATGATTAGGGAGTTAATCGAGTGATTCTACAAATTTAACATTGCAAGGTCGAGATATGCCCTTCGCTGATGCTACTCCAAACTTGTCGACACAATTTCGTGGGTCGCATAGAAGCTCATATGGGCACTGTTATAGCCTATACATGGAAAGACTAGAGCAAGTTAAGATAGTAGAAAAATCATCAGAACACTTCAACAAGTTCTAGCTCCATATTAACTTCAAGGGTAATAAAGGCAAACAAGGGCAATCCTCCCAATTGAAAGCCAAAGGGACTTTCACGGTCAAGGTCACGAAGCTCGATAGCTAGAAGAGGGGATTGAGAAAGAATGTTCAGTATAACTACTCCTTCAAGGATGAACATACGGTGGTAATCTTCCATGTCCTCAACAAGGATAACTAGTTAAAACTTCCTGAGGCCCTATGCCCTGAAGAAATTAGAAAGCTGACGATCCTAACTATTAGCTTTATCATAGAATGTTAGGAAACTCTACGAAAAAAACTGATACATCTTTAAGGATAAAATACAAACCTTTGTCGAGTCAGGAATTCTCAAGCTCAAGCCCGAGCAAAAGAAAGTCACTACCAATACGGTAACTCTCCAATTTGGCTCTATGCCAGAAATCCAAGCCCAAGATGGTATTGTCCACATTCCTACTGCAAGGATGGATGTGGTCAATCATGACTAACAAAACTGACAAAGCTAAGGCTTAGTCCTTCTTAATACAACAAGAGGGAAAATGATGTTGGTACATCTGACCTTCTCAAAGATGAACATTGGATTGTTTCAAAGTCCAAGTCAAAGGACAAGCGCAAAATGAAGTCCTACAATATTATATCCACAGTCATTGGAGAGGAATCCCTATAAGTCTATTCACTCATTGACTCATAGGAAGAGAAAATATTCATCACAGGGACAAGGTCCGGTTGGGATTATTTGAAGAACTATGATCAGCCAGGACCCTCTAAGCAACCCGAACCGACCAAGCAAAAAGAGACTCCATTCAACAAAGCATTGCAGTGTCCCTCAGATCACTTCTTGCCCAAAAGAATGGCAATGATCATGAGCAAGCCATTTACTACCATCTGGACTATGATTAGTTTCAAGCATCGCTACAATCCGATCAGAAAAAAATGCCTAGCATTGGTTTTCGCAGTCTAAAAGATGTGATATTATTTGATTAGTCAATCCATCCACATTATTTCAAGAGTTAATTCTCTACGGATACTCATGATGAAACCAGTATTGTTAAACTACAGGTTAGCCAAAGGGGAAATATTGCTTTCACTATACGACATGACATTCGTGCTATAGAAAGCTATTAAAGGCCAGACAATAACTGATTTTTGGGTTAATCATCCTATCCCTGAATTTTCTAAACTCTGTGAAGATATCTCAGATGAAGTCTTCGAGTCAAATGTCACTTTGAATCACTAAGCGTGCAAACTTTACTTTGACGGTATGTCAAGATGCAACCACAAAGAAGCAGTTGTTGTAGGAGTGGGGGCAGTGCTGATCAATCCCCATGGACACATCCTTCCTCTGGCTTATTCGCTAACTGAGCCATGCTCTAATAATGTGGTTGAGATAATGCCCTCATAATTGGTTTGCAACTCTTTCAAGATATGGATATCAAATACCTTGAAGCTTATAGCAACTCTAAATTAATTATTAACTAGATCAAAGGAGAATATAAGATTCGCCATGATGACCTTATACCCTACCATAAAGAGGCAATGAAGCTTGCTTAGTCGTTCGAAGGATTCTATATTAGTTATGTAGCTTGCCTTGAAAATACTCATGTAGATGTATTGGCGTCCATTGCGACCACTTTTGCCTTGACGCCCAGGTCTACTAGGCACATCATGATGTCTAGCCATCAATTATGCTCCCTAGAACAAATTCTGGAAGCTAACAAAGTATGTGTCACGTTAACTCACTTTGAAGCTAATGATTGGCATTTCCTAATCACTGATTATGTCTTGCATGGAGTACTACCCGATAATCTGAAGCAATCAATCAATCCAAAGAAGGGCTCCATGTTTTATATGATCATGCTACGCAGATTTTGTATCATCGATCATTCAACGGTGTACTGCTATGATACTTATCACGAGTGAAGCTCGAGAAGCACTCAAGAAAGTCCATGATGGTACATGTGGACCTCATCATCCTGGTCCTAAACTTCAGGATTGACTTTGTCGCTTAAGCTATTACTGGCCAATGATGGTTGCAGATGTAGTGGCTTATGCAAAACGGTGTCATGCATGTAGGCGTCAAAAATTGCTTACAGACGTCCAAACACCACTCAAAACGACATGGAAGAACAATTTACACGTCATCAGGCAACACAAGGTGGCGCGACAGCCCATGGCGTCGCGGCTAAGGCGCGACAGCATATAGTGCTGCGGCTAAGGCGTGACAGCACATAGTGCCGCGGCTAAGGCGCGGTAGCCTGTTGTGTCGCGGCTTAGGCGTTGCAACCTAGGGTGCCGCGGCTATATTAAAGGAGTGCTGTGGCAGTTACAAGGCAGTTATATGATGATTTTTTGAGGCCTACGTGGTAGCATATCAGAAATAGAACGTGTGCTAACGTGGACAAGTAGTTAAACCACGAAAAAAGTGGTTAAAGGTCGTGGGAGAGCGGTTTCAAGCACGATGGAACGTGCTGATAACCACCTCTTTGGCCGCGGCAGCCTATACTGCCGCGCCAATAGCCGCGGCAGTGTAGACTGCAGCGGCCAAAGAGAAAACACTCGGTCAGTTATTTTGCCCCTGTTTCAACTGTGGTGCACTGAGACCCCTATAAATACCTTCCTACACACGAAATAAAGGACAGAGAGCATTTTGGAGCAGAAGAGGCTTGAGCTTTCAGTGATTTTGAAGAAGAGAGAGAACTTTCACCCTTTGACAAGCATCATTCGGTGATTCCTAGAGATCTAAGCTCAGACTTGATCTTTGGAAGAACAGACATCTTACATCGATAAGATATTCGTTTTCAAATCTTTACTTCGATAAACGAAGGAGAGATCCTTAAGCACCCGCACGATCTTTGAATCGGTGGTCAACGAGCCAAAGCACTCACAGCATAGGCAAAGTCTCACAAAACAGGAGTTGATAGACAATTTCTGTGTTATTTTCTCGAGAGTTGTATTTTCGTTTATTTTCATTGTAATTTCGTGTAAACAAATCAAAGTTTAATGGAATCGACAATGGAGTCAACTTTCGCTGAAAACAAACTGGCGACATCCACATCAAAGCCGAGTCAGTATCAAAGGTTTTCGTGTAATCACTTGTGAAGTATCACATGGAGTCAATTTTCATTGTAGCTTCGGATCAGTTCCTTCGTCCTGGTTTCAAGCCGAGTCAGTATCAAAGGTAAAAATGCAAATCATCAACGATGACCCTCATGGACAGCGCCAGAAGGGGCTTGTATCTCACACAACCCCCAACGGCGAAATCCTTTGGGTTCATCCGGATTTGCTCGAAGATGAACAGTGGACAACATCCACATCAAAGAAGAAATCAAAGGGCAAGGGAAAAGAGAAATCCTGTTATGGAGCCTCGGCGATTCCCGAGAAGAACGATGAAGAGATAGCAGCTTTATCACTTTCTGATGGAGAACAAGAAGTTTTCGCTACAAGAAGTGGGAATGAGTACCATTATAAATATCCTGAGACTTCTAGCCCAAATGATACAACTCTAAAGGAACTGGGGATAGTTACAACTCCTCCAGTAGGTGCTGAAAAGCCGCAACAACTGGCTAAGCAAAAAGAGAAAGAACCCCAACATAAAGAGGTTCAAATTCCGAAGCAGTCTCGTTTCAGCCGACCGATTGGACGAGATAAACCGGAAAGCTCGAACGCACCATATCGTTTCGACGTTATGGCTCAGCTAGCCAATATCCCAGCAAGGATTACGCTATACGAGTTGTTGCGTCTCTCAAAAGAAACCAGAAAAGCTTTACAAGAAGCTTTGGCTGATTCTGAGGTATTCCTTACTCAGGTCAAGCCAACTCCTGAAGAGCCAGAGTCATCAGTGCAGCATTGCAATCTGGCAGCCACCAGATTTCCTTGCATTGCTTTCACAAAAGATGACATGCAAGTCAGGAATTCAAAACATGATAGACCTTTATATTTTACTGGATATATCGGTTCAAGCGTTGTCAACCGGATCCAAGTTGATCCGGGTTCCGCTGTTAGCATCATGCCACTTCGGTTGATGTACCACCTCAGAATCCCCGCCAGCAAGTTAGCTTCCACAGGAACGGTTATCTATGGGTTCAATACTAGCGGGTCCAGACCGTTAGGAAAAATCCGGGTGAAGTGTCAACTCGGAGATTTGAAGTCTGAAGTCACCTGCTATGTTATCGATGCGGAGACTTCTTATAATTTACTGTTGGGTCGTCCATAGATCCACGGTAATCTTATAGTTCCCTCTACCCTCCATCAGTGTTTGAAGTATGTTGACACTAATGAGGAGGTCAAGACGGTGGTCGCGGCTAAGCAACCATTCAAGGGGTTAGAAAATTACTTTACCGACTCCCTTCTTTATGGTGCTGAGTCCGATACTGAACCATCGGCCCATGGTACAGACAGCGGAGAAGAAGCTGATACCGAAGCTGGGCTTGATTATAGTAAAGGTCTTGTACTAAATGACATTGAACCTCTTGTAATCGATCTTGACGGTGATGAATCGTCGGACGAAAGTTGTAATTGGCAACTTGCCGATGAAATAATAAAGGATGATTTAGAGTATTCGCCTTGTCTTGATAATGTAATGCAGGAATTGTATGACGATCCTAGTCTACACATGCTACTTCGCTCGTCTTGCATGACGATAAAATATCTTCAAAATACAGTCGGAACAACTGTGATTCTACCCGCAAAGACAGGGGGTGAAAAAGAAATAATCTTTGGAAAAGGGGATCCGTCCCCAACTCCTGATCTTTTCTTGGATACCAATTCGGATGAAGAAAAACCCGGGCGACATTTCTCTCGATATAGTTCACAAGCGAATGGTTATATGACAAAGCAAGGTTATGACATCTCGCTCGGTGAAGGTCTTTATTTTGGTCAAGGTGTTAGGGTTCCACCCCGTCCTACCTATGTACCAAAAGGAAAACCAGACAATTATTATAGTCATAATAGGGGTCTGGGTTATGCTTCATCATCCGATGATGATTATGGCCAACAGATCATTAACCAATTAATAGGGTTATGCTTCATCATCCGATGATGATTATGGCCAACAGATCATTAACCAATTAATAGACAGGAGTGGGCATTCATCCGACACTTCAAATTGGGCCAACAGATCATTAACCAATTAATAGACAGGAGTGGGCATTCATCCGACACTTCAAATTGGGATTCGGATGTGAGCATTGGTGAAAGATTCAAAGCCCTAATGTCGAACATGGAGACAGTTGATCCTTCCACAACCGAAGAGGACGATCAATTGCCTATTTGGGAAGATCCATGGATGCATTACATGAATATCCAATATGGCGATAGATTTGAGCAAAGAGAACCTCCTACTGAGGATAAAGTAGTCCAGGTTAATATGGGTGACGAAACTAATCCGAAACCTATATTTATTAGTGGTGATCTTCCACCGGATGAAAAAGAGGAATTAATAGCCCTCGTTAAAGAGTATATCGATGTTTTCGCTTGGAACTACGAAGATATTCCGGGACTCGACCCAGATGTAGCAATGCATAGCCTTAACATTAAACCGGATGCCAAACCTGTCAAACAACAACAAAGACGGTTTCGTCCGCAGATCATGGAGGCGATAGAAGCTGAAGTTAAGAAACTGATTGATTCGGGTTTTGTCAGAGAAGAACAACATCCTGAATGGTTGGCCAATATCGTTCCAGTCCTTAAAAAGAATGGAAAAATCAGAATCTGCATTGACTTCAGAGATCTGAATACGGCCTGTCCCAAAGACGACTTTCCTCTACCGATTACGGACGTCATCATTGACAACACATGCGGGTTTGAAAGAATGTCATTCATGGATGGATTTTCTGGAATGTCGAGCGGTAAATTTCTTGGGTTCGTCGTCACCACAAAAGGTATTCATATTGATCCTGATAAGGTGAAGGCGATAAACGAACTGCAGCCTCCAAGAAATCTTAAAGAACTCAGAGGATTGCAAGGTCGATTAGCATATATCCGTCGGTTTATATCGAACTTGTCCGGAAAATGTCAACCGTTTTCCAAACTCGCAAAGAAAGGCGTGTCGTTCATTTGGGATGAAGCATGTCAGAAGGCATTCGAAGATATCAAGAAATATCTAGCGAATCCACCTATTCTCGTTGCACCGAAATCGGGCAGACCGTTTTTGATTTATGTCAAAGCGACGAGCCATTCGTTAAGTGCATTACTTGCACAAGACGACGATAACGGTCACGAGCAAGCTGTGTATTATCTGAGTCGTACATTGGTAGGAGCTGAGTCTCGTTATCCAATGATTGAGAAGGAATGCCTCGCTTTGGTATTCGCGATTCAGAAAATGCGACATTATTTAGTTGGACAGACAATCTATGTCATTTCCAACATAAATCTCATCCGAGTGTTCATGACCCAGCCGGCTTCCATGAATTGGCGTCTAGCCAGATGGGCTTTGCTCTTGTCGCAATATGATTTACACTTCAAGCAACAAAAATCAGTCAAGGGACGAGCCATTTGCGACCTCTTGGCAGAAAATCCTACAAAAGATGTAGTTGAGTTGTACGACGACTTGCCGAACGAAACTCACGAAGTTAATATCACCTCACATCAACAAGTGTGGCAATTGTACTTCGATGGGGCTTCCCGAGCAACCAACGTGGCAAGTTCTTCCGGATGTTCTAAAATCTCCTCAGGAGTGGGGGTCGTTTTAGTTTCCCCGGAAAGCATGTCTTACCTAGAGCATATTCGTTGACCGAACCATGTTCTAATAACGTAGCCGAGTACAATGCACTGATAATTGGACTCAACTTTGCCAAGGAGCTGGGGGTCGAATACCTTGAAGCTTTTGGAGATTCTCAACAGGTAGTTAATCAGATTCGAGGAGAGTATGAAGTCAGAAATCAAGACCTGATTCCATACCACCAGGTGGCCATTGAGGTGGCAAGCTCGTTTGAAGAATTTTTCATCGAGTACGTTCCGCGTCTCCAAAATACATACGCAGACGCATTAGCGGCATTGTCGGTATCTCTGGCTCAACCTCCCGAGACAGAACAGTTAATTACAGTGAGAACTCACCAACTTATCGTTCCTATCTACGATTCGGTTGCCAAAGAAGCACATTTAACAGGAGTTGAACCCGAAATTCGAGATTGGCGTTTCCCGATTATTGATTATGTCTTACACGGTATCTTACCTGAAGACGTGAAAGAAAGGGATTCGATTCGACGGAGAGCACCGAGATTTTACTACAACGCTGAATCGCAAATGTTGTACCGACGGTCGTACGACGGTCTATTACTCCGCTGTCTATCCAATAAGGAAGCAGAACAAGCACTCGAAGAGGCGCATGAGGGGATATGTGGCGTACATCAACCCGGTCCTAAGCTCTGTGACCGACTTAGAAGAATTGGATATTATTGGCCAACTATGATAAAGGACGCAGCTGAGTATGCCCGACGATGTCAAGCATGTCAATTACACGCAAATTATATGCACCAGCCTCCAGAGTATTTACACCCGTCAGCAACATCATGGCCGTTTGAGACTTGGGGAATGGATATTGTTGGTCCCATAAATCCACCATCAGTTAAAGGTGATCGGTTTATCCTAGCAATTACTGATTACTTTTCCAAATGGCCTGAAGCAATTCCGCTCAAAGAAGTTAAAACGAGTAACGTCATAGCATTCATCAAACACCATATCATCTACCGACATGGTGTTCCAAGACGAATCGTACATGACAACGGTCCTCAATTCATCAGCAACGCCTTCATCAGGTTTTGCGAGAAGTTCAGAATTCAGGACGTTTCGTCGATAGCTTACAATCCCACAGCAAATGGATTGGCTGAAGCCTTCAATAAGACAATCATCAAGCTCTTGTCAAAACTCGTGAAAACCAATAAACGAGATTGGGATGACAAGCTTGGCGCAGCTCTATGGGCCTATCGTACCACAATACGCACTCCGACGGGAGCGACCCCATATTCTTTGGTATACAGATGTGAAGCCGTTCTTCCATTGGAAATACAAATTCCATCTCTTCGAATCGCTCTCGCAACCCAGATGACAACTGAGGAGCAACATCAAAAACGTCTCGAAGAGCTCGAGATGCTCGATGAAAAGCGGTTAGAATCTCAACAGCATATTGAGTTCTACCAAGCCAGAATTTCCCGAGCCTTCGACAAAAAGGTTCGACAACGGAGTTTTAAAGAAGGAGATCTGGTCCTAGCTGAAAAACGGTCTATGATCCTCAACTCCAAGAAGAAAGGAAAATTCGAACCAAAATGGGAAGGACCATTTGTGATAGAAACAGTCTATTCAAATGGTGCTTATCGCCTAATTACCCAGGATGGCAGCAAGTTAATGATGCCAATAAATGGGAAGTTCTTAAAAAAATATTATCCGTAATATATTCAGGATAACCTATGTAAAGCGGGAAGTTCCTAGAGAATCCTATATAGGATATTTCGGGATAACCCAAGATCAATTCACTGTTTTAAATGAGAAACTGGTCATTTGAATGATTCATTGTTTGATTATCATAAAGTTCTTTTACAACTTTTGTTGAGATGAGATTTAAACTTGTAAACAATTGATCTTTCCTCACAAAATCCCTCACCGGTCAAATCGATCGACGAAAAGTACACAAAAATCCGTCATGGATTAAAATCATTCAAACTTTCACCTCTTATTTGGTCAAACCTTATTATAGTTAGGACCTAAGCCAAAATCCCCTCTCGATTCCTTCAATGAACGAGAAGCCCACAAATCGAGCGATCAAACCCTCTTACAGTCAGGATCATCTCAAAACCCCCACTTGGTCAAACCTTACTACAGTTAGGACCACAACCAAAATCCCCTTTCGATTCATTTTGCGAACGAAAGGTCCACTTTTGAATTGAGTAATCAAACCTTATGACAGTTAGGATTATTCAAACCAATCCAGATTCTCTAAGCGGAGATCCCACTTTGAGTTTCTTTACACCAGGAGATAGAATATAAAATTCTCCCTCTCCAATTCCGGGTTTATCTCTACCAACAAACAAGAGACCAGGAGATAGAATATAAAATTCTTCCTCTCCGATTCCGGGTTTATCTCTACCAACAAACAAGAGACCAGGAGATAGAATATAAAATTCTTCCTCTCCGATTCTGGGTTTATCTCTACCAACAAACAAGAGACCAGGAGATAGAATATAAAATTCTTCTTCTCCGATTCCGGGTTTATCTCTACCAACAAACAAGAGATTAAGAAATGGAATATACAATTCTTTTTCTCTCCAATTCTGGGTTCATTTTCCTGTATAGGAAATATAACCTACTCTCATTCCAAAATCTATGTCGTTCACACATGGGGGAAGTTATCTCTATCCCTTATTAGAGATAAGCCTACATCTAACACATGTAACCTACATATTCAATATGATAGTTCAAAGTTTAAAAGAGTTTAATTCTTTTAGCGCAACGTTATATGTGAAACGGACTTAGATAATTCACATACTAGCCCGATTCAAATGGTAATCGGTAAAGGCATATCAAATCCGTTGATGGCTGAGGATTTGCCAAAAATCCTATAAGTATTATGATTATTTACTCTAAACAAGAATGAGTAATCATAATAAAATCTCAATAAACAAGAAAGTTCACTGTATTAACCAAAAGAGTTCAAACAAAACAGCATAAAAAAATAAATGTCTATTCTCAAAATTACAATAATTTGTAATGGCGGAGTTCATCTTCTAATTTGGAAAGCTTGGTCGCATAAGCCAGTTCGAGCTCAGGTATCAGATTGGCTTTAAATTTCCTTTCATCGATGCTTTGAATTCTGGCAACCTCTTGTTCTTTGTCAGCAAAAATCTTATCCTGGAGATTCAGTTGCCGGAGTGTAATCACCTCAGCTTGAGTTACCTCCGCTAGATCAGACTCCAAAAATTCACAAGCATCCTTAGCTTCGGCAAGTTGCTTTTCTAAATGAGCTATCTCTGCCCGACGCGACTCCAAGTCACGATACAGATCTGCCTTGATTTGTGTCTTCTTGGCGGCGCTCACCCGGAGTTGATTAATGCGAGTCTTCAGTATTTGAAGTTCGGATTCAGCAGATTTCTGAGAATCACGTCATGCTTGTAGCCTTAGGTCCATTTGGGAAGCGATGTAAGAAGGTGCGCCATTAGCTCGAAAGTTCTGCAACTGTTCAATGTGATGTTTAAGATCGACCAAATAAGCTTCAATGGAGTTAGACAATTCGGCGCACCCTTGTTCTTTAATTCCTGATACATGGCGATCGAGAGACTTCCTGAAAAGTTCAAATGGTGAACCTTTAAGAAGAATTCGATCAACCATGGCGTTTAAGAAAAGAACGAAGCTTTGGACGTCAACACAGAGGGCAACTTGGTCTGGATCTTCATCTGCCAATAAAGTCTGAATACGTTCGGACAATGATGAAGAAGCTACAAGGAGAATAAATGGAGTAAGCACAAAAATATATACACTCGCTGGAGGGCTTCACAACCGGGTTACCTTGGCTTGTTGAGGTCATAGCAGATTCTATAACAACCGGGATTTGTTCAGGAATAACGCTCATCAGTTAAGTCACTACACCAGACGATTGTTCACCTGAAACCCCCGATGTCTTCGGATCCAGAGCGACAAGATCTTGAGGAACAAGTTCTGTCAATGAGAAAAGGATGAATAAACACTCCGCAAGTATTAATCTAACTTCGAAGCACAACTAGATGAGACATACCAAGTTGAGCCGAAGTAGCAGGAGGTTGCTCTTCCACTGTAGCCTTCGACCCTCCTACTTCATGATCCACTGGAGTCGGAGCAGAAGGCACAACAGGTTCAGCTTCGACGATAGCGGAAGTCGGAGGAGCAATGACTAGTGGTTCAACTTCAGCTGGGGGACTTGCCAAGAGTAAAAAACCCAGACCTTCAGGTTGATCACATTCACCAATGACGGTAGACGCATCAACTTCGTTGGTTGGTCCTACGTCTAAAATTCTTATTTCAGTCCTCCAAGAACATTAAAAGATGAAAGTACAGTTGAAAACTGGAGTCTAAAAGGGTATACCTTTTGATGCACCTACTTCAGCTGAATCAACTCGAGTAGTTGGTCCTGCAGTAGCAGATGGAACCGGAGTTGATAGTATATCGGAGATCTCCTGGTGTACATCTTCGGATATGTCAAGATCGAAGTCTCGCTCATCGAAATCTCCGATACCCATATCATGGGTAAGTTCTATGTCTTTCGGTTCGTTGACAGGGATGTCTATTAAGCAGAAGAATTCGTCAACATATATGCAAGAATATGAAAGAATCAAAGCAAACAAAATAAGGTTACCTTCAATAACAATTGCGGAATCAGCAGCGCTACTATCCGCACTCACCTCCTTTAGTTTAACTAAAAGAAGATAAAGCGCACAAGTTAGTAGGAGAGGAACACGTTTCGATTCACTTATCTTCCGGAAATGCCCCCCAAATGAGAAAACATTTGTACCTGTGTCGGCAGTTGGTGAGGTCGATGTAGTGGCCGGAGGAGGGGCAGTGTCCACATTGAGAGGTTCTTCACTCATCGCTTTTTGCACCTGTTGAGTGAAGCTGGACTCATCAACATCCATTAAACCCGGAGAAGAAGGCTCGGGCATGATTTCCCCTTCCTCTTCTGGCTCAGCTATAATGGCAAAAAAGAGAAATAAGACGCTATATTCAAAGGTGAGATAATAAAAAAATGATGAGATCTTACCCTCTTCATTAACTGGAAGATCCTGAGTAAGCTTCTCTTCAAATAACGGAGAAAGTTGACGTTGTCGATGAGCTGTCTTCTTAATCCTCTTTGAAGCACGGGAATCTTGAGGAACCTCAGAGCTCTCATGTCGAAACTTGGTACGCAGTTCGATTCTTTGAGCCGGTCGAGGTTGAACTTCAACAGGAGCAGTAGGCCGGGATCTCTTCCTGCTAAGAAGCGGGGCAACGTCTTCTTCCTCTTCTTCTGCCTCTTCCTCCCGCGCGGGCCATTGAACAGTCATCTTGTTGGAAGTCGACAAAGGAATGTTCTTTTCCTTCATCTGTATACCTTTTGAAGGAATACCCGGTGATGAGGGTGAAGAAGCCCGACGAGTTCTGTAGGCCACAGGAGAAGGAGGAATATTAATCTCCGTCTCATCTTCCTCACTGGATGTCTCGAAGTCGTCACTCTCTTCGGAATCAGCTGCCCGTTTTCCTTTGCGGGAAGATGTAGCAGGTTCCTTTCCTTTTCTAGATACAATTCTCCGAACCACAGCCTCGGATTCTAGTTCGGAAAGCTTCTTCTTCGCAAGAGGAGTGTTGGCGGCTAAAATCCACCGGCAATAAACAAAGGTCATGTGGAGTTCAGGCTCAGCAACGGGCAAACTAAATTGAGCTCCGGTACAGCCAGCAACATTCCAGAACCAGGCTCGTACTCCATCAATGAGGCTTCCGCAGGTTATCAACCACTTATTGGGATTCCCGATGTACAGTTGATCGTAGCCGAATTGTCGCGCAAAACGGCAAGGAAAATAAGGTTCGATCCTGCAAAGGTTCTTCGATCGGAAAACATTATAACCTGGTCGAATGTTCATAAGCCAATGGAAGCTACCCATGTCGAGAGAAGTCCTGTCGGCCCCAGGCATTTCCTCGTCAACAAGCGTGTCATTATAGGCACCAGAAAACCGAGGGAAACACTTATAGAATTCCCAACACTTGGCATTCTTGAATTGTCTCACCCGGTCAGTCCACGGTCGGGAAGGATATAACCACTTACATCCTTCTAAGAGTTGCAACAAGGGGATTTCGGGATCAGACACGTCAGGTGCTGACATCATGTCCGCTCGATGGAGAACTAGCCACGCCATTAAATAGGTGTACGGCAATTCGACGCTCGACAAAGGAATCTTAGTTGAAGGCTCAGCACCCACTTTGGTAAAGGTGTTGGCTAGGTTACGCAAACCGCTATGGAGATCAGCAATCATAGCGGAGAGAAGAGATAATCTGCCTCTGACAACTAGTTGCACGGCGGGAAAGAGGGCTTCAAGAGGAAGCGCTTCGGAAGACTGATGCGGCACTACACATCTCTTTAGCCATATAGCCAGGTAGCCGGAAAGGAGAGTTTCAGGCCTCATTTTCTTTGTGGATTGCCACAAGAAAGTATTGAATTTCGTGCCCCTAAGAAAACCGCCTTCGGATGACTCGGTTCTATAGGACTGGGCATTAATCTTGGCAATCAGCACATTAACTTCAGAAGGAGTCAGAATAGGAGATTCGCAGACAGCTTCACCGGTCGGGCTCTCGAGATTCTGAAACAAGTAGTCAGCGAACTGTTTCAAACTGACTCGAGCCGCCTTCTTACTCTTCACCTCGATCTTGGCTATCGCTGTTTGATAATGACAAGTCAATTCCCAGAGGATGTCATAAGCAGGAGAGCCAGCCTTCTTCATCTTCATAAGTTGACGATTGTTGGGAAAATATTCTTGATAAGGAGTATTTCCTAGTGGCAGTCCAGATACCTTCATCATTTCGTGGAGCGGAAGCCCTAACTCTCCATATTTGGTAAGAAATGTATTGGTCTCCGGAATATAAGACTCGAACAAGGCAAGGAAGTGATCTACACTGACTGGGAGACCATGCATGCTGGCTCGGATTGGAGCATATAATCCCAAGTTCCTTAACTCCTGATCCCAACGATGGAGTACATAGTTGGTCATCCTAGCCCACCATTTGTCGGGAAGAGAGTGAACCCATCCGTAACATCTAAATTTCGGAATGGGAAGTTCTCGACCAACCCGAGCGAGCTTATTCTTTACCGTATTGGCCCTTATCATCAATTCATTCTGAGGCCCGCCATCTGGTCCGAATATTCCCGGATGAAGACCACGGATATTATGTCTACTGGTGGAGCTAGGAGCACTAACATCTTTACCAATGAATCCGCAATGAATGCGCTCATGATCTTCTGTCAGGTGCCACGTCATTTTCCTCGAAACAGCTAAATTCCTTAATTGCAGAAGGGAATACTGTCGAGGGAATGGAGGAAGGAATAGAAAAGCACCTTCGTGCTCATTCAACCAAATTTCAGGGCCACGGCAGAGATTGTCTGGATCTTCTATCGAATCGCCAAACAGATAATCAGGTTTCTTCAATGGTTCGGTAGAATCCCGAGTTGAAGTCAAGGGTGAATCAGTCAGCAGAGCGCGCAGAGTACGATGACCTCCCTCACGAACCAACTCTGGGACACTATTATCACGATCTTCACTAAATAGGTGGGCCTCTCTAATCAGAAAGTCGCCATTGAAAGAAGCGTGGAGAGTACCACTCTGACCCGGGTCTTCTCTCTCAGAGAAAGCCATAGATGAAAAAGGGACTGCAGGAAAGAGTTTTGGAAACAGTTGAATAACAAAAATCTGACAGACCCAAAACCCTCACCCTAAGTAACCGCGATAGCAGCTAAGGCCTCACGTTACCGCGGCAACACATGTTGTCGCATTCGGCCGCGGCAGTACGTGCTGCCGCGGTAACTGAGCAGCGGCCTTTGATTTTGACAAGGCACGAGTTCGACGAAAACTCGCACCTTGACTATGGTACATGTATTGATTGAACAAGATATGTGTTTTGAAGCGTCAATCCCCTCGATGGAGGATATCAACTCTTTCCGGATGCCCCTCAAAGGGGGCAAACGAGGTTATACAAGCAGAAAACAGTAATTTTGAACAGAGGATAGTTTTTTTTAAATCACCTCCGAATGAAGGGACAGCAGCCTCCTCCTCCTCCGACGCCTGGGCTGCAGACTTTCCCTTCGAAGTACGGGTTTTCTTTGGCGACATGGTGAAATCAACCTAAGATCAAAGAAAATTGGGGTTTAGAGATGAAATCTCGAAATAAATAGCAAAACAAACATGAAATACAAGGGATAGGCTCGGTTTTACCAGGGGATAGAAAGGATCGAACTTGAAAGATGAGAAAACTAAAGGAGAAGCTCGAAATCAAAAAAATCACCCGAAACCCTAGATCTGGTTCGAACAAGAAATCGCCCAAATATGAAAAGGTGGAGAGGGGAAAAGCCAAAGGACCCTTTTATAGGGTATTTGAAGAGGTTTCGAATTCAAAGGAGCGGGGAAAAATGACCCGAAGAAGCCCAACATCAGATTTATAATCTGACTGGCCGAGGCGCTGCGCGGCACTCGACACTGTCGCGCTCGAGCGCGACAGTCTATGTTGTCGTGCTCAAGCGCGACAGGCTGCCGCGGGCTAACACACCATGGTTCACTTTGGCGTGCAGAAACACTGTGCATGCACGATAATTCTTTGACGTTTGAACACATACATCTCCTGCTGTATTTGGAACACATACCCGAACACTCCGATGAGTATATGAGTATAAACTGCATCTCTGTGAACCTCCCAACGGGTATATGAGGTTAAACTGTTTCCCGAACACTCCAATAGAGCATATGAGTATAAACTATTTCTCCATTCTTCAACAACAGTTCTGATTCAAGACTTCGACGATAGCCACATGATAAACGCAGCACCGGAGGAATCTTAGCTATTCTACAAAGCACTGAGTAGACTAAAAGATAGAGAAGTCAAGGATTAAAGCCATTCACAGACCATTCTACGCAATTTCCTTAACAAAGAACTGGAGAGATTGCAGGGAAAGCTTATCATATCCAAAGTGTCCCAGACCCCTCTCTAAAAAAATGATGAGTCAGAGATACTTTGGAGGGGGTATCTGTAGGCGTCAAAAATTGCTTACAGACGTCCAAACACCACTCAAAACAACATAGAAGAACGATATACACGTCATCAGGCAGCACTGTGGCGCGGCAGCCCATGGTGCCGCGGCTAAAGCGCGGCAGCCCATGGTGCCGCGGCTAAGGCGCGGCAGCCTAGGGTGCCGCTGCAGTTAAAGAAGGATGCTGTGGCAGTTATAAGGCAGTTATTCGATGATGTTTTGAAGTCTACGTGGCGGCGTATCAGAAATAGAACGTGTGCTGACGTGGACAAGCAGTTAAACCACGAAAAAAGTGGTTAAAGGTCGTGGGAGAGCGGTTTCAAGCACGATGGAACGTGCTGATAACCACCTCTTTGGCCGCGGCAGCCTATACTGCCGCGCCAATAGCCGCGGTAGTGTAGACTGCAGCGGCCAAAGAGAAAACACTCGGTCAGTTATTTTGCCCCTGTTTCAACTGTGATGCACTAAGACCCCTATAAATACCTCCCTGCACACGAAATAAAGGAGGGAGAGCATTTTGGAGCAGAAGGGGCTTGAGCTTTCAGTGATTTTGAAGAAGAGAGAGAACTTTCACCCTTTGACAAGCATCATTCGGTGATTCCTAGAGATCTAAGCTCAGACTTGATCTTTGGAAGAACGGACATCTTACATCGATAAGATATTCATTTTCAAATCTTTACTTCGATAAACGAAGGAAAGATCCCTAAGCACCCTCACGATCTTTGAATCGGTGATCAACGAGCCAAAGCACTCACGGCACAGGCAAAGTCCCACAAAGCATGAGTTGATAGACAATTTCTGTGTTATTTTCTCGAGAGTTGTATTTTCGTTTATTTTCATTGTAATTTCATGTAAACAAATCAAAGTTTAATGGAATCGACAATGGAGTCAACTTTCGCTGAAAACAAGAATGAGTCTGGAATACTTTGGAGGGGGTATCTGTAGGTGTCTAAAAATGCCTATAGGTGTCCGTACACAGCTTGAGACAGAGAGAAGACGACGAACATCGTTATCCGAGTCTAAGAGGATTATCTGACGCCGACAAGCGCCTGAAGCAAAACGGCGAATCAAGTGACCTACACGCTCGACAGTCAGCTCGCGCACGCCAATCAGCACGTGTGTGTCAATCAACACGCGTTCGACGGTCAATTCTGCAACGAAGCGTACAAGTCAACAAGATGATCAATTACGCAAAACGGTAGAAAATACAAGTCCCGAAAAGACCAGAAAATACCATAGCTCAGCAAAAATTCGAAACACCGCGTCCGCGCGGGTCGGACCGCGTCGACCCGTGCCCGCGCGGGTCGGATCCATCCGACCCGCGCAAGCGCGGGTCAGACTTGCCCCCGCGCGCTATTTCAACCCATGTTCGGTTTTTTTGACGGTTTTCTCGGGATTTTTCAGTTCCAGAAGTTCCCAACTAACTTGATATCATCTACAAACGTGGTTAGGCTGTTATTGACTAAAGATAAGGCCAAATCACTTGTTCTCATCTAAATAACCGCTTCCGAAGCCCTATAAATACAAGCATAGGGCCTCCTTTCAGCGGGGGGCGATTGATTATCAAGACGAGGAGGTGCTGCCGGATTGTGGAGTCAAATGAGCACGAATTTCAGCGAGGGTTGACAGATCTTGGCGAGTTCTTCGGCATAAAGAAGGAGAGTTCAAGAGATCCGACGCCTGTTCCCGTCCGTCCCTTGAGATTAGGCTTGGTCTTAATCTCGAGAAGAGTCCTGATTTCGCTTGGTCAATCTCAGCGCTTCAAATCAAATACTTCCTTGGTGAAGACGGAGCTCTGCCGAATTTTTTATCATCCGGATCCAGATCAAAGGCGGTCCACGGATAAACCCCAGCACAAGCAAAGATCCCACGCAAGCAGAAGACCGATAAACGATCTCCCTGCGTTTGTTTGATAAAGTTGTAAACTTGTTTTATTTTCATTGTGTAAGGAGATCTTATAAAAAGATCAACTTTTTTTATTTTATTCGAGTTTATTGTAATGACTAAAGTTGTAATAGATTCGATCGTAATGAATACAACAATTTTCGACGCAAACAGGCGCGAGCACGAGCAGCGTTTGCACGATGCTTTTGTACATGTTCTTTTAGAGTCAACCGTACTCTTTTGATGAGAATCCATTCCTCCGTCACGAGTTTAGCAGAGATGTGAGCGGATTGTCGTTGAGGCGACTGGACTACTTGATGTTTCCTCGACTTTAGGCCCGCGTAGTAACAAACCCCGTCCGTTTGTTCCAATAACTTAGCCATTTGACGAGCGCAGCACTGACGTTGTCTCTGATGAGCCCTCTTCGTCAGTGTCAGTAGTCTTTGATTTAATGACTTCTTAATTGGAGAAGAGTCGTTATGAGCAGAGGTGTTGCGAGTAAAATCCTCAGTAACAATCGGACGAGAGTCTTCACCCGTAACATTCGACGGAGTTGAAAATTTGAAAACCTTCTTAGAAGATGAAATCTTCTTGCATTTGCGGGGAAAGGAAGATTTTGCAGATGAGGCAAACTTTGCTTGGTCAAATTCGTACTCGACCATGGATTCAATCAGTATCTTGATCAGTTGCGACATGACGATCTTGATAGCGAGACCGTTGACTCCCACTGTGGTCGCCAGTTTGTTTGCATCAGGAACAAGTTCTGTTGTAGAATTCATTATAATTGTTTATCGATTACAATGAATACAAAATAGTGAGCTTCGTACTTTGTAAAACTACTCTTTACAACAAAAATCAAATTACAAGCTCCTTAAAAACAAACACAGGATCGTTGTTTGGATCGCTGCTTGTATGGGATCTTTACCTGTGCCGAGGATGTGTTAGCCCGTGGACCACCGAATCATGAATTCTGATTGAATCGTGAAGGATTTGGGGATTCTTCCTTTGTTTAGAAGCAAGAATAGTTTCAGTGAATATCTTATCGAAGTAAGATGAACACTCTTCTCACCCCCCCCCCCCCCACGTTCATAGGTGATCCCTAGCAGTTAATAAGCCGTGTGGACCGCACGAAACTCAAAAAAATTATCAAAAAACACGTCTTCAGCTGCTCAGTGTGCGAGACAGTCTTGCATTTCTGAGATAGTTTGTGCTGTCTCGGGTATTTTATCTCTAACTCCCTTGTCCAATCTCGAAATAAGGTGATCCAAGATGCATTGGAAATCTGGTGAAGAGATCTACAACTTTTATCTTTTAAGATTTTTTAGATTCTATACGAATCATGATCAAAATCTCAGTTCTTGTCTTGTAGTTTCTGAGACAGTTGTATGTGTCTCGGAAACTATATGTTGTATTTTGTCTCTAACTCACTCGTCTGATCTCAGAATGAGATGATCCAAGATATGTTGGAAAGATGAAGAAGAGATCTAAAACTTTGTATTTTGAGATTCTTCAGATTTGAATCGTATCATGGATGAAATATTAGTTCTTGTCATGTAGCTTCCGAGACAGTTGCATGTGTCTCGGAAACTATGTGTTGTATTTTGTCTCTAATTCTCACGTACGATCTCGGAATAAGGTGATACAAGATGAATTGGAAAGCTTGCGAATAGCTATACAACCTCCTATAGGCTAGCATTTCTGAGACAGTTGTAACTGTCTTGCATTCTGAGACAGTTGCAACTGTCTCACACTTCCGAGACAGTTTGTGCTGTCTCGGGTATTTTGGCTCTAACTCTCTCGTCCGATCTTGGAATAAAGTGATCCAAGATGCATTAAAAATATTGTGAAGATCTCTACAACTCCCATATGCTCGTATTTCTGAGATAGTTGTAACTGTCTCGCATTCTGAGATAGTTGCAACTGTCTCACACTTCCGAGATAGTTTGTTGCTATCTCGAATATTTTGGCTCTAACTCTCTCGTCCGATCTCGGAATGAGGTGATTCAAAATGCATTGGAAAGATGACGAAGAGATCTACAACTTTTGTATTTTTAGATTCTTCATATTTGAATCACATCATGGCTAAAATATGTGAGACATATTATAGTTTTTGAGACAGTTGCATGTGTCTCGGAAACTTATGTGATGTCTGCATTGTTGTTTTGCTTCTAACTCCCTCGTCCGATCTCAGAATGGGGTGATCTAAGATGCGTTAGAAATCTCATGAAGAGCTTTACAACCTCCCATAGGCAATACACTTATGGAGTGGGCGAGACACACATGGTACTTCGCCCTTTTGTGGGCGAAACACATCTCCCAGTTGAGTTGTTTCTTTATCATTTAGCGTGTTTCACAGACTCGTACGCTTCGCCGACTTACTTCATGTGCTTTTTAACTTCTCTACAGTATCGGATGATCTTTTTTGACTCAGATAATCCTTATTGACTCGGATAATAACGTTCATCGTCTTTTCTTCATCTCGAGTTGTGTGCGAGAACCTATAGGCAATTTTTTATGCCTACACTATATTGTTTCTTTTCATGTTCAGAAGTAGGATATTTTGATAGGGTCAGTAATAAGAATTTGAATCAATATCCAGTTTTATTTCAAAATTCAGAAAATTTGGGACCTTAGACCTTGGCCTGTGTGCAAGGAAAAAATAAAGTTTGGGGGTTTCGTTTGGAGGGTTGTGGGGAAAGTTATTGAGGTTTAGTGGGAAAACCAAAGTTCAGGTTGAATGGTTTTTTTTTGTGGTGGTTTTTTAATTATCCTTCGTAAACATATATAAAGTCAATGATATTTAATTCACGAGTATTTCTCTGACACTGCATGGTTTTTTTACAAATAATGTTAGAGGCACACTCCCAACCACACTCCCAACCATACTCCCTCACCCGCTACAGTAGCAGTAGGCCCTACATGATATTTTTTAAAAAATATCATGTAGGGTCTATTGCTACTGTAGCGGGTGAGAGAGTGTGGTTGGGAGTGTGGTTTAGAGTGTGCCTCTAGTGTTACTCTTTTTTTACTGATGATTTGAATTTTCTTGTACTTATCTCTAATAAAATATTTAGTGATAGTTTTTGTCAAAATAGTGCTTTATGGTATCTTTGTCAAATTTATCATGTGTTTTTCTAAAATATGCTTTTAAAGCCGGTCCATGTGAAAATCCACCAACTGAATTCTATTCTGGCATATCATAATTGTGTTGTTGTGGCGAAGATGATTAATAGTTAGTATATCAGCAAGGCTACTATGTCAGCCTACGGATGTTTATTAGGAAAAAAGATAGCATAATTCTAATAGACCTAATGAGAACAACTGCTTTGATTGTATGTACTTATTTATAATAAACTAATGTGTATAACGAGAAGTAGAAGCTATGATACATTTTGTTTATGTTCTTTTTCACAGTTTAAATGACTTTGCTCGAAAAGACACGATAATGAATGACAAGATGCATTTCAATGTTCCCATGCACCAATTTGTCACTTGCAGTCCTTAGCGCTGGAAGCAAATTACCATATTGTTTTAGCTTATGCTAGTATTATTGTTTATCTAATAGAAAATGGATCTGCACGATGAGAAGTATAACGATGCTATGTTTTGTCTTTCAGGTGGAGGAGTTTACGCGCATAGTGGAGAGAGAGGGTGAGGGCCGGGGAGATGTATGGGCAGCCCTATGGTGGGAGCACGATAAAGGCACCCAAGGTTTTGGCTGACATTGTCGAGAGCATTGCATGCAGCTGTTTATGTGGACTGTAACTTGAACCTGGAGAAGTTGTGGATGGTCTTTACAGGGTTACTGGAGCCAATTATTACAGCAGAGAATCTGGACGAGCAGCCTGTAACAACTTTGTATGAATACTGCCAGAAGAAGGGGAAGGCACTCAATTTCAAGAACAGGAAGAAGGGAAATGTGAATGTCACAAATGTGTTTGTGGACGGAGAGTTGATTGGGATTGGATATTCAGAGCATCAGAACATTGCAAAGCTCTGTAGTGCCAAACAGCGATATGCTCTGATACCACTTGTTGTGAACAGACGGCGGTGCCGAGGAACCAAAACAAACGCCGATCAAAGAAGGCCAAAACAACCAAATATCAATGCACAAACCCAAACACCAATTTTAACGTGGTTCGGCAATTGCCTACTTCCACAGGGCAAGAAGGGGGAGGGTTTCCACTAATAGAGAAGGAGAGTACAAATTGAGATTACAAATCGCTCAAACGAACCAACTAATCTCACCAACAAATCTCTCAACCTCTCAACCAATAACCCTAACCAATAGCTCAGAAAGATCTCTCTTTTCTGTGCTCCAAAATCCCCAAATATGCTCCTCCAAAACCCTCAAATCGTATTGGTATTTATACCAAAACAGAAACCCAAACAGACTGCAAATAGGAACCTGAACTTTCTAAAAAACCCGTCGTAAGTCGACTTATCAGTCTGCATAAGTCGACTTGGCAGAGCGAAAAACGACAACTGGAGAAGAGTTCATAAGTCGACTTAACAGGTCTGATAAGTCGACTTAACAGGTCTGATAAGTCGACTTGCCAGAGCCCAAAATCAACAATCCACAGCAGATCGTAAGTCGACTTACGACACAAACATAAGTCGACTTACCATAAGTCGACTTATGCCTGTGCATGAGTCGACTTATGACCAAAAATCTGCTTTTTTCAAGTTCTTCTCCACAAGCTCAATGCTGCGAGGGATGGAAATCAAAAGTTGGGTGATTTGAAGGGTGAACATGTAGATATGGACAAGAGAGGGGAAGAGAGCAATACTGCGAAACATAGGCTGAATGAGATGTGCAGCAAGAAGCACTGGCCAAAGCCGGTTTATAGGTAATATTTGTCAGTTAGTTCTCAAGGTTTTCGTAATTATTGCATTGACTCTTGTTTTTTTTTTTTCTTTTTTGGATTTCTATATTTGTGCTTGATAGTTATTTTACTTGAGTTGCATTAGCTAGTTCTCATAAAAGCTTGGAATCGAACGCTTAACCTCTAGCTATTATATATATGTTTGTTTCATTAATCTCATGTTAATGAACCATGGGAGACGTGTTAAGCTTCCTCTTTGGAAATGAAAAAGAAAGAAAGATGTAAAGTAAAAGATTTAACGTGTGATATATTTTATGGTAAATTATTACGTATGGTAATTAATTACTATCGTTGCATATGAATGTTTCACATGTGGCCGTGCAGATTCACTACTTGCTATTGTTTAAATGATGTTTGAGACTGCACGCGAAAAGTGGGAATATGTCCAAGAAGAAGTTGAATATATTGTTTGAATGACGCCTTGATGAATTGATAGATCGACTTATCAAAAGCAATAATGAAAATAAAAAAAGATGTTGCCCCATGATGAGAGACCTCATTATTAAGAAGCCACAGCATGGTAGGAAGTTCACTCTGCATACGAACCTTGGGTCAATTTCCTCTGTTAACATCAATTTAGCACAGAGTTATGAGTTACAAGCACTACTGCCACTTGTTATTTTGCTTATGTTTATTGAATGAAACAGTAAACCAGGTTATAAGCAGTGTAGGCATTGAGTGGGTTATGCTTAGGTATCCAAAAGCCTAATTCTTTTATTCAAGTTTTAAATTGATGTTTGAACCTAAATGTTTGTCATGATCATGGAAAACTTTATGAATCTTACCCAAAACCAGCAAGTTCTGGTTATGCAACTATCATTTTCTTTTGTTAGATGCTTATATCAAGCCTATTAGAAAGTTAATTTGTAATAAATTTTCAGGAAAGCCCTTAAAAATATTAAAGATAGTTCATGTTGATATTACATGTTTTGAGAATTGTCGGCAAACATTTTGGCCTTCAATGTTTTGTAATGCATTTTTGAAACTAAAACTCGGTTATGGTATTAGCTCTTAATGTTTATTAGAAGAATGCTATTGATTTTTGGTTTTTGCTTATTGTGTAGAAAGTTGTTCTCGAGCCAGCAATGCAGGGACGTGATATGATTGGTCGGGTAAAAACGGGGACTGGGAAAACTCTTGCTTTTGGAATACCCATTATGGATAAAATCTTACAGGATCAGAAGAAAAATGGGTAAGCTTGTCTCAATTTACTCACATATTATCAACGCTTATCGAAACATGATAATTTATGGACATGAATAGGTGCACAATTGACTTGTGATGTTGTGCAGCGCCTCAGTGATTGTCCGTCGTTGAAGGAGATTCTTCCCGAGTCGATATACTTAGCTATCTTTAAGTTGGCGTTTGACGAGCATGAAGTTCATGGTGGTGGAGCACAATCGACTTGGATGTTATGCAGCGCCTCAGTGATTGTCCTGAATTTTACCTATATGTAATATATTTATGATTTTATTGCGTAGTGAATGAATATTATTTGAGCATGTGAGATGTATTGTGATTATGATTATATGATGAGTATTGTTAGATATTGTGGATTGACGGATGAAATTGGATGAGTATTCATTTGGAATTGATTATATGATGAGTATTGTTAGATATTGTGGATTGACGGATGAAATTGGATGAGTATTCATTTGGAATGTGAATGTATATCATGGTTGATTTTATGATATATTGTTAAATATTGTCATTGGATTGATGTCGATACAGGCTATATGTGTATTCTCGTATGGGAGACTACTAGAAAATTAAAATATTTTTTTGTGTAAATATATACATTGGCGACGAATTTACCCATCGCCAATGCACATTGAAGATGGGGTGATCCGTTGCCAATGTTTAAAACACTGGCGACGGGAATTTACCTGTCGCCAATGTTTTAAACATTGGCGATGGATCTACTCGTCACCAATAAACATTGACGATGGGGGCAATCTGTCGCAAATAAACATAGACGACGGGGAAATCCATCGCCAAAGAAATTTGTCGCCAATAGTCGTCCGTCGCCAATAAGTATTGGTGATGGGGAAACCCATCGCCAATACTTACCGGCGATGGATTTATTGGTGACGGATTCATTCCCGTCACCAATATGTATTGGTGACAGATTTTGGGGCATTGGTGATGGATTTCCTCATCGCCAATGCCCTATTTTCTACTAGTGCCATTACCTTCGAAAACGAGAGGAAATCGCCCCCGATCCATACTATTATCAGATCTCGGGGTTTTGGAGGGAAACGGAGCTAAGGGCTAGGGATCACCACCTCTTTCCCTCGCTTGTTTCACCTCTTCGAGACCTTGGTTTCTCTTTGAGGCTCGCGAGAGTTCTGTATTGTTAATTTTGTGCTTGATTTCCATAGAAGAAGGCCCTAGTTCCTATTTGTTGGTGTTTTTGTTGGATTTTGATAAAAAAGCAGCGCCTTTATTGGAAAAAATTTTGGGTTTTTGGCCGACTTGGATCTTCCTGGATCTTGTTATATTTTAAACCTAATGTATGATTCTCAACTCAGAATTGATTTGTGTTCAATATTTTGTATGATTTAGAATTATTATGATGAAATTTTGCATTTTCTATAGTTATCTAAAAATTAACAGAATTTTATCTAAATATATAATTGTAATTAACTGAAAACATTACTTAAAATATTACTATAATTAACTAAAAAGTATATTAATTATTATAAATATAATTGAAAATATTACAGAAATGAACTGAGAAGTATCTTTATTTATCTTAAACTAACTAAAAATATTACTGAAAATATTAACTGAAAATTAACTTTAGATCTTGCTATGCGTCATTTAAGTTTTGATTATTAACATTGCTTATGAATGCTTGCTAGGTATATTAATTATTTCAATTTAATTTTTGCATTAAAGATGGATGTTGATGGGGATTGTACCGATAAACAAAGTGTTGTTAATATGGTTCAAGGTGCTGCACTATCCGTTTTTGTTATAATAATTACATTCATAAGGAGAATGCAAGCTAGACGTAAATCAATACGTAGTGGTCCAAGTGAGGAAAAAAAAGACAAGAGAGGGCTATTTGGTGATATCTATTGATATTATACTGGATAGCTAACAATAATGATATTGATGAAATTCTGAGCCCTAAGCCATAAACAGTAGCCAGCAGCTAATTACTTGATGGCGATAGTTGGTGTTGTTGATTGGTTGGTTGGTTAGTGTTGTTGGTTGGTTGGTTTGTGTTTCTTTGCATATTATCCTCTAATCTTTGCCAAAAATTGATGTTGATTACATGTGCTCGGGGTTGTTAGTTAGTGTTGTTGGTTGGTTGGTTGGTATTCATGGATGGCTGGTGGGTGTTTCTTGGTTCATTGGCTGGTTGGGTTTTTGTGTGCTATTTGAGCTCGTGGTATTTTTGTGTTTTTGTGTGCTATTTGGGCTCGTCGTCGAGCTCCCGTGACTGTTTTTTTGTTAATATGCTGATTTGAGCTTGTGTTGGCTCTATGTTGTTAGGTTTTTGTGTGCTATTTGTGCTCGTCGTCGAGCTCATGTAGTCGTTTTTTGTTACTATGCTGATTCAAGCTTGTTTAGCTCTATGTTGTTGGGTTTTGTGGTTGCTATTTGTGCTCGTCGTCGAGTTCACGTGGTTGTTTTTTGTTACTATGTTGATTCGAGCTTGTGTAGATCCATGTTGTTGGGTTTTGTGGTTGCTATTTGTGCTCGTCGTCGAGCTCACGTGGCTATTTTTTGTTACTATGCTGATTCGAGTTGTGTAGCTCTATGTTGTTGGGTTTTGTTGTTGCTATTTATGCTCGTCGTCGAGCTCACGTGGTTTTTTTTTATTACTATGTTGATTCGAGCTTGTTTAGCTCTATGTTGTTGGGTTTTGTGGTTGCTATTTGTGCTCGTCATCGAGCTCACGTGGTTGTTTTTTGTTACTATGCTGATTCGAGCTTGTGTTGGCATGTGTTGTACTTCAAATTTTCATGTTTAGGTTTTCAGTTTTGTGTTCAGTCTTTGTTGGTTTTCAGTTTTGTGTTTGTGCTGGTTTTGTGGCTGTTTGTGATGGTGATGAGCATACATTGTTCAGGTTTTTAGTTTGTGCTGGCTTTGTGGCTGTTCGTACTGGCTTTGTGGCTGGTTTTTAGTTTGAGTTCATGTCCATAAATCTTGTGTGAACACATTGTTCAGGTACTGCTTGAGTTCATGGCCAAATTTTGTGTGCACGCTTTGTTCGTGTTGATGCTATTTTTGTGCGTTGTTTGTGCTTAGTTTTTGTGTACATATGACCAGTTTTTATGCTGGTTGGTGCTAAGTTTTTGTGTTTAATTTTTGTGCACTGTTTGTGCTCAATTTTTGTGTACATATGACTAGTTTTTGGGTTGGTTGGTGTTTAGTTTTTGTGCACTGTTTGTGCTTAGTTTTTATGTACATATGACCAGTTTTTGTGTTGTTGGTTGGTGTTGTTGGTGCTGTTTTGTTCAGGTTTGTTCTCAACCAGGTTTTGTGAACATATGACCAGTTTTTGGGCTGGTTGGTGCTCAGTTTTTGTGCATTGTTTGTGCTTAGTTTTTGTGTACATATGACTAGTTTTTGTGTTGTTGGTTGGTGTTGTTGGTGCTGTTTTGTTCAGGTTTGTTCTCAGCCAGGTTTTGTGTACATATGACCAGTTTTGTAAGAGGTGCTGCTCATTCATATATGCTCAGGTTTGTGAGCATATATTTGTGTGCATGTTTGTGGGTGTTCAGCTGGATTTGTTGATTTTGATACTATTTGTGGGTGTTCAATTTAGACTATGATGATTGTTAATTTTTTTGAGATTAGCAACCTACAATATCTGTTGATATTGCACTGGATGGCTAACAATGATGATATTGAATAAGTTCTGAGCCCACAGCCATAATTCGCATATACATGTGGCTGATTTATTTGACATAGTGTCAAGACATATTTTCAAATGATTTTTTGCACATAAAGTTCATCAACAGGCATAAATTATCAGGTTTGATGCGATTTCATATTTTCAAATGATTTTTTGCACATAAAGTTCATCAACAGGCATAAATTATCAGGTTTGATGCGATTTGCTATGTTATATACATATTTATGGCATAAAGTTCATCAACAGGCATAAATTATCAGGTTTGATGCGATTTGCTATGTTATATACATATTTATGACTAATCAGGTTGTTTATATGTTTTTTATAGGTTTCATAAGAATTTTTGGCTAATTCAGGTATGTATTTCATAAATTTATGAATAATCAGGTTATTACAGGTCTCGTTTATTTTCTTGGAAAACAGGTATCGTGTTATTTTTTTTCATCTCAAACAAGTATATTTCAGGTCAAATCAAGTATGCAGTTTATAGCAGTTGATTCATATGATTTCAGGTTTCGTATGATTTCATTTACACAAACAGAAATTTATAATGAATTCGGGATATTATTATCTATTCATGTTACATTCACACTTTTATATGATTAAGATTACCTCCCATAACAAGCATAAATAAATTTTTCTATAGTGGAAGGGTAATCTTACAATGGTGATCATAAACACTTTTCCTACCCACTTTAAAACCAACTAAACACAAGAAAAGTGGAAAAATATCAAATCAACAAAAGTTTTCCTTTTTTTCTATGCAAACCAAATATAAGAAAAGTAGAGACATTGTTTTCCCACCATATTTTACATGCGAACCAAACCAAACAATCTATTTCTTGAAAAAGTTTGGAAAACTCAAAACTTGAGTTTCTTTACATGGAATTGCATTTCCCTATATCTAGAAAATGAACCAAACAACCCCTTATTGGAAATAAAAAGAGGACTTATATTTTTTTTCACTGCCTCCCTTAATTCTTCCCCCTCTGCTCCGACAAAGCTTCATCGCCTCCTGCTCCGTCGCGCATCTCGGCCTCGTAGTCGCCGTCTCTCTTATGCCATCTACCTCTGTCTCCATCTGCATCGATCACCCGTCATCTCCTCCATTTAAGAGGGGAATGGAAAATAGAGCTCAATGAATAGAAATTATATTATATTATACTCCTTTTAAAAGAGAGAGTTGTCGAAAAACTTTTCATGTACTATATTCCCTCTATTCTTTTTTGATATTATATTCTAATCATAAATTAATTGAATTAATTATCATAATTAATTAACCATATTACATGCCACTTCAATTTTGTCTAACTCGACCCTAAAACTTCCAATATTATAGTAAAACTCTCATATTAATTTTTAATAATGCATAATACTATATTAATAGACAATTGTAAGTTAATAAATTATTTTGGAAGGAGTAGAAAATTTAGAATTGTCCTAAAATTATACCATGACACTCACATAGGAAGATTATAAAGAGTATTCTTGTGTATATAAGTACAAACGTGCAATTTTAGTAAACATTAGGATATTTAAGTGCATTAAGATATAAGTGGAGTTATATTAGTGTAACTTTCGTAACCTATAAGGTATTTAAGTTTCATTAAGCCAATAAAGGTTTGAAGCATTTGTTAACCACACAAGCAATAGTATGTGGTCTCTTTGATAAATAATTTTTATCGCATAATATGCATGAGGTCAGATGCTTAGCTTATATTTATATAGTACAGAAGATGTGAAAAATTTTAAGCATCATATTTTGAATAAGTCTCGAGATTTTGAATTATAAATGAAATTATATACTTCACTTAGAATTATACTCCCTTTAAAAGAGAAAGTTGTAGAAAAAGTTTCTATGGACTATATTACCCTTATTTTTAAAAATATTATATTTTAATCCTAACTAAACTAAATTAATTATTATTGTTAATTAATCATATTATTTGCCACTTTAAGTTTGTCTAACTTGATCCCCAAAACTTCCAATATTATTGTAAAACTCTTATATTAATTATTAGTAATGTCTAAAATATATTAATAGACAATTGCATGTTAATACATTATTAATAGAAAGAGTAGAAAATATAGAATTATCCTAAAATTATACCGTTATATTCATATAGGAAAATTACAAATATTACTCTTGCGTATAGAAGGTACATACATGCAATTTCAAAAAATATTACGATATTTAAGTGCAGCAAGATACAAGTGGAGGTGTGTAATTAAAACTTTTATAAATTGTAAGGTATTCAATTTAATTAAGACAATAAATATTTAAAGCCTTTGTTAACCACAAGCAATAGTATGTGATTCCTTTGTTAAATAATATTCATCGTATAATATAATGTCAAAGGGTTAGCTTATATTTATTAATAGAGGAGACGTGGGAAAATTAAAGCATCATATGTTGAATAATCTTAAGATTTAAATTATTTCTGAATTTATAAATTTTGCTTGGAAAGCTTTAGAAGAGGCTTTCGAATGACTACTATAAAGTGTTGGACATCATATAAATACTGGGAGGGAATCCATGATATTGGATTGCAATAATCGGAGTTATGTAAAAAATATCTAGGTGTCATATGAGATAATGCTCATACATAATATAACATTGTAATTTTTAGTCTCAGATATTGATGAATTTTCAACATAAGAATTTGCGTCAAGATATATGCTTAAGATTTGAGAGCGCCGAAAGTTAAGATATTTGGGATATGAATTGTGGCTTTTTGTGACTTGTGCTTTTAGTTTTGGTTTCTAAACACGACCCAATACCAAACCCACAATTAAATTAAAAATGACTCGAATTTGTTATACCAACCAATATTTTTTATAATGATCAATATATGAGAAAAAATTCCCAAATAAAAGAAAATAATATAAAACCATAAATATTATCAAGATAAAGTATTTAATCTTTTATATCAGTCGATATAGCGATATATTGGCCAATATTTCATATATTGTCTATAAGAGCAATATTTAAAGGTAATTTAGATATGATTTCATTGATTTTAAATCTCCAATAATTCTACATTATTCCCTTAAAATTTTGGTAATTATAATTTAGGGACTGATATTGAATTATAAAACATTTGAGGGACAAATATGTAAATAAGCTAAATTTAAAAGAATAGTTAATTTTTTGAAAACCCTCTCAACTATGGGAAATGTCTCAACTAATTTAATTTGATAGAGCTTCCTAACTATAGAGGTGTTGTAGATAACATCTCTCAACTTTTGTGCGATTTTAGAAAATACTCTTCGACTTAGCGTGTCTTATAAAAACTCTCCTGATCTTTTACACATTTCTTAACAAACTTCCTTAATGTAAAAGACTTTAATATGTGATTTTGTCAAAATACCCTATTGAAGAAAGCCATTTTACTTAAAAAAAACTCTCAACCGATAATAAAAGAATTACGACCAATTTACAGTTCTTTTTACCTCTAAATCTTCATTTTTTATCTAGCAAAAACCAAGCTAATTCTTTTATGGTTGAGAGATATTTTGGTCTTTCCAAGTCAAGTACTTATCACATAATGAATTCGACTCAACGATATTAGTTTTGAGGGGTTAATTGAGAAAAGCTCGTAGGGTTAAATCAAAATTTTGAAGTTGAGATAGATTAACTACAACACCCCAAATTTGACAAACAAAGATTTACTCATTTAAAGTAGTTGGGGGGTTACATTTTCCCCATAGTTGAGTGGAAAGTTTTCTAAAATTAACTCTTAAACAAAGCACAATTTAAGACACATGTAACATCAATTTGATAAGAGTGGATTTTATAGCAAGTCTATCAGTATCTTTAAAAATCTTTTGCTACAAAATTCGTAGAGAGAAATTTAATTTTTATTTTGGATGGCTATGTGATCCTTATGATTTTACTTACCTTTTATGATTCGTAATAAATTATTTAACATAATAAATTAAATTGTTCATTTTATATGTCTCACCTTTATGAAGCATATAGTTTTGATATGAGTGTTATTAGATTCTCTTAACTCTTTAACCTAAAATTTGGAAATTATTCAGTATTGGATAAATCTAAATTATTTTGTTAAAATACAATCCATATGTGTAAAAAATATATTTAAATCATTCTCATATCATATTTTATAGTTTTCTTAAATTAGAGAGTAAAAGTTTTGACAAATTAATTAACTAGTTGGGAAGATGTAGGAAGATTATAATATCAGATTTTAGAATTGATCACATAATTTATATTTTCTTTCTTGATTGAATTTGTACATTCTAACTTTGAAAATTCTAGAAAAAAGTTTTTGGATGTCTATAATACTCTGTCGCTAGATAAAAAAAGTGGAAGTAGACAATAGGTGCGAGTGATTTCTTTATAATTAAACAAAATCCTTTATGACTAGATAAAATTTACCATTTTATGTTGATGAATTCAAGATTTATTTTTATTATTATTAATAATAGTTTTTTAGATATTGGTGCTTACATCATTAATATTTTAAAAGTAGAATTTCAAATTATTAATTAATAATAGTTTTTTAGATATTGGTGCTTACATCATTAATATTTTAAAAGTAGAATTTCAAATTATTAAATTGCTCTTAGATCATTAATATTTTAAGACACATCATTAATATTTTAAAAGTAGAATTTCAAATTATTAAATTGCTCTTAGATCATTAATATTTTAAGATTTTAAACCTCACTAATTATGTGGAAGGTAAAGTATTGAAACCAACAAGATTTTATATATTAAAATATCTAAAACTTTTTAATATAAAATGATAATCATAAAATTTTTTACAACTATGTTATAGTAGTAAATACATAAACTAAAAATCAACAATTATAATATTTGACCATGTGCATTGCACGAGCATTCCACCTAGTAATAATTAAAAGCTCAACATAGAATGTTACTGTGTATTCCTCTTGACCCTAACAGGCAACAAGGTATATACTAAATATTTAATTTCCTTAATTATCTATACACAATGAGCACACTTAACTTGTTTCGTTTATTTTTTTTCTTGTTTTATTTTCTCTTGAACGAAAAAAAGGATGACGTAAGCGCTAGACATTTTGATTTAAATGCATTTCCTGTTGACTCTAATGAAGAAGAAGATGAATTCGTCGAAGCCAGCACAGCAAGAAATTCAAGTGGTAGTGTAGAGTGTTGGGAATATAAGCTGTTTAGACAATAATTAGCATGAAATATAGTTAATAATTTTTAGATAATAATGAATTAATATTGTAACACAGATGTAAGAAATAATTCAAACGAAAAGAAATGAGGGTTAGAAATACGGCCTGATGGTCGAGGCGTGCAAGCACTGTCCTAAGAATCTAATTGCCCCCTCTCGTACAGGGCTACATGGCAAAAGTTCCTGGAGATACAACGACCCTCGGTCAGGCGACCTCCTTCTCGTCGGCACGAGCTTCAAGAAGGCTTTGCGAACTTTTCTAGACTTTCAGGGAACCAGCAGACCTCCTTCTCGTCGGCACGAGCTTCAAGAAGGCTTTGCGAACTTTTCTAGACTTTCAGGGAACCAGCATAATATAATAGCAAGTATAGAGCAGAGAAGAAGAAGTTTTGTGTTTTTCACACTGTGTTTTCTACCCTCGCAGCTTGTTGTTTATATAGAGGTTAAGAATGAATGTTTTTAATTACCGAATTAAATCCTCATAAAAACCCTTTTCCGTTTTGATTCTGTTTTAATTCTCATGAATATTATCGTTTCATTTACGTTTTAATTTAGTTTTAAAGTCCATAAATCTCCCCAATTAATTCTGGCTGTTTAACGTTTTGAAAATGAAATGTTAATCACGTTTTAAACAGTTCCAATTAGCAAAAATTAAAAATAAAAATGTAGCAGATTAAGGGCCCATTAATCCGGAGCTGCATTCGTGTGGGCGCGCCACCCGACCTGACCGAACCCGAGCCCGAGCCCGGCCTAGCCGGCGCGCGTGTGTGTGGTGTGGAGCATAACATTTATTTTCTTCTAGGTATAGAAGAGAAAGGGAAGGCTTATAAAGAGCCTATCTTCCCATCTCTTTTCCAATGTGGGACTAAAGTTTTCCTCTTTTCCTCTATAAACCCAAGTTTTAAGTTACAACTCCAACAATTCCCCACATAACTTAAAACTTAAAATAATTCAAAAATAAAAGTAGAATAAAAACAAATAAGTAAGATTGCTGGTTCCCTTATACTATGTAATAGGTGGAGGTACCTTTCGGTTTGAACCTTCACTTAGTGACAATTGTATAGATCCGTGAGAGCTTGGTGGACTTCGCCTTGAACCAGTCCCATTTATCGGATTTCTACAGAAAGCACACATAGTACAGTTTTGAAGAATTCTAAACGGGTTGCGCTATTATCGGCCTTGCGCAGGTATCTTTCATGTGTGTTACTAGGGAGCAGCCCTGATCCCATAGTCGCGGCCTCACAACTACACACATATAGGTGAATCCTAATAAGGATGCGAGCAAGTAAGCATCCTGCCTCATGGGTCTTGGATTCATTAAGAGTTAGACTCAACCTTTCACTTGCTTTTTATGAGCACTGATCACCCTAGGGATGGGAGCAAATAAATTCAGTGCTCCTCATAATTAATCACTCATTTAGTTTGTTTCTACCCATTGAACCTCTGTGAGGTTGGGTTGTCACTGTAGTGATTTTTCTTATGGGCTTAACCCCATCCCCATCGATGATTCTAGGACCACTGCCCTAGATAAGCCTTTAGTTAAGTGATCTGCAAGATTTTTCTCTGATCTTACAAAGTCTAAGGCTATTATGTGATTTTTCATCTTATATCTCAAGGATTTGTGTCGCACTTTCAAGTGTCGATTCATTTTCACATATGTATTCTCTTGATGGCATTTGTCAATCGCTGACCTGCAATCACAATGAATAGAAATAGCTGGTAATGGTTTTTGGATTAGTGGAATTTTAGTTAGTAAATCTTTCAACCATTCAGCTTCTATACTAGTAGTATCAAGGGCTATCATTTCTGATTCCACTGTACTTCTAGCCATTACAGTTTGTTTAGTAGATTTCCATGAAACAACTCCTCCTCCTAAAAGGAACACAAATCCTGTGGTAGATTTTACATCTACTGAGTCACTGATCCAATTTGCATCTGAATAACCTTCTAGTACAGATGGATAACCTTTATAGTGTAAACCATAATTCATAGTTCCTTTTAGGTATATCAAAACTCTTTCTAGAGCATCCCAATGACTCTTATCAGGATTTGATGTATATCTACTAAGTCTATTTACTACATAAGCAATGTCAGGTCTTGTGTAGTATGTTAGAAATCCTAATGATCCAATTATTTGTGCATATTCTCTTTGTAATTGAGGATAACTTGTATTTTTCTTTAGATGTACATTAGGATTATATGGAGTAGAAACAGGTTTACAGTTTGGATCATAAAAGTTCTTGAGAATTTTCTCTATATAATGTGATTGTGACAGCACATATCCATTCTTATTCTTCAAGATTTTAGTGTTAAGAATTAAATCAGCTTGACCTAAATCTTTCATGTCAAAATTTTGTGATAGCTTGACCTAAATCTTTCATGTCAAAATTTTGTGATAAAAAATATTTGATATCATTTATGATTTGTATGTCAGAACCAAAAATAAGAATATCATCAACATATAAGCATAATATCATAATTTTGTTGTTATTATCTATTTTATGATATACACACTCATCTGTTTGATTAATTTCAAATCCATAAGATAGTATAATTTCATCAAATTTCATATGCCATTGTTTTAGAGCTTGTTTGAGACCATATAGTGATCTAATGAGTTTGCATACTTTCTTTTCTTGTCCAAAAGCTATAAATCCCTCAGGTTGATCCATTTAGATTTCTTCATCTAAATCTTCATTTAAGAATGCAGTTTTAACATCCATTTTATGTATTATTAATTTGTGAATAGATGCTAGAGCTATAAGAATTCTAATGCTAGTAATCCTAACTACTGGAGAATAGACATCAAAATAATCAATACCAGATTTTTGGGTATATCCTTTAGCTACTAATCTGGCCTTATATTTATCTATTGTTCCATCTGGTCTGAGTTTCTTCTTAAATACCCATTTACATCCTATAGTTTTACAGCCTGAAGGAAGATCAGTTAGTTCTCAAGTATGATTTTGAACTATAGATTGTATCTCATTATTTATAGCTTCCTTCCAAAATGGAACATCTACTGATTTCATTGCATCTTCAAATGTAATTGGAGAATCTTCTACAAGTAATGCATAGAAATCTTTATGGACCTTTTCTATTCTAGTTCTTTTACTTCTTCTAGGTTCCTCTGGACTTTCTAGTGGTCTAATTTGTTTAGAACTAGTTTCACGTTGGTTAGAACTAGGATCTGAATTACTAGAGCTAGGACCTGTGTTGTTTACTCTGGTCTTGTAAGGAAAAATATTTTCAAAGTAATGTGCATCCCTAGCTTCAATTATGGTGTTTTTGGCTATCTCATTAAAGTCAGAGTTGATTATTAAAAATCTATTTGCATTACTATCAGAAGCATAGCCAATAAAAATTCCATCTACAGTTTTAGGTCTAATTTTTTTTCTCTTATTCTCAGGTATTTTAACTTTTGCTAAGCACCCCCACACTTTCAGGTGATCCAAATTAGGGTTTCTATTCTTCCAAATTGTGTAAGGGGTTTTATCAGATTTCTTGAATGAGATTCTATTTAGTATATGACAGGCAGTCACGAGAGCTTCTCCCCACAAATTTTCTGGCACACCTGAATTAATTAACATTGAGTTTACCATGTCCATTAGTGTTCTATTCTTTCTCTCAGCTACTCTATTAGATTGGGGGTGTATATGGAGCAGTTATTTCATAAATAATTTCATTCTCTTCACAGAATTATTTTAATTCATTAGAAGTGTACTCACCACCTCTATCTGATCTTAGTATTTTAATTTTTCTATCCAACTGATTTTCAACTTCTGCTTTATATATTTTGAATTTGTTTATGACTTCATCTTTGGTCTTAATTAAGTAGAGGTAACAATATTAGAGCAATCATCTATAAAAGTTATAAAATATTTGTTACCTCCTCTAGTTGTTCTTCCTGAATCACAAACATCACTATGGATGAGTTCTAATATCTCAGAATCTCTATCAATAATTTTAAATGGTTTCTTAGGAAGTTTGGCTTCTACACATATTTCACATTTTTCATCATCTTTTATATTAAGCTTTGGAATTATATTGAGATGCATCAATCTTTTAATTGAATTATAATTCACATGTCCTAATCTTTGATGCCAAGTGATAGAATGTTCGATATTCAAAGCTATTGGAGATGCAAGAGTAGAATTCTTAACATTCAATTTAAAAAGACCATCACATAAGAAACCTTTTCCAATGAAGTTCAAACCCTTAGTTATTACAACTTTATTTGATTCAAAAACAAGCTTATAGCCTTGTTGCACTAACAAAGATCCACTAATTAAGTTTCTCCTAATGTCTGGTACATGATGGACATCCTGCAGGATCAAAGTCTTATCAGAAGTCAGCTTTAGGTTGATCCGACCTATTCCGGATACAGGAGCCACATTATTATTTCCCATTGTCACAGTTCCTCTACTTGAGACCTGATAGGTGGAAAACAAAGATTGATTAGAGCAAACGTGAATATTAGCTCCAGTGTCAATCCACCAATCATTTGCTTGAAAGGTCATGTTTACTTCAGGGGTGAAGAGAACAGACCTGAAAGCAGTCTCAGATGAACTGGAAGTCACCATGTTTACTTGTGACTTATTAGGTGGAGGTCCTCCCTTCCTAGGTTTGGGTGGTTCTGTCTACTTGTAAAAGCAGTCCTTAGTAAGGTGGTTGGTTCGTCCACAAACGAAACAGGCTCGACGTTCAGCTCCTTCCTTCTTTTGAAAGTGGACAGGGTTCTTATTTTGATGAAAGAATTTCTTCTTAAATGTTTTATTTTGATTTTGGTGGAAGTGATGTTTCTTGTGTTGGGGAAAGGGTTTGGATTCAACATTGTTTACTTTGGGTTCTTTGGGTTCGGATTTTGTCACATTTTTCTCACTGAGTCTATGTTGCTCTTCAATTCTAATGGAATTCAATACTTGCTCTAGTGTAAGACCTTCTTGGGTATGGTTAAGGTTTTTGGCAAAATCTGACCAGGACTCGGGAAGTTTGTCTATAAGACAGGCTATCTGAAATGTTTCATCTAAGATAGATCCATTCACTTTTAATTGGTGAGCTATATGTTCAAATTCATGAATTTGCTCATTCATTGGTTTAGAATCTACCATTTTAAATTTGTTAAAATCAGAAGCTTTAAATCTTTTAATTCCCATATCATCTAAACCATACTTTTTCTCTAGGGTTTTCCACAGAACTTTAGCATTAGTGATAGTATAATATACATCATATAACCTATCAGATAAAGCTCCTAAGATTCTGTGTAGGCAATGATACTCTATTTCTTGAGGTGTTCTTGGGATAGGAATGGAATCTGTGGAGGAAGATGAGGAAGATTGCCTAGTAACTGGTCTAGATGAAGATGGGTTATCTGGTTCTATGGCTGTTATTAGATGTAGAGTTGTTAACCAAAATCTCATTTGGTTTTGCCAACGACGGAAATTGTTCCCATTAAACTTCTCTGGTTTAGCAGACATAATTTCACTTGTAGCCATAATCTGATGATGAATGAATAATTTTGTTATTATAATGCAATAGAAATATATAAAACATTCATTCAACAGAATTATCATGCAGTGTAACATTTCGTTTTTAAGAATTGCAGACAACATTAGCATAAAAAGCAGAATGCTAATCATGATACTATTCTAAACAACACAATTAGATTCTTGGAATGTTGGGAATATAAGCTGTTTAGACAATAATTAGCATGAAATGCAGTTAATAATTTTCAGATAATAATGAATTAATATTGTAACACAGATGTAAGAAATAATTCAAATGAAAAGAAATGAGGGTTAGAAATACGGCCTAATGGTCGAGGCGTGCAAGCACTGTCCCAAGAATCTAATTGCCCCCTCTCGTACAGGGCTACGTGGCAAAAGTTCCTGGAGATACAACGACCCTCGGTCAGGCGACCTCCTTCTCGTCGGCACGAGCTTCAAGAAGGCTTTGCGAACTCTTCTAGACTTTCAGGGAACCAGCAGAATATAATAGCAAGTATAGAGCAGAGAAGAAGAAGTTTTATGTTTTTCACACTGTGTTTTCTACCCTCGCAGCTTGCTGTTTATATAGAGGTTAAGAATGAATGTTTTTAATTACCGAATTAAATCCTCATAAAAACCCTTTTCCGTTTTGATTCTGTTTTAATTCTCATGAATATTACCGTTTCATTTACGTTTTAATTCAGTTTTAAAGTCCATAAATCTCCCCAATTAATTCTGGCCATTTAACGTTTTGAAAATGAAATGTTAATCACGTTTTAAACAGTTCCAATTAGCAAAAAATAAAAATAAAAATGTAGCAGATTAAGGGCCCATTAATCCGGAGCTGTATTCGTGTCCGCAGGTCGTGTGCGCGTGCCACCCGACCCGAACCCGAGCCCGGCCCGACCGGCGCGCGCGTGTGTGGTGTGGAGCATAACCTTTATTTTCTTCTAGGCATAGAAGAGAAAGGGAAGGCTTATAAAGAGCTTATCTTCCCATCTCTTTTCCAATGTGGGACTAAAGTTTTCATCTTTTCCTCTACAAACCCAAGTTTTAAGTTACAACTCCAACACAAAGGAAAACAGGACAAAGGAGAAAAGAGTCCACGAGGAGGATGGACAATTCTAGATTATGGAAGGGGGTTGGGCATAATATTGCTACATGTCCTAGAAAGTTTTACATCTATCACGCCACTCAATTCCTATCACATCAGCTCTGAATAGAGCTCAACTTTCATCACGTGAGATCACTATTGGGTACCCACTCAAACTATAAGTTGGATGCGGATATGAAAGCTAGGCCTAGTCCTAGTAGTTTCCTTAGAGGCCAAGTTAACATGGTGGGCAAGTTAGAGGTGTTTTTAAATAAAGCATCATATTCTAGGATTTTAAAACAGAGAGAAGGAGAGAGACGATATTCTTGTAATCTGGGTTTAATAGATGGTGTAACCGGGTTCAAGGGCATTGAGAGAGAGGGAGAGAGTGTGTGTGTTTGACAGTCTTTGTCCGTGCAAAACATTGCCATTTGGGGGTGATAGTAGACTATTTTCGATCTCGTGATTTTTTTTCTTGTTAAGGGTTTTCCACGTTAAATCTTGTGTAATTCTATTTGCTGTGTTTGGTGGTTTTTAGGATTTTGTGAGATCGAAAAATCCCAACAAGTGGTATCAGAGCAGGGTTCGACGGTTCGTAGAGGTGTGAGTGGTTGCAGAAAGTGGTGCTCGTAGTTTGGTTTTCTCATGAGGTCAGGTGTGGCGGTGAGATCACGATGACAACTGGCTGTGGTTTAGGGTTCTTCGTTCGTGAGGAAACTGAAGGAGAAGTCACGTGTTCATACGTAAGGATAACATAAAAAAGGTTAAATTTTAGTGGGACCCATGTGAAGATTCGTGAAAGAAGGACTATCAGTCATCACGGGCTTCTTGAATTTTATGAACAGAAGGGTCCTGGTGTGGTGGTTTTTGATGTGTGATGTTTGGCGTTCTGTGCGGATTCGATGACTGGGATTGATTTGTCTTCTAACCAATGAGTTGGGGGGAAATTTTGGTGATCCAAGAGTCATTCCTAGAGTTTTTTGAGGTAGTGAGTTCCTTTTTGACATCGATTCTATCAAATTCAATCTATAGTGACTAATTTGAATTTTGATTGTAGTTAGAGTGTGGTGGATTCTTCGGGTCCGAAGTTTGATATTCCGCTATACAACAACAAGACAAATTTTACAATATGATAATGCACGGTTCAAGATATTCTCGTGCAACAGGTTGTTGATCAAGCTTTAAAGGATAAGAAATATGAAGGGTTGAAGGATGCTGAATAGAGTTTCATACAAAAGAAGGCGGTTAGCACAATTCATTTGGACCCACCTCCGAGACCAAGTACAATGTTATGCAGGAGACCACACCGATGGGATTATGAGAAAACTCGAGGGGATTTATGCATCAAAGTCGATGACCAACCGATTTGTTTGAGAATAGAGCTTTATTCATTAAAGATGGAAGAATATACTACAATTCAGGACCACATCAATGCTTTTAATCAGTTACTTTGCTAACTTATAAGTATTGATGATGAGATTAAAGAAGAAGAGAAGACGCTACTCTTACTATCTTCCTTGTGGAAGTCGTACAAGCCATTAGTTCATACGATAATTGGGGGAAGCGGACTTTAAAGTTTAACGATGTGACAGCGCTTCTACATGAGAATGAAAGAATGATAAGAAAGGAGAGCATGTCTAATAGTGGCACTAGCTTTTGAAGGTTCTAATCGAGAGAGGAGGAAGGGAAGATGTGATAGTTATTAAGGAAGGTCAAAATCTCAGGCCGGTGACGACATTGAAAAGGAGTGCTATTATTGTTGAGAGAATGGTTACATTTAGTTCAGATGTTCCCAGATGCGAGATAATTTGAAGACTATTAGATAGATGAAGCTTTAAGAAAATAGGAAGAATATGGACTCCTTGGTAGTTGTGTGTAATGAAGATGTGATATTGTTGATGCAGAGTATGGACCCTAATGCAGGTAATACTTGGGTGTTAGATTCTGCAGCCTCTATGCATGTTTGTAACAATAAAAATTATTTTGATACATTAAAGACGAATGAAGAATTTGACGACATGATCATTGGAAACAACTAGAAGATGAAGGTTGAAGGCGTTGGGAGTGTTCACCTCAAACTTCACACTGGAAAGGTCAAAATTCTTCGTTATGTGAGATATATGTCATCATATGGTGCTAGTTTAATTTTATTAGGTGACATGGCGTCACGTAGGTGCAAGTATGTGGGTGAAGAAGACTGGTGCAAAGTGTATAGAGATGATGATTTAATTTGCAAGGGAGGAAGAATGTCAACCATATTTTCTATTTAGAAGGGTGATCTGTTAATGGTGTAGATGACTCTTCTCAGACTCTTGCCCACAAGGTAAAGGTGAAGAATAAGAAGAATAGAGAGAGTTTTTCTGAAGCCGTTGAGTCACTTGGAGATTTTTCATCGAGGGACAATATATTGGATATCAACTCAAACTCCAAGTTCTATACGGATATAAAAGCTAGGTCTAGTCCTAATAGTTTTCTTAGAGGTCAATTTAACTATGTAGACAAGTCAGGGGTGTCTTTAAATAAGGCGTCATATTCTAGGATTTTAAAATAGAGAGAAGGAGAGAGATAATATTTTTGTAATTAGGGTCTAATAGAGGGTGTAATCGGGTTCAATGATATTATGAGAGAGATGGTTTGACAGTCTTTGTCCATACAAAAGATTATAATTTGAAGGTGATAGTAGATTATTTGTGATCCCGTAGTTTTTTCCTATCAAGAATTTTCCATGTTAAATCTTGTATGATTCTATTTGTTGTGTTTGATAGCTTTCAGAATTTTTGCGAGATCTAAAAATCCCAACAATCACATGATATTTGTCTGCCAATTTCCTAATAGCAGGCGACAAAGTATATCTTGTTGACATGTACTTTAAAAATTAATACCTAGATATTGTCGAAGTTCAAAAATGCCAACATGGTAAAATAATGATTTTAAATAGTGATCAACCTCGAGAGCCCTTCAAAAGGTAAAAGGGTTTTCTGATAAATTAATGTATTTTCAAATTATTTTCCCAATACAAATGCTTTTAATAAGTCCCCACTTAAGTTGTCTTAAATTAGCCCCTCAGTTTATAATTTGTTTACTTGGTTTGTAATTTATCAAAATATTGTTTATTTATGAGAGGGAACATGGTGAGACAAAATAGAATGAGAGAAATGAGGAAATCGGTTGGGTTGAAGGAACTAGAAAGATAAGAATACTAAAAGTAGGTCAGATACCATAAACTCTTTTGACTGCAGACGGTTACAATCATATAAACACCTTAACTTTCATCTTGAAGAGAGCTAGAGATATAATCTATACTACATATAAAATAGGATTGCCTTGTCAAAACTTTTGATTTTTATTTTGTCATTTTAAGTTTGATAGTTCTCAAATATGTCATTAGTTGTAATTAATCATTCACTAATTATATATAACCTCTTATTAATTATGCATTTCTTTACTTTTTCAAAACCTTTAGTCACACTATTATTTTATTATATAATTATGTTATTTGATAGAATATTTAAAATTTATCCCTAATGTATCTTCACATAAAAAATACTTAAAATTCTAAAAAAAATAAAAATAATAAAAATTTATTAGGCTTATGTCTTACGCATTTGGGTTTCACATCTTATGGAGGACTACCCGTTACCTTTTATCTTAGCCTTTTGAAAGTATGGCAATAGTATGAAAAATAATTTATATTTATTGTAATTGTAATAGCATTAATAGTATAATGATTTTAATAGTATTTTTTAAATTAATAAATTACATTGTAATTTAATAATTATACAATTTAGTAAATTATTTATTAATAGTGTAATAAACTAATTATGAAATTAAAATGTAGTCGCTGATAGTATTATAATTATGCTATGTATAATATTATTATATTTAAAAGAGAATAAATTATTTAATATATTATAATTATTTTAATAAATTATGAAGAAATTATAATAATTATCTAAATTATAATAATTAATCATACGGTTCTTTATGCACAACAATTTTATCATACAATGTATTCATTTAAAAAATTTCTAATTGTTAAGGATTTATATTGTTATACAAGTCATTTTAGTATTTTGCAGCCAATAAAAAAATTAAAAATATAAAATAAAATAGGTATGCTCTCATACAAAGCACGTCCACGATACTAGTAATTTAAAAAATAGGTTGAGTGTCATAAACTCTGTTGAGTTTGGATGATTGTTATTAAATAAACCCCGTAACTTTCATTTTATCAGAAAATCTCCTTATGCTTAGGAACTATTAGAAAAACTTCACTTTACTTTAAGATTTTATCAGGAAATCTTCCTAAATAGTGTTAATCACAATTTTTACATGGATGAGTACATTTATTCGGGGGAGTATTTCTATCGGTGAAGATTGTGGTTCACCCTTTTAGGAAGTTTCTAAAATAATCTTAAAGTTAAAGGGGTTTTCTGATAACCCCTATACTTCAAAGTGTTTTTTAATGTTTTGAACATTATTAGGGTTATCTGATAGTCCTCCAAAGTTAAGAGGAATTTTCTGATAATCGTTCAAAGTTAGGGCAATTTTCTAATATTTAGCCTTAGAAATAAATAATACAAGTGCAATAAATAATATTACTTAAATTTATTCGACAACTTTAATACTCCTAAAAATGATTTTAGACGTACCGATGGTACAAATGATAATTAGGATGCTTAATATCTGCTCTCTAACTCCCGAAAAAAATTTGATGCCACTTAAAACAGAGTTCCACACCAAATTTTATAATTACTAAGTTTTATACATGTGTAATGCATGTGGATAAATAATAAAACTAAGTACTCTTTTTAGTTCATTTTCTTAATTAAAAATTTATTCATTTGTTATATTTTAATGGTTTTTACTCATTTATGTCTCTAGACTTTAGCATTGTGGTTATTTATTTTTTTAATATTCGTTTAAATGAGCTGCACCAAATTTAAATTTTCATGTTGATAATTAAATTGACAAGAAATAAATTAAGTATTTTTAGTTTACTTTCTTATCAAAAACATGTTCCTCGGTTATACTTTGATGGCTTTTGCTCACTTATATTTCTAAACTTTAGCATTATGATTATTTATCTTCTATAATATTCGCTTAAATGAGCTACAATAAATTTAAATTTTCATGTTGATAATTGAATTGACAGGAAACAAATGTAATCTAAGATCAATTTGAATGATCATGTTATTTGGATGACATGTATCAAGCTTAATCTTAGAAAGTATAGTAGTAAAAGTGAAAAATATTTCAAAAATGGCTTTATAAATGGAAGATGAATAATTTAAGCTAATAAGACACGATGATTTATTAAAAATGTGTTAAAACGACACAAAAGAGAATATAGAGTTCGTTCCTAATCTTTGATAGACTTTAAATAAATTAAAGATTAGTTCTAACTCTAGTATACTTTTATATGATGAAAGCATCCACGTAAGTATATAAAAGTACTAAATCAAGCTCATGACAATCCCTTCTAAAGATTCCTAATTTACTAATAAAAATAAACTATTTTATAAAATATCCAGAAAATAGCGTCTTTCATTGCTTCTATTTTATTTTTTATTGAGCCGACATCAATCTTTCTCCACATTTATCTTTTTTGATAGAATTTGACTACATTTAGATATTAAAAAGGGATAATAAACCTTAAATTAGAAGTTAAATTTATATAACTTAATGAAAGAGTATCAAACAACTACTTTTTTCATTGCTAAGTTTTGAAATTTTAGTTATTTTTTATGATTTTGAATTTTGGAGGGTGTGTTTTGCAAATTTTAAACTTTGAGAGTTTGTTTTGAAATTTTTAAATTTTAAGTTAGGTGCTTGTAATTTTCATGTGTTGGTTGTAACTTTTCACAACTTTAATATTTTAAGGATGTTTTTTATAATTAATAAATTTTAGATTATGTTTTCTAAAAATCAAACTTTTACCAGTTTGCTATTAATTTCTAGATTTCATATGTACTAGTTATATATTTTGAAATTTTAGGGGGTTTTTTGTGATTTTTAAATTTTGAAGGAGTCTTTTCATAATTTTTATAACTTTGAGGTTATTATTTACAAATTTTGAAGTGTCTGATAGTAATGCTTTGAATTCATTCTTATTGTTTGTAAGTTTTGAATTTTTAGAATTTTATGGTGATTTTTTATTATTTGAACTTTGAGGGTGTTTTTACAATTTTTGAAATATCGAAGTTGTTAAATGCAAAATTTAAATTATTCAGAGACTATTGTTAATTTTTAAATTTCATGTTTGTTATTTTAAGTTTTCAAATAGCTAGATGTTTTGTATAATTTTAAACTTTTGAGGGTGTTTTGTGTAATTTTTAAAAAAAATTAGGTTATTTTATAATATTTCATATATTATAGCACGTTAATTTTTTACCTTAACAAACCAATACTGTTGAGATGTCTCATATATTTTGTTAATCTTGTCTTTTTAATATTTTGGAGCTATAGGTAGTTCACATGAGATTAGGATATATTATAATTACGATTAGAATAGATTAAGATTTAAATTAAATATTCAAAATAATGAAGGGTAATATTGACAAATTTTATTAATCTTATTTTTTTTAAATTGTTGAGTTGTAGGTAGTTTATATGAAATTAAGATAGGATATAATTATGATTAGGATAGATTGAAATTTAAACTAAATATTCAAAATAGTGAAGGGTAATATTATCCATGGAATTTGTATAATTTTAAACTTTTGAGGGTGTTTTGTGTAATTTTAAAATTATTTTAGGTTATTTTATAATATTTCATATATTATAGCACGATAATTTTTTACCTTAACAAACCAATACCGTTGAGATGTCTCATGTATTTTGTTAATCTTGTTTTTTTAATATTTTGGAGCTATAGGTAGTTCACATGAGATTAGAATATGTTATAATTACGATTAGATAGATTAAGATCTAAATTAAATATTCAAAATAATGAAGGGTAATGTTGGTGAATTTTATTAATCTTATTTTTTAAAATTGTTGAGTTGTAGGTAGTTTATATGAAATTAAGATAGGATATAATTATGATTAGGATAGATTAAAATTTAAACTTAATATTCAAAATAGTGAATGGTAATATTGTCCATGGAAAGATTTTCTCAAACTCATGCTTTTAAAAGGAGCTTGATTGATATGATATGATATGATTGAAACTTTGAGGGTAGTTATTAACTTTACTTTATCTAACCATCTTCTTTCTCCTCATTAGTGGTTTGACCATCAATTAAATTATTACTTTGGGTAAAAATCATTGTCAAACCCATCATCTACTAGTCTTTAGACTCCCCTTCTCAGACATGTAATATTTATCTCTTTCAATTGCAATCAAAGGACCTCTATCTATCATTCATCCTCATTTGATATCTTGATTTCTAACAATTCTACCATAAATCTTTCTCTATCATCATCATCATCAATTTTTGTCTCTCAGTTCTTGTAAATCATATCTTAGCTGTTGCCTTTTTTCTCATTTTCTTTCTTCTTCGCCACTCTTATCGGTAAAGGGAATAATATAAATTACTTGTAAATTCTAGTAAATCATACTCCCTTTAAAAAAGTTTGTGAAAAGCTTTCTATGGACAAAAATACCCTTAATCCTTTATGTTAGGTTGGGGGTGGATACCACCCTCCGCCGGCGGAGGAGCTCCGACGAGCTCCAGGATGACGCAGGCGACAGTGGCGGAGTCAACGGCGAACTCCCCTCAGGCGAACGCGATGGTCGTTTTTTGTGCTGACGCGACCCTCGGTATTGACGCGACCCTCGGTGTTTTTGGCACCGACCTCGGTGTCCAGGCCTCCCATGCTCGCGTTCGAGCAGATCGCTGGCGACAGGCTGTCGCCAGCCTGCTCGGTGTCCAGGCCTCCCATGCTCGCGTTCGAGCAGATCGCTGGCGACAGGCTGTCGCCAGCCTGTCATCCCCCTCTATAAATAAGCAACCCCGATCCTAGGGTTTGCTGTCTTTTTTTCCCCCTTTGTTCTTCCTTGGCGGCGGATCCCATTTAACGCAGGAGCGTTCCTTTTCTCAAATCGCAGCAACGATTTTAATCCCAGCTTTTCAACGGTGTTTTGAAAGGGGATTTAAGAAGAGAGAGAAAAGAGAAGGGGGATTTTATTGTGGGTATTAACACTATAGCTACAGTGTTCATCTTTGAGAAATCTCAGTTTAGAGATTTGCTCTTGATTTGTAATTTCTTGTTAGATTAAATAAGAAATTGACTGTGTGGCTCCCGAGGACGTAGGCAGTTACCGAACCTCGTAAATCTTGTTGTACTGTTCTCTATTCTGCGTTTCTGTTGCATTAGGGATTTAGGCGTTAAATTCCCAATAACTGGTATCAGAGCGTGAAACGATCTAGAGGAAGTCAGATTCAAGTGGGAGCCATGGCCGCAGATGAGGGAAAGGTGAGAATAGAGAAGTTTGATGGATCAGATTTCAGATTCTGGAAAATGCAGATAGAGGATTATCTGTATCAGAAAAATCTGTATCAACCTCTCTCGGGGAAGAAGCCGGAGGGTATGAAGGAAGAAGATTGGAATCTTCTGGACAGAAAATCCCTCGGAGTTATCAGATTGACATTAACTCGTAATGTTGCGTTCAACATAGCAAAGGAGAAGACCACGGCGGGTCTTATGGCAGCACTCTCAAATATGTATGAGAAGCCATCAGCCTCAAATAAAGTCCATTTGATGATGCGGTTGTTCAATCTGCGAATGGCGGAAGGTGCACCGGTAGCACAACACCTCAATGAACTTAATACGGTTACAACCCAATTGAGTTCAGTTGAGATTGAGTTTGATGATGAAGTTCGGGCGTTGATCTTTTTTTCTTCCCTACCAGAGAGTTGGAACGCTACAGTCACAGCTGTGAGTAGCTCGTCGGGAAAGAAAAAGTTGAAGTTTGACGACGTTCGTGATCTGGTTCTCAGTGAGGAGATCCGACGGAGAGAGTCGGGTGAAGCTACAACCTCTTCAGTATTGCATATAGAGTCAAGAGGTAGAAGTTCAACCAGAGGAAATGGATCAGATGACAGGAGATCCAAATCTAGAAATCCCAACAGTTTGAAGGCTATCGAGTGTTGGGATTGCGGGAAAACCGGGCACTACAAGAATCAGTGTAGGAGTGCACGGGAGGAGTGGGAGGCAAATGCAGATGTGAACGTTGCCTCCACCTCAGGAGGAGATTATGCGCTGATATGCTCTTTGGAGAGCAAGGAGGAGTCTTGGGTGTTGGACTCGGGAGCATCATTCCATGCTACTTCTCAGAAAGAATTCCTCGAGAAGTATATCCCCGGAAACCTTGGAAATGTATATCTTGGTGACGATCAAGCATGTGCCATTATTGGCAAAGGTGTAGTGAAGATTAAGCTGAATGGGTCAGTATGGGAGCTGAAGGATGTCAGGTATATTCCCGACCTGAAGAGGAACTTAATCTCAGTAAGCCAGCTGTACACGACGACTTTCCATGGAGATGACTGGAGGATTTCGAAGAGCGCAATGACGATTGCCAGAGGTAGGAAGACTGGTACCCTGTATATGACATTGGGTGCACGTTGTTCAATCTCAGTTGCTGTAGGCAATGAGACTTCAAAGCTGTGGCACCAGAGACTCGGTCATATGAGTGAAAAGGGGATGAAGGTTATGCACACAAAGAGAAAACTCCTAGGTTTACAATCAGTAAAGATTGATATGTGTGAAGAATGCATACTTGGAAAGCAGAAGAGAGTTAGCTTTCAGACAAGTAGCAGACCCCCCAGGAAGCAGAAGCTAGAGCTTGTTTACTCAGATGTTTGGGGACCAACAACCACCGCGTCGATTGGTGGGAAACACTACTTCGTGACTTTTATTGATGATCACTCTCGGAAAGTATGGGTCTACTTTCTGAAGAAAAAGTCAGAAGTGTTTGAGGCTTTCAGAAGATGGAAAGCCATGGTCGAGAAAGAGACCGGTTTGAGGGTAAAGAAACTCAGAACAGACAATGGTGGTGAGTATGAAGACACCAGATTCAAGAAGTTCTGCTATGAGCACGGTATCAGAATGGAGAGGACCGTGCCCGACACGCCTCAGCACAATGGTGTGGCTGAGCGCATGAATAGGACGTTGACAGAGAGAGCCAGAAGCATTCGTACGCAGTCAGGTCTACCGAAGCAGTTCTGGGCAGAAGCAGTCAACACAGCAGCTTACTTGATCAACCGAGGTCCATCGGTTCCATTGGAGCACAGAATACCAGAAGAGGTATGGTGCGGAAAGGAGGTAACCCTCTCACATCTCAAAGTTTTCGGTTGTGTAGCTTATGTGCATATAAGTGATCAAGGCAGGAATGAGCCTGATCCCAAGTCCAAGAAATGCACATTCATCGGGTATGGTGAAGACGAGTTCGGCTACCGCATTTGGGACAACGAAAACAAGAAGGTGATCAGGTGCAGAGATGTGACATTCAACGAGAAGGTGATGTACAAGGACATGAACAAGACAGATTCTAGTGACTCAGAGAGCGAGTCAACATTTGTAGATACAGATGATGTCCCAGATAACCTCTCTGAAGAACCCAATGCAGAAGGTCCTCAGCCAGAAGAGCCTGTTGGACAGAACGGTGCGCAGGAGCCCGACGCACCAGCTCCGATATTGAGGAGAACTACTCGTCCTCCTGTGCCTAACAGCAGATATATGAATTATATGTTGCTGACAAATAGAGGGGAGTCTGAAAGCTTTGATGAAGCTTGTCAGAGTGGAGATGCAAGCAAGTGGGAGTTTGCTGCGAAAGAAGAGAAGAAATCTCTGATCTCCAACCAGACATGGGGACTAGCTGAGTTTCTCATGGGGAAGAAGACACGTCACAACAAGTGGGTGTATCGAGTGAAAAAGGAGCAGAATGGTTCCAGAAGATACAGAGCCCGACGAGTTGTCAAAGGATTTCAACAGAATATCCAAGGAAGAAAGGATCCAGCGGATATGTTGACGAAGGCAGCGACCTTTCAGAAACTGGAGTTGTGTGCAACTTCAGTTGGCCTTCATGCATAGATGATGAGGGCGGAGCCACACAGAAGAGGAGTTTGATGAGATAGCCTGTTGCCGTCGGTTTGGTCTCCAAGTGAACCTCCGCCGGCGGAGGAGCTCCGACGAGCTCCAGGATGACGCAGGCGACAGTGGCGGAGTCGACGGCAAACTCCCCTCAGGCGAACGCGATGGTCGTTTTTTGTGCTGACGCGACCCTCAGTGTTAACGCGACCCTCGGTGTTTTTTGCACCGACCTCGGCGTCCAGGCCTCCCATGCTCGCGTTCGAGCAGATCGCTGGCGACAGGCTGTCGCCAGCCCGTCATCCCCCTCTATAAATAAGCAACCCCGATCCTAGGGTTTGCTGTCTTTTTTTTCCCCCTTTGTTCTTCCTTGGCGGCGGATCCCATTTAATGCAGGAGCGTTCCTTTTATCAAATCGCAGCAGCGATTTTAATCCCAGCTTTTCAACAGTGTTTTGAAAGGGGATTTAAGAAGAGAGAGAAAAGAGAAGGGGGATTTTATTGTGGGTATTAACACTGTAGCTACAGTGTTCATCTTTGAGAAATCTCAGTTTAGATATTTGCTCTTGATTTGTAATTTCTTGTTAGATTAAATAAGAAATTGACTGTGTGGCTCCCGAGGACGTAGGCAGTTGCCGAACCTCGTAAATCTTGTTGTATTGTTCTCTATTCTGCGTTTCTGTTGCATTAGGGATTTAGGCGTTAAATTCCCAACACTTTAGGCCCCGTTTGGCGAATGGTTAAGGAAGAGGGGTTAAAGAGAAGGATTAATGTACTTAGCCCCATTCGATAATCTGAATGACTAAATTATTAACCAGTTAAATAAGTTTTAGTTTAGCCATTATGATCAGTTTTAGTGTTTGGGAATAACAATGATTTTGACTATTTTCTTTATAATTAGAAGGGTTAACTCTTAATCATTCTAAATAGGAGTATTAGTAAACCCCTCATTTTGAGGGGTTAACTTATTTTAATCCCTCTAGAGGAGTTAACTTAACTCTTCTATATTTTTTATGTTTGGCAAATTATGGAGGGTTAACTTACTTTAACCATTGTATAGATTTTTTGTGTTTGGCGGGTTAAGAAGGGGAGGGGTTAAGTCTCCTTAACCTCTCACTTAACCTTTTGCCAAACGGTATCTTAAGATACATATAATTATTACATCCTATGATAATTAATTTTAAATAATAGAAATAAGCTTCAACTACCTAATCATATCCTAATTAATATGTATGTAAGCTTAGATTTGATTTACGTATGCTAAAAATAAAAATATTAGAATTTATAAAATTTATATAATCTAGAGCAAACAGATAACGATTTAAAATTTTGACAATCTAAAGATTTGAATTTGGTATCTAACAAGCAAAAAAAAACTCTTTATCTTATTATTTGTTTCTATTTATTATATCCTATCATATCATATCATACTCCTTACAAAAAGTGTGAGTTTGGGAAAAACTTTTAATGGTCAATATTATCATTGACCCATTTGAATATTACATTCTAAATCTGTCATAATTAGTAATAAATTTATTTTGTTATTAATAATTAAAAATATAGACCCAAATCGGACTCGGTACTTTGGCTCAGTTAGAATCGGATTTGGTTGAGAACATGTTACAGTCTAAGAACTTCTTTTCATTTGGTTTTTTCTGATTGGTGGATGAATAGATATCAATGATAATATTTTAAATACACTCCTCACGATACTTGATTCCTGTAGCTACTACATGAAGACGGGATAATGAGTTATAGATTGGATTTCATATTGAACTTAATATCCAGTTTGTTATAGAATCATGTGCATGAATCTTTTGCTAGCAACTAAGCCTTAGTCTTCCACATATCTATGAAGCTATCCGCTGTAGTTTTTTGCAGCAAGAAATGAACAGGGAACAAATGGCTCTCTTATGAAGCCTTTTGATTAAATTTTGGCTTTCTTTATTCATATTGTTTGAGAGAGATTGTTTAAGAAACTTGGAGTGTAATTTGAGATTGTACAAGCACCCTTTTTCTTATTTGGGACTTCCTCTGAAAAGAGGTACTCTTACCGAAAGAGAGTGGCAACCTCTACTTGAATCATTCAAAAAGAAGCTTTCCAAATGGAAAAACAAAACCCTCTCTATCGGAGGTAGGCTGACACTTCTGAACTCTGTTCTCTCCTCCATCCCTCTCTATTATATGTCTTTTTTTAAGCTGCCAAAATGGGTAATTAAGGCCATTGATAAAATCAGAAGAAACTTCCTCTGGAATGGCAGTCACAGCTTCTCAAGACCTAAATGCCTTATTAACTGGGGTACTGTTTGTAAATCTAAAGAAGAAGGAGGGCTTGGGGTGATTGATATCCCCTCTTTCAATTCGGCCCTCCTCTCTAAATGGATTTGGAAAATGCTCGACAGATCCTCTTATCTAAGCAAAGTGTTTTTCTCCATTTATTCAAAAAATGGAGCTAATCCTCTGGCTACTCAGCCAAAGATGTCATCCTTAAGATTTCTTCAAGATCTTTTCTCTATCCAATCAACCTTCTTCAATATAGCGAGATGGAATGTGGGAAATGGTAACACAGACAGTTTTTGGCATGATAAATGGTCCTCAGCTAATTCTCTTAGCAACCTCTATCCTCATGCATACAAGCTTGCTCTCTCTAAAAACTGCAGTATTAGCTCTCAAGGCAGATGGACAAACAATTCATGGTATTGGCATCCTTTAATTAGAAGGGGATCTCCCCCAATGAAAGGGCAGACATTCTCAATCTTCACTCTCATCTAGAGAATATAATTCCAGGTGGTTCATCGGAGCATGATGTCCTTCAGTGGCCTCTCCTCTCTACGGGTATTTTCTCTGTAAAATCCTTTTACACCTTTGTATCTTCAGGGGGCCAAAAATCCAAGTTCTTCAACATGATTTGGAAATCCAGCATTCCCTTAAAGGTAAAAGTCCATCTTTGGATTATCTCAAAAAGGAAGCTCAACACAAAAGACAATTTAATCAAAAAAGGTTGGTCAGGTGACCCTCTTTGCCCTCTTTGTCTTGGGAAAAACGAAACCCACGATCATATTTTTATCCACTGCCCTTTTGCACGAGAGGTTTGGAAGTACCTTCTCCCCTTCTTGTTGGACCCTAGAGGGGGGTGATTAGGGTCAAGAGGCTCTAATATGCAATAAAAATCAAACACAAGCCAGCGAAAGCAAAGCAGCAAAACATAATGCAATTTAAAGTAAAAGAGATAGGGGTTAGGAAATCGTTATCCTTGACGCGCGATGTGTTAACGAGGTTGCGGCCCCGCTGACCTACGTCTCCGGCTCCCCACTCTCGAGGAGAAATCCACTACACCACCCGGTTTGGAAGCCGGAAACTTCGTCTACAACAGCGATCGCACACGATCTCTCTCACGTACACAGCTTTGATCTCAACAGATCACACTCCTCACAGTTGATCTACACGAAAGATCTCACTCAGACACGCAGGCAGAAGAAACAGAGTGCAAGTACTCTCTCTTTAACAGCCCCATAGCAAAGAGAAAGAGTACTGAAGCTGGGAAGTGAATCAACACTTAAAAACAAGAGAGAAAACACAGAAACCAGAACTTTGGAAATTGTTTTCTCAGGAACAGCAGACTCTCTGGTTTTTGCAAAACGTTAGGGCTAAAGGAGAAGATAAGAAGTCTGGGGTTTTATAGAAGAGATTAAATCAATTTAAAACAAAACCCAATCTTCCCAAATAGGATAATAATCTCCCTTTACGCGACCGCTTATCTCAGACTGTGCCAAAACCAGTTAAGTGTAAGCGCAGTTTACTAGGCAAATGACGCGTTTGAAAAAAAAGTCGCGTTTGACTGAAGGGAATTGTCGGTCGTCCGAAATAATCGTTGCGGTCGATCGAAAAATTTAGTCGGTCGACCGACCGAAAAAACGGTCGACGCCAGCTGCTTGTGAAAACATAAGAAAACTAAGCAGTAGCCATCATCGGTCGACTGCCGGCGCGGTCGACCGATATGAAAAATCAAAATTTCGGTCGACCGCACCGGTCGACCGGACGACCTCTCTGGAAAATACTGACAAACTGACTATGGGAGCGGTCGACCGGACCGGTCCCCGACCGCTTTCTGATGATTTCCAGAAAACAGATTTTGACCCAACTTGAAATATTCGCAAAATATTTATTTGACCTCTGAAAATTCTGAAACTTTGTAAAATGTTTTTAATATTAAAACAAACTACTTAGAAAAAGAATTTTGCAGATAGGTCCTCATACTTGTGAAAAATAGTATTTTGTGAAAAACGCTTAAAAAACATAAGTATGAAAACGTGTGTGTGATTCCGCAATAGCTTCAGTGAAATCAGTAACTCTTTGGCCTACATTCTAGCACTAAGAGAGAAAATAAAAAACTAGCTAAAATCCTCACATAGAATACAATTCTTGATTCTTGATAGCTTTAATGTTTGATGAAGCTTCTTATGAATTTGTTGTTCTTGAATTAACATTGCTCATCATATGCCTCCTCCTCCTTTGGATATCATCGTTGTAGCATATATTCCATCCATTCCATTAATGGCACTAACGAGCTTGATAAATGAATTTACTATATTTACAACTCAATAAGCCATTAGTACGATAATGGTGGTTGTAAAAACATCATCAAAGAAATACAGGGCTAACAACTCCCCCTTTTTGATGATGACAACCAACCATTATATAAGAGCAAAATAAAATAGCTTATAGATAGGTGGTCCCACTATCTATGAGCTCCCCCTAAGTATATGCAACAAATGAGCGTAAGATTTCTCTCCCCCTTTTGCACCTCACAAAAAATAGGGTAAAGAGACAAGCAAACAATGCCAACTAAACAAGCAAGCAATGTTAGAACTGTTCCACATAGGTGTGCATAAGCCCAAACCATTTCTTATGCGACAAAAATCATCGCTCTCCAAGAGCCCTTAGTAAATATATCCGGCTAGTTAGAGATTGTTGTCAAAATACGAAGTGACTACTATCTTGTCTTTCTACAATGCATCGCGTCTATATAGAAAGTGATGGCGCACATCACATGCTTAGTCTAGAATGCAAAACCGCAATTTTTGGGAAATACTTTATAGCACTTGTGTTTCACAAAAAGATTTTCAATATTTGAAAAGGTCAAATGCATAGTCAAACTAACTCTTGTTCATGCCATAAAACCTTGAGCCAAACACATAACCACGCCGGTGCGCGAATGTATTCGCTCCGGTAGTGGACAATGCAACACAATTTTATTCTTGGAAAGCCCAGAAAACGCGAGAATTTCTAAGAATTGCAATTTCCACTAGTATCTTCGCGATTCTACTTTCAATCCGGGCCAAAAGTTCGGCATCACAAAAAACCATATATAAATCAAAAGAGGTGTTTTTTGGATAAAATAAACCAAGGTTAAAGTTCGCATTAAAGCAAATATTATGACCTTTTACACCGGCAATTAAATGATGGCTTTTTGGAGATGCTTGAAAACGTGCACATGCACACACACTAAACATGATGTCGGGTCATACTAGCGGTGAATAAAGAAAGATACCTATCATACCTCGCGCTATAGTTTTTGGCCACATCCTTCTCAGCCATCTCATACCGCATAAGCTTAACACTTTAGTACCATGGGAGTAGGGGCGCATGCTTAGAATTCTCCAAATTGAAAATTTCTTCACCAATTCCTTGCATATTTGCTTTGTGAAATGAAAAGATCCCATCCTTAGTTTGCTTTGACTTGCGAGCCCGAGAAAGAATTGTGAGCTTGCTCACCATCATGCTCTATTTCAAGTGATTCGCTGCATGACTTGTTAGAAAAATTCCTTGCCACTAAGGATTGTCATTAGTGGCCACCGAACAATAATTGTCACTCAACATATAATTTGAACTAAAAATGAAATCATTTTTCTTTTTCTCA
>NC_033800.1:35249737-35260524 GCF_001876935.1 Asparagus officinalis
AATTTTATCTTACTATTTATTTTTGGAAGAAAAGTTGTAATTTAAGGGTGGCTTTTAGAAGGAGGGTGTTTATAATTAAAAAATAAAAGATAAAATTTTATCTTACTATTTATTTTTGGAAGAAAAGTTGTAATTTAAGGGTGGCTTTTAGAAGGAGGGTGTTTATAATTAAAAAATAAAAGATAAAAAAAAGGAGAACGTTTGGTTAGGCTGAACTCTTTTAAGTTAAAAAATAAGGGTAAATTACATTGAAGACCCAATAACTTTTGATATTTTGCAATAAACCTCCCAAAAACAATTTTATCTTACTATTTATTTTTGGAAGAAAAGTTGTAATTTAAGGGTGGCTTTTAGAAGGAGGGTGTTTATAATTAAAAAATAAAAGATAAAAAAAAGGAGAACGTTTGGTTAGGCTGAACTCTTTTAAGTTAAAAAATAAGGGTAAATTACATTGAAGACCCAATAACTTTTGATATTTTGCAATAAACCTCCCAAAAACATCTAAAATCGCACTAAACCCCGAATAGCTATTGGCATTGCAGCAAACACCAATAAAGTGTCACATGATATGTTAAGAGTCGGCGGTGCTAATTTTAACGATTAATTGAGAATTTTGTTAGGTGTGATTTAGATAAATAAAAAAGAGTCTAAAAGTGTAATATTCTACAACCCCCAAAGTTCAAGGGGGTTTTATTAGAACAAAACAGTTAGGGGGATTAGTGCCACAGCCCCAAAGTTCAGGGAGGTTATTTGTAGTTAGAGTGCTGCTACGGGGACCCAAAATATGGGACCAAAGGAGGGGACATGTGAGGTGTCCCCTCTCTATTGCATAATGAGTTGGTCATGCCAACTCATTATGCAATAGAGAAGGGACACATCACTTGTCCCCTCCCTTGGTCCCATATTTTGGGTCCTTAAATCATTTTTCTTGTTGTTATTATTATTTATTTGGGAAAGCCCTTCGTCCAACCAAACTCAAATGTTGTTTTTTTAGTGGTCAACCAAACTCAAATATTGAGATTCCTAATTTATAGTGCAATTTGTAGGAACAAGTATATTCAAACTGATAAAGGGACTTGATTGTGACAATAAAGTCACTAATTGCGTTGAAAATAAAAGAGATGACCCTTGTAAAAAAAAGAGGGTTATGAATTTCACGAGCTAAAGCTGAAATGTAGTTTTAATGTACCGAAGCTAAACTTGATCTTTAACAGTTCTTAAAATTTCTTATTTTAATCACTACAATGATCTAGTTGTTATTTAACAGAGAAGATTTTTCATAACAGGGCAAAGCCATGTTAGAGCCAAGCGGGTCTCAGCTCCTCCTTAGATTATAAAAAATAAAAAATAAATAGTATGCATCATATGCTAATATGTGTTTTATAGAGGCTAAATTGAATAAAGGTACTCATTTTTTGTAATACCTCTTCTACTCTTTTGTTCGCTCTTTGTTGAATTCTCAACTCTGAACTACGATTTCGAGTCTGCAAGAGAAATTCAAAACCATTAAAAATGCTTTTTCGTCGCTCTTCTGCGGTCTCTTTCTCCCTCCTCGGTCGTCAGTCCTTTGCTCTTCTCGTCCTTGGCGTTTATCCCTAAGCTCGATAAGTCTTCCTATCCTTGTCATCCTCTCTTCTTTGTTTTCGTCCTAGGACTCCAAGGGATAACACACTATACTACGATTGGAAATATGATTTTGGAAATCTTATTATATAATTATGTTGATTTTGGAAGTGTTTATTCAGAGACTAATGCGACAATAAGGGGCTGTTTGTTTGGCAAAAATGAAGAAGAGAAATAGGTTTCCATGACTGACAAGATAATAGTGAGAGATCTAAGTCCAAATAGATCTTCTATTCCTTAGTTTGATTCAACACGAGATTAAGGAAATTTTTTGGAGAAATCACATGCCAACTTAATTAGAAAACAATAAATGCTAATTTCCGAGCTTTGAGTTCGTAATTGGGATGAAAAATCATTAAATAATTATTGTTTTTGCTATTCTAGTGATGGGTAAGTGAGGTTTCCTATTCTTAGTTTCTTTTTTTTTTAATTGTGAAACAAACAATGGATATGTGAGGAAATCTATTTCCAACCATATTTTGTGATGAAACAAAGGAATTTTAAGAAACCTTTAAAAATACATGAAAAACAATATATATGCTTGGAAATGAATTCCCTATAATCAGGGAAACCAACCAAATAGCCCCTAAGCAGCAATAGTCTATGTCCTCTCTGAGCGCTGCTACAGGGACCCAAAATATGGGACAATTGGAGGGGACATGTGAGGTGTCCCCTCCAATGATCTCATATTTTGGGTCCCTGTAACAGCGCTATCTCTCTTCAAATAGTCCGACGACCAGATTGCCTAATTCGTTGTCCGGGGCTTTTGGACTTTCTTACTGCTCGATGCACCGATCGAAGAGTTTGGGTATCATTGGTACACTATTTCAGCGGTTTTTGTCATATTTGAAACTTTGTGCTATTTAGGACTTTGATTTGTTTTGGGGTATGTTTGGAGTACTATTTAATGTGGATTTTTTTTTCTAGATCTGGGGGTGAGATTTAGAGAGAGAGAGAGAGTCTGAAGAGGGCGGTGGGGGGTGATGATGAACTGTCGAGTTTCAACTTTGTAGTTTTAATTTGAAAGTTTTGAAAAAGTTTGTAGAATTTCTCGTGAGGGGAGATGAGAAGTTGTGTGAAGGACCAAAATTGTAATTGCTTGACGAAGTGATAGTGAAAGTTAGCAGTGGAAGATCACAGACTTCGCTTTGCCGAGGACGCATCACTAAATTAAGCTTTACCTCGTAAAATTTATTGGGAATATAGTCTTATACTTCAGCCCATAAGATGACAACAAAAGAAGATTGAAGAGGAGGCATTTGGACAGTAGAGAAAATGACAAAAGAGCCACAAATAGGCGAAGAACACCTCGATGGTCCAGAGGCAAAGCTTGGTCAAAACCCAGTTCAGGTCGATTTTGGATTAGTTTTCTTTGAGAATTCTTTTATATTCGGGAATGTAGTCTATAAATAGAGTTGTTCTTGAGGTCCAGGGTTTGAGGGAAGCCAAGAAAGTTACATATTGTAAGAGAGAAGCAAAGAAAATTAATAAGAGAAGTCTAGGATTTTTGAGAGATTTCTAGGTGAGATTGAGCAGAATGTTTAAAGATCACAAGAATAGATTATATCTTATAATCTCTAGAATTAAAAAAAGACTCAAATTTCTACTTGCGCATGTAGGCAATCGTTGAACCATGTAAAATCCGTGTCTTTGTGCTTTTGTTCTAATTTATGCAATATATTGATTTTCTCTTTTGTTCGAACAAGTAGTTACTGAAATAGTAATAATAATATGCCCTTGACCATCCAATACAAATTATGTAATAATATTGTAATGTTAATAAATTTAATTGATGCACATATAATTTGAGTATTATTTATATAATTGTTATATATCATTAGAAGTTATTTTGTTAGATTATGTACTATGATGGTCACTTGCTTGGAGATATGATCTAACTTAGAAATTCCTTAAATTTGTACTTAATCTATAACTAGTAAATGATAACTTTGTTATAACATGTTATTATGCATGACACCGATATGTGAGATGTGGTGGTGGGTCTCAATCACCAGAAATGAGCATTCTCCGAGTGTATGTCATAAGCACGCATTGTGATGTGTGTCGCACTAGACCGTATTTGGATTTTCTAGGACGAGTCACCTAAGAGATAGAGAATTCAAATTGTTACATGATCCCTTTGACTTGATGATATTGTTATTTTCGATTTGATAATTTAGTATGCTTTGATGTGATGGTTAAGCTTGTTTAGTAAGCGTTACACAACCTGAAATGTTAGGTTGTTAAATTTCATTTAGAGAAATTATGGATATCTAGATAGGATTCAGTATGCTTATTATGGTGAGATAATTTATTATGCATTCCCATGAAGTTATTAAATTCCTGTCGGCGGATGGTTTTAAAAATATTATTTTAAAATTTATTTTCTTATAAAAATAAAATATTTTGATATTTCAAAATGATTTTTATTTAGGTTCATGAGAAATGCGATTAAGGCATGAGAAAATAGGTAAATTATCCTGCTTAAAAGAGTTGCCTAAAATAAATGATACTGGAATGAACTGAATGTAAGATATTATTCATGTGTATAAACATTTCCCCAAATTTTGTTATTTTTGGAGTTAATTTAATATGTTTAATTGATTTTTGAAAATCAAGTTTTTCAGCACTTTAAGTATCTAAAAAATCAGCTATCGGTCGCCCGACCAGTAGAATTTTTTAGCCTTTAATTTTTCAGTCTTATCAGTCGACCGATCCTCTTGCATCAGTCGATCGATGTAATTGTTAAGTCGACCGACCAGTGCATTATTAGCCTGAGTTTTTCATTCTCATCAGTCGACTGATTACTTATATCAATCAGTCGATCAATGTAGTGTTATCAGTCGACTGATTTTTCTCATCAGTCAACCGAACGACTATTTATCTGTAATGCCTAGTTTTTGTTGAGCTTTGTTTTTGAGCGTATAAATACCACTCAAGCCTTAGTTTTTAAAAATAGTTTTTACAAAAATTTAAAGAGGTTTTACACCAGTTTATTTCTAAGTTTTGGTGTGTTTATTTATGTGAAGAAAATTTTACAAAGAGAATGCTTTTAATTTCGGATTTGAGGAGTTCAACCGCAAATATATTCTTTTACATCTCTTTGTTTAGAGAAGTTCTTCTAAACTCATTCTCTAGCTATTTTTATATTTTGATTATCATACTCTTTGTTTAGAGAAGTTCTTCTAAACTCATTCTCTAGCTATTTTTATATTTTGATTATCATATATAAGATAGATTAAATTGAGTTTTCTTCTAAACTCATTCTCTAGCTATTTTTATATTTTGATTATCATATATAAGATAGATTAAATTGAGTTTGATTTTATTTACTCATTGTTTACACACACAACTACTTTAGCTTAAGTATTTCACATATAGTACACTTGGGTTGTGAGAGTGTATATTTGAGTGAGCTTAAATTTCACTCTCATCTTTGTTAGAGAACGAATCTTTATTTGCACTAATTATGGAAACACACTGTAATACACAAGGACATTTAGAGTAGTAGTTGGGAGAGACGGGGGTCAATTCTAAGAGGAGTGGCTTGGTTCTAAAAGCATAGGGAGAGATAGTAATTCCAAGCACTTGAGGAAGATGACACGGGTAGGCCAACACTTATAGGAGTGTCTTGTAGGATTGACAACATGTATTATAAAAAGTTTTCGGTGAGCTTTGAAAACAAATTGTACATGTAGTTATTTTATGATAGTGGAGATCTCCTCAAGGTGAGGAGCAGAGACATAGGTCGAGTGTTAGACCGAACTTTGTGATCATATCATTGTGTTTGCGATTGTTTTGGTGCACTACTTGATTTTATATCATGTGCATGTTTATATCACATATTGGTTATTTGTTTATCCTTGCATATATCTCATTGTACATCATATTACTAGGGTATTTATTAGTAAGTTTTAATTTGGTATCGAAATCAAATTAGATTAGCAATTACTCTATTCATCCCCCCTCTAGGGTACTTTCAAGAGAGAGAGAATTCAAATTGTTACATGATCCTTTTGACTTGATGATATTGTCATTTCGATTTGATAATTTAGTATGCTTTGATGTGATGGTTAAGCTTGTTTAGCAAGCGCTACACAACCTGCGATTTGATAATTTAGTATGCTTTGATGTGATGGTTAAGCTTGTTTAGCAAGCGCTACACAACCTGAAACGTTGGGTTGCTAAATGCTTTGATGTGATGGTTAAGCTTGTTTAGCAAGCGCTACACAACCTGAAACGTTGGGTTGCTAAATTTCAATTAGGAAAATGATGGATATCTAGATAGGATCCAGTATGCTCATTAGAATGAGTTAATTTATTATGCATTCCCACGAAGTTATTAAATTATTGCTGGCAAGTGGTTTTAAAAAATATTTTTTAAAATTTACTTTCTTATAAAAATAAAATATTTTAATGTTTCAAAATAATTTTTATTTACGTTCATGGGAATTACAATTTAGGCATGAGCAAATAGGTGAATTGTCCTACTTAAAAGAGTTACCTAAAATAAATGATACTGGAGGGGACTGAATGTAAGATATTATTTATTAATAATAATCTCATATTATGAAAGAGCTTTTATGAACAGTTAGTCAGATAGGAATTTAATTGTTAAATTAAAATTATTAATTTGATTAAAAATTGGTTCTCGATATGGAACCCATTTGGTCTCACTAATGTCATTAGAAGATGTTTACATGCAATGCAATTCTATTTTTATCCTTAATTATTATGGATAAAGTTTTTAAACAAATCCATTCTATCTTTAATTGTTATGGATAGAGTTTTAAAAAATTATGAATTGTTTAAAATTAAAATCTCTAAGACTAGTCTAATCCTATATATAAAGTTCATATGTAGCCTTATGAAGACACAGAAAATCTTATGAAGATAATATAAAGAAATAGATTTTGAGAACATATCTCTTAGTATTGCTTCTCTTCGGTGACGGGTAGATATCAATTGGAGGCTTTTTCTCTTGACGAAGCTATTTCAGATTGATCCCGGGACAAATTATTGTAGAAATTAGGAAAGCGTTTCAGGTATTTTTCTAGATTTTAATTAATTTTGATTAATCTACATTATATACAATTTCCACTGTGTTGTATGTTATGTTTCCTACAGTAGTTTCTTAGGTTTTCTACATCGCTAGGTGATCGATTGGTCTATGAAGAACGATGAGATCAAATCGGATGATCGGTGATGCTTTCATAGGTAATGCTTCTGCATTGATCGCTGATTCGATTGCTACAATTAGAGTCCAGTTGCGGTTGACGTCCACCGAGAAAATTCCCTTGTCTCTAATTTAATTTCTCAATTTCTTTTCTTTTATCTTTACTATTTTATTATCATATAATTATGATCTGTGTGCTTTGATCCAAAGCACGTGGTTTAGATCCTAATAAATTGGTATGAGACTGTGATCTCGGATACCTAACAGTAATTTAAATGAAAATTAGAAGTATGAGGAGAGAACAGTAAGTGACTGAAGTCAGATTTACTTGGAGATATAATGTGAAATAAAGATCATTACTGAATGAGAAATTTTAGTTTCTCATCTTTGATACAAGGAGGTTACAGATAGTCTAATCCTATAAAATTTGGTAGTTTGTTAAACACCTATAAAAAAGAATGATGTTAAGAGAGAAAGAGTGATAAACTCTCACAAACTACAACACAATCTTGAAACAACGCTAGAAAGCACATGTATAAAAGTGGAAAGGAACATGGAGGAATACTATACTTATAAAGATAGGTATAAAGTTCATGTATTTTATTCTAAGGTGACAAGGCTAACAAATTAACATTTATATAACTTATCTTGGCGCATCATTGCCGAGAATATTCAATATGTTAGTAGTGATCGATAACCTACCGACCAAGTCGAGGTGCTAATACAATAATTTATATCACTAAAAAATTGAATTAAATCATTTTGTTCTTGGATAAGGGGTCCATTAGAACGGTAATTGATGATTCCATTACGAATCTTAATAAAAAATTTCAAACATTATTTGCTGAGTTTTAGGGTATATGTCCCCCAAAGCACCCACCACTCTCATTACTGGGCTACTCCGGCCTCTCTTCTATATGAGCAGGGCACGATTTACATCGGTTGACCGCTTCAGTTTCCTTTTGGAGGCGAGCTCACCGTTAGACCGCAGCGGTATTTTTTTTTAATATTAGTATAATGCCTGTGAACTACATGTTTTAAGTTATAAATTTTTTATCAAATAATAAAATTATATGTTAATAAATAAAATTGTATAATATATTGCTTAAAAAAATATAAATTAATTATTATTATGTAGTTATTGTAATTGAAGGTTAAATGTATAAGTTCTCTTAAATGTGCCACTCCAACTTGAAAGTCGTTAACTTAACTCTGAATTAACCAAGCTGTATTGACCTTGCTAGTTTTTATCCTGATGTTCCTTAAATGGTTAAACTTAATACATGCAATATATAGTGAAAGTTACTTCTCATTATAATTATTTAATAGAGTAAATTACATTAAACCCTTATGAATTTTTAACCCCTATGAACTTTCAAATCACACTAAACCCCTAATACTTTTTTTGTTTCAAAGAAAATCTCTAAAAACTTTTTAAAAGTTCGCAGATAACCCTATAAATTAGAATTAGAAAATAGCATAAAAAGATATTTTGAAAGTTATTGGGGATTTGGTGTAATTTATCTAAAAGATATTGGGGGCTTTCTAGAAAAGTTATTAGGGGTTTATTGTGATTTTGAAAGTTCATAGAGTCTATTAACTGCAAAACACTGAAAGTTCATGGGGGTTTACTATAAGTCACCTTATTTAAAATTATAATTCTTAGTGCAAGTATACCATTAAAATGATTATACTATCTATATACTATAAAATATTTATCTTTTTAATTAATTTTTTAATTGTATAAAATATTCTTAAAAAGTATTAAATTATTTATTTTATTTATTTAATAATATAATACTAAATAAATAGTGTAATTCATAATTTATGTGGTATTATTAAAATAATTATACTATTCATGTGATTAAATATTTATTCTATTTATTTTATTGCTCGTTGAATTATAGTATAATTCTTAATAGTATTTAGTAATACATTATTTTATGTATACTATTATTTTAATTATTTTATTATAATGTATAAATAAGTATAATAATAATAAGTTAATTGATTACTATTAATAATTATGTATACTTATTTTATAAATTATTTTATTACTTCTTTTTATATTACACTATTTCGGAAACCCAAGGACTCGCTCGTATGGATATGTAAAATACAATATCATCATATACATCTTGTTGACATCCAAGGACTCAACAACGGGATTAGAGGCTAATCCCGAACAACAGTGGGGTTAGGGTCGATATTGAAGATGCTAAGGGTCCCTTCGTCCCCTCTGGTGGCTGATTCCCTGATAGGACGAGAGCCCTGCGAAGCCACAATATGTTAGAGGACTGGAGTTGGGTTCTTCGATGATTCCTCTGACGATCAAGTTAGCATTAAGCTTAAGTGGAGAAAAAGAAGATCAATGAACTGAACAAGTTTTCTAAGTCTAAGTGTGCAATACTTTCCTTCTTTAGCAAGAGATTGCTTACCTTGGTCAATAGGCGATGAGCCTATTTATACACAGTTGTGAGGGGTGTAAATGTAACTTTGGTCGTGCCCAGGCAGACAGTTGAGTCGGCAGATAGTCCATAGGTGCAAGCTACAGATGAAATGAGTCACCTAAGAGCTTGATGAGATAGCTACTAAGGAGGCATGTTGTTAACAGAGGCCAATGAGTCATGGAGGCTTTCATGGTTAGAGCAATAATGATGTTGACCAGGCCTACAATGCGACAGTGACTAGCTATTGGCGAGGGGTTCAATGGAAAACCGCCTCTTGACTCGGCTATGTGAGTGAGTCGACAAAAGATGCCTCTCACCTCAGTCTCACGAGAGGGCCAATAAGTATCACCTTCTCACTTGGCTACGAGAGTTGTTGACTCGGACTTGCAGAACGATGAGATGTGGGGTCGACTCCTACAGTGAGGTTGAAATGCGCTCTGACTTGGCCCTTATTGTTAAGGGTCGAGTGATGACTCAATGAGTGATCACTCAATGGACCTCTTCTGCCTAGGGTCGAGTCGAGATAAGGCTCCAATAATCTGGGACACGCGTCGACTCCATTGGGAGGATTAGCACTTATGTTATTACATGACATGACACATCTAGAAAGCTATATGTTTTGCTAGAAGCTTGTACAGTTTGGATAGGGGTTTTCAATGATAATTATTACTAAAAAATTATTAGTTATAATATTATTGATAATTATAATTATTTAGGAAGATGGGGAGTTGCATAATTAATAACTAGTTATATTTATTTAATGAAAGGTTAATTATAGATAATGACATAGTTAGAATTTATCAAAAATTAAGACGGCAAAAAAGGAAATTAAAAGTTTTAACACCCCAATCATCTTCTTATAGTAATTTAGATTAGATTTTGATTAGTTTCTCAAATTATTGAAACTGCTATTAGTTCCTTTGATTCTTATAAATTATTTAAAATAGTCTCTTGAATATGGATTGAGTTTTTATATGAAATTTACTTTAACTTTTATCCAAATTGATACTTGCCATTTTTTTTTTTTTTTTTTGCTATTTTCAAAGAAAGCCATATTTATTGCATACATGTTTGGAATGTCACACCTAATCGATTTTTAAGCTCAAAAATGTGTGAAATTTTGATTTTACCCCCAATCAAAAGCATATATAAAGCATTTATTTTTAATTAATTATAAACTTAAGAATTCTTTAGATAATGGTTCTCCAAATCTTTCATATTTTGAAATTTGACCCTCGGATCTCTATTAACCCAGCGCGCGCTCATTCTCTCTCTCTCTCTCTCTCTCTCTCTCTCTCCCTCGGATCTCTATTAACCCAGCGCGCGCTCATTCTCTCTCTCTCTCTCTCTCTCTCTCTCTCTCTCAAATAGTCATGGATCCAAACCCAAATCTTCAAGCCCTAGACCAATCTCCAAATCCTAATTTTCAATTTTTAAACCCTCACCGTACCTTCCATCTATCTTCCCTCACTCTCTCCCTTCATTCCAAAAACCCCTCACTCAATCCTCCCCCAAACCCTAAACTCACCTCCCCTTTA
>NC_033800.1:35260529-35333664 GCF_001876935.1 Asparagus officinalis
CCCCCCCCCCCCCCCCCCCCCCCCCCCAAAATAAAAAAAAATAAAAAGAACCCCCAAAATCCTAGCTAACGAGCAAAAAATTCACAATTAGACCTTCCCCCCAAATTTAAAAAAGAACCCCCAAAATCCTACCTAACGAGCAAAAAATTGGCAATCAGGCCTTCCCATAATCCTCTTCAGTAAGGACGATATTGATTTGGGGGGACTAATTCAAAATATGATAGATTTGGGGGGTTACTATAAAAACATGAAAGATTTGGGGGACTAATATTAAAAACCCTTACTTTTATAATTAATTTGGAACTCTTACTTTGCACATGCTGAGTGAGGGATTTTCAGAAATTTAGATCTTTTCAAAAGTTTAGGTCTTTCTTTAGCTGAAATTGATTAGGTGTAATATTATAAACATGTATACAAGTAAAAGTTGTTTTGATAAAAATAAAATGAAAATATGGTAAGTATCAACTTGAAAAAAGTTAAATTGGTTTTCATATAAAAACCCTATTGAAATCGGTACATGTAATTGTTTCTAATTGATCCCTCCAACAAAGATTAGCAATGCAATAACATGATATAATAGTAGGGACCTAAAGTAATTTCAATAAATTTAAAGACTAAAATATTAATGTAAAAACCCATAATTTCTTTGAAAATATTATGAAAATAACATTTAATAATTTTTTATTATAGTTGATACTATTCTGAGGTGAATGAGTATGTTAATAACCAGTTTGGGATTGATTAAGTATGTATGTGAAGAAATATAGTGTAAACATGCACGAACACATGAGAAACTGTCGCTTGAGACCACCTCTGATCAGTCGACTGATTATTAAAATCAATGGACCAATAGGTATTGGTCGATCGACTGATAAATGAGCATCAGTCGACCGATCAGTGCACGAGTCTGGGTTTCAAGTTGGGTCAGGATTTGTTTCTGTTTGGGTTTGTTTGTACATATATGAGTATATATATTCAAAATTTTCATTTTTCTTCATATTTTTACGTAAACAACAGCCACCCCTTCCCTCAAAACCCCTAGAGTTGGTTCTCGTGAGTTTGAAGAGCTTTGTGAAGCTAAAACCTAGAGGAGGGCGAGTTTCTCGGCGTTTGGTGAAGGACGATCATATCTCTCGCGTGTTTGAGGAGCTCAGCATGATTTTGAGTCGAGTTTCATCTCCTCTAAACTCATCCCTGTTGTTCTTAGTTTTATTTGGTTTTGTTGGATTTTACAAACCTGGTTGACGTATAAAGATCACTCTTTAAAATTGTTTAATACAAAGATTTGATCTTTTTGATTTAAAATATTATGAACTGGGTTCTCTGATTTGGGTTTAAGATTTAAATGTGATTTAACATGAGTTTTGTTAAAAATATCTATTTTCATGATGAAATTACAAATATAATCAATTTAAATGTGATTTAACATGAGTTTTGTTAAAAATATCTATTTTCATGATGAAATTACAAATATAATCAAGTTAGGGTTTCTAGTTTCCTTCGAAATTGAATATCTATTTTCATGATGAAATTACAAATATAATCAAGTTAGGGTTTCTAGTTTCCTTCGAAATTGATATTTATGTTTTCAAGTAGCAAAGTGAACCCTAAATACTATAAACAAGATTTTACACATGAAGTTTTATTGAGAATTTTTGATTTTTGATAAATTTATGGGAATATCTAACCTTAGTTGAAAACTAGGTTTTCAACTCTGGTCGGTCGATTGATCATGATGAATCAGTCGACCGATAATTTCATCAGCAAACAGGGTTTTGCTCTGGTCGATCGACCCAACCCATATCACCGGTCGACTTATCCAGGCTGTAGTTCTTGTGCACGTTTTGTGCAAGCCATTGGTTGACTGATGGGATATAATCGGTCGACCGGTCATATGCGGTTTTGTGAACTTTGTTTTTTTTCTCACATGCTTTGATCGCGAACATGTGCATAGTTTGTGAGGGTTCAAGTATTGGATTTGAGCATGCATGAGCTTTTGAAGGTGCGTAGTCTCTATATTTTGAATTTTGTCATGATAGTGAGTGACACATATTGTATTTTATGATAGTTGTGAATGCTTGAGTGGTTTATTGTCACTCCGCAATGAGACCATGGGGGACTACACTTAGAGCGGGTTAGTTGGTATAGTACAATGAGACTGTGGTAGATTACACTCTATGTTGCATCATTCCGGATCGAGCCAATATGCCTATTTTCACAGGGTGATTGAGTAAGGTAGTTGATGCCACATGATATTGTGAGCGCCTTACTCAGCATTATTATTATTTTCTGTTAGAGGATCACACAAATTTATTTTCATGCTCCCATGTTATTTGCCCCAAGAGTAGGGTATAAGATTGAGGTTATTTTACACGATATATATTAAGTGAGATTCTTTTATCAGATTATTATTTTTGTGACTGTGCCACCTACCGAGGGTAGTGTATGTTATTTTGACACGATTTATTTCGGATGAGGCTTGGTAACGTATTATCCTTTGTTTTATTATTCTTATTCATAGGATTTGGAGTTGGTATTTAGCAATTCATAATTTGAGATACGAGGTATATACATGAGGATTTCCTTGTTTGGATTATTTAGCTCGACGCATCCATTCTTGTGTTGTGGATTTCTAAATATCAGTTTCCTCTTAGTTCAAGATAGATGATTTATGTATCTATATGTACTAACTTATATTTTTATACTCCTAACATCCTTCCCCCTAAGGGCGGTGGAGATGATCTCGCTAGAGCTTTGACGGTCGTTGTTTCCCCACTTTTCAATCAACGAGTTAGGCGTTCGGAGAGTCATAGGTCGACAGAGATTTAGCTTACTTCCGTCATTTATTATTAGTAGTTTATTTGTGCTCCATAGTAGTTACTTATTGCTTATTGTTAGACTTTAGAGATGCATTTCATGTTGGAGGCAAAGTGACTTAGTATTCTTTTCATTTGACTCTATGTATTGAGATATTTCACATTTGTTATAGACATCGGAACGCGAGCGAGCCCGCGATGTATCAGACTGAGGAGAAATAAGTACTAGACCTTTTTTGCTCAATTTAATACGCTAAGCGTCAAGCAATATAATGTGAAGTCACAAGTCCCCGATCACAGTTAGCAAGAATATAATAAACAACTCAGAACAAAATAATCCATATCATAAAAGAAATATCATCCAAGACATAATACTCAGATCATACATGCCATAATACAAAACTATCCAACTAAATACTGGATAAAATATAAAAATACATCGACCCAACGGGAATGGAAAGTGCTACAAGGTAAACCAAAGACCATCAACTAATTAAAGAAATAACTAAGCTTCAGCTTCTACTCTGTCTGCAAGGCACTCTTGCTGAGGATACTCTGGCTCTTGCACGTCTCCAAGCTGAACCTGTCCGTCCTCTAAATCTTACGTACAACCCGAGAGAACAAGAGTACGCCAGCGTACATGGCACATGGTAAGATCCCACAAGGAAGAATAGAAACGGTCGAATAACCAATGCAATAATAGCCTGCAACTGGAATTCGAACAATCTAGATATAATCCACCACTAGAGTATAATAATCAGAAGAATCCAAAAATCAACCAAGTAACGAGGTCAAGCAGCTAGCCTTCCTATAATAGATCATTGGTCCACATCTCAAATAAAGTCAACATTCATATTATCGGATAACTGACTATTTACAAATCCTCTATGTGCATCCAAACCCGCGAAACGGTTTAGTGAGAGGACTACACACAATCCGATTTCAGCCAGGTACAAACTCAAGCAAAACTCAGGTGACGAAACGATTTCATTTACCAAGTGCGAAATGATTCACTGGCCCAATAGACCAACCCAATGCGAAACGGTTCATTGGTGCGAGTCTGGAAGATACATCAATAACCACATCCAATCACATGAACCAACACCTTCCCATCCTAACGTTTCTTATGTTTCTAAGTCAACACACACACACACACACACATGTCTCAAGGTCTTGTTCATAATACGCAAGGGTCAGTAAGTCATGAACTCCTATTGGTTCTCAAACACGACAAGGAGTAATAAATACAACTAATTTTATGTAATAATATCATGGCATATCAAATACATTAAAATAAAGATCGTAAAACATGAATAGTAACTATGAATAGTACAATATGTATGGACAGTGACTGTGAACAGTATATGCATGCAAACTGATTTCATCAATATTTTACTATTCAGATCTCTAAACTTCTCATAAAATTATTCTAAAATAATCTTTTAAAATAATAAATTTATTTATTTAAAATAATCCTTTTGCAAAATAAATTCTTTTAATTTATTTCTCATTATAATAATTTAAAATAATCCCCTTTTCCAAAATAAATTCCTTTAAATTATTTATAAAATTAATAATTCAAAATAATCTTTAAAAATATCCTTTCTTTCAAAGACATCTCATAATTAATCATAATCTAGTTTTCAACATATACACTCATCATATATGGGCTTAAAAATACATATCATGCTCATCACTTCATAGATATAACTACAACAATATTATTTATCATATTATTATTATTTAATATCATTCATCAACAAACCCACACATATTATCACAATATATCCTACAACATAATCATATTACGACCTGATTATGCACATAATTAATTCACATCAGATCTAAAAATTATAATGACGAGTCAATAAGAAAAGGACCTTACCTCGGGGACGTCAAGGGTATTGTAGAGGAGAAGTGGGGGTCATCAGGGTGGCTGTGCTGTTCACAACGGGTTTCGTGGCCTCGCCGGAAGGTCAATCGGTTAGAATACAAAAGAGAGATGTAAGTAATGATGAGTGATATTCGAAGCGATATATTGAGAGGTAGACAATAATCCCAAGAGAGAGGGAAATATCATGTGATAGATAATATAAAGGGCTACACACCGGCGAAGACAGTGACGGAAATAGAGATCGAAGGTGATCGGAAAGCACGTACGAAGTCGGCACAAAGCTGCAGTTTTCTGTGAACTGTTTATCATCTAGTGATGTTTAGGATGATATCGAGAGAGATAGAGAGTGAGTTAGAGCATGATACGAATTGGAGGTGATAAACGACATATAGGGTTACTCATCGGAGAAGACGGTAGCAGAAACGGAGGTCGGAGGTGATCGGAAACTGCGTGCAAAGTCAGCACAAGGCTACAATTTTCTGCGAACTGCTTACCATCCAGCGATATTTAGGATGATACTGAGAGAGATAAAGAGTGAGTTAGAGTGTGATACAAATTGAAGATGATAAACAACATATAGTGCTACTCACCGGAGAAGACGGTGGTGGAAACAAAGACCGGAGGTGGCCGAAAAGTGTATGTGAAGTTTATGGCACATGGCTGTCGAAATCTGCTCACTGTTCGGTCATTGTTCGGGCTCGTTCCTCACTGTTTGGAGTATTTCCCCACTGTTCGGGCTTATCGAAGGTGGGAGAAGGTTGCCGGGGGGAGCGGCAGGTTAGTGATGACATCAGGGAAGAAGAACGAAGGAAGAGGGAGAGAGCTTGAGCTGGGGGAGGGAGTAGAGAGAGATGAAGAGGGGAGAGAGGGGGTTCTTTTGAGGAGAGAGATGTAGCAGGAGAAACACGAGGGAGGGGATGTGCGGGAAATGAGGAGGAAAATAAGGAAGTGGGGTAGGGAGAGATGAGAGATTAGAGAGAGAGAGAGAGAGAGAGAGAGAGAGAGGAAAACACAGGAAAAAAACTCTTTTCAAAAAAAATAATATTTAAAATAGCAAAAAAATTATTCAAATCAATATTAAAAAATTTATAGTCATTACAGACATGCTTATATTTACTTTTGGATCTTTTCTCTATATTGTGTTCATTGGATTATTATCATTGTTCTATCTGCTTTGTACATACACTTGATCATTGTTTGACACCCACTAGAGAGATATTATTGTGATGGTGAAACATGTTATTGCATAGTGTGGGTGCATGGCATGTTTAACATCTTTAGGTTCACCCTGAACTGGGTTCACCATGTATATATATATATATATATATAAAAGAAAAAATACACTTTGTGAAAAGGATGGTTTTGGATGGTCGGTGGGATTCCTCTACGGGCTGTTTGGTTGCTTTCCACCATTTTTCATGTCTAACAATCCCACTTTTTGGTGTTTTTTCACTTTCATGAAAGTTATTTCTTGTGTTTATTTTGTCAAAAACATGGAAAATAATTACTTTCTATCACTTTTATTTGTTTGGTTCAATTTAAAAAAAGAAGAAAGTAGTTGATGTATGAGCAAATTCCTCATTTTGTAGTATTTTTTTGCAAACTAGAAAATAAAGAAAACATGATTGTGGTTACCATGGTGTGATTACCGCCCATATAGGACAAATTTATTGGCAATAGAAATTGAGGGGCCAACATGCTTTCCATCACACAAAAATGTGAATATTTGAGGGAGAAATTTTAAAACATTTAAAGATATGAGGGAGTAATTTGCAAAAATGTTTAAAGATTTGAAAGTGTTCACATATGAATGTTTGAGGAAATTTTTTTTTTTAAAACTTCAAAGATTTGGGGGGACTTAATTTTAACTTTGAGGACATAATGTGATCCCCAAATACTGTAGAATAAGTTCTATTATGCTCAATTTTGGTCTATGTCGTCATAATATGTCTCGCCATGAAATCTATAGTAGCAATGTTGGTTGTATATATTGCCCCACCAATAGATTACTCGTATAAACTTTGGTTGCATACAGTAAAAAAAGACCATCATCGTAGCATAATATCACATACTCAATGTCATAACAATCATTTCAACCAACTAATAACAAATATTCTCAATCTTAATCCTAAAACCAAATTGTATAACCAAGAATCAATTATATAACCAAGAACTAAGAACTAAGTTCATGGAGAACACCTGATGAATCAACTAGAGTTATTAACAATGCTAACATTTATAGCAATCTGCATAAGTCAAGCACACAACCAGGAAGCCTTTCAAACCATCACCTTATCTAACTTGTAAACTTGTCAAACAAGTATGCATAAACAATCAAATTCTCAATATAACATTGTGACTATCTATGTTCGAAACACCCTAAAAAAAGACTTGTAATATAGCCAAAAATAATTATTAAAAAAAGGGAATGAGGAAAACCTACAGCATGGAGATTCCACTGTCTTAGACTCCTAGTGATGATTACCACAAGAGTCTGCAGATAATACTATTCTTGCAAAGTTCTAAGTTACTGCAAGTCAGTTTAACACCTAATGTATATATAGTTCTAATCTAAGGTGACAAGAAAATTCAATCTCAAATATGCTCATTCACCTATTAAGAATTATCATTAGGTTCCTGTCGATAAAACCTATATGTTTAATAAATGAACACAGACAATATTAGCAACATATTAAGATTTGGAGGATTAACTGTATTGGGCATAAATAGTAACACATTCATAATCCGGCATTTCCAAATAATACAATGCTATGCTTCTGTTAGAAATATCACATTTATTGTAGCTTAAACAAGAACAACTTATCACCATGAAGAATTACTAATGAGAAACGAAGGTAACTTTCACAAAATTACCTGACTAGCATGTACTGTCAAAATTGCAGGAAATACAATGAAATGTTGAACATTATTGCAAACAGTATTAACAGCTTGAAATAAAGGATCTAAAAGTATCCTTGAAAACATAAGCAGAGGAGAACATTATAGAAGATATATATATATGCTAGAGTAGTGTTATATACCCTTAAACATCCAATACTCCAATACATTTTTATTGATTATTAATTGAGTTTATTATTGCACATGTTGTTTGGGTATCTTTTTATATAATTGTTATATTACCCTTAGAGATTATTTTCTTAGATCATGCACTGTGATGGTCACTTGCTTGGAGATATGATCTAATTCAGAGATTTCTTAAATTTGTGCTTAACCTATAACTAGTAAAGGATAGCTTAGTTATGACAGGTTATTATGCATGACAACAACATATTAGATGTGATGATTGATCTTAGCTATCGGGAATGAAGATTCCCCCGGGTGTATGTCATAAGCGCATATTTGATATGTGTAGCGCAAGACCTTATTTGGATTCTCTAGGATGAGTCACCTAAGAGAGAGAGAATCCGAATTGTTACATGGTCCCTTAGACTTGATGATATTATCATTTTTTATTTGATAATCTAATATACTTTGATATGATGGTTAAGCTTGTTTTACAAGTGTTATACAGCCTGAAATATTGGGTTATTAGATTTCATTTAGGGAAATGATGGATATCTAGATAGGATCCAGTATACTCATTTTTATGAGTTAATTTATTATGCATATCCCATGAACATTTTTATGAGTTAATTTATTATGCATATCCCATGAATATATTAAATTCCCGTCGACGGGTGGTTTTTTGAAAATTATTTTTCTAAATTTATTTTCTTATAAAATAAAATATTTTTGATGTTTCGAAAATGGTTTTTATTTATGATCATGGGATTATAATTTTAGGAATGAGCAAGTAGGTGATTTGTCTTGCTCAATAAAGTTTCCTAAAACCTATTGATACTGGAGAGGACTGAATGTAAGATAATATTATTCATAAATATTTAATCCCATATTATGGAAGAGCTTTTATGAACAATTGGTTGGATAGGGATTTGATTGTTAAATTAAAATTATTAATTTGATTAATAATTGGTTCTCGATATGGGACCCAATTGGTCTCACTAATGTCATTAGAAGAGGTATACATACAATGCAATTCTAATTTTATCCTTAATTATTATGGATAAAGTTTTTGAACAAATCTATTTCCATCCTAATTGTTAAGGAAAGAATATTCTATCTTTAAATATTATGGATAAGAGTTTTAAACAATTAAGAATTGTTTTAAAATTGAAATCCATAAGGCATATCCAATCCTATATATAGGGTTCATATGTAGCCTCAAAAGGAGATGAAAAAAAGAAATAGATTTTGAGAACCTATCTCTCTGTATTGTTCCTCTTCGGTGACGGGTGGATTTCAGTTGGAGGTTTTTTCTCTTGAGAAAGCTACTATATTGATCTTGGGACGGATTATCAAAGAAATTCAGAAAGCGTTTCAGGTATTTTTCTAGATTTTAATTAATTTCGATTAATCTACGAGCACAATCCAAAACTGAAATATGACAGATCAATCACAAACACAGAGATATACGTGGTTCGGCAATTTGCCTACATCCACGGGGAGAGGATGGGGAGATTCTATTAAATCAATGAGAGTACAAAGGTTTACAATCTCACAAAACTCACAAACTAACCCTCAACCAAAGCTCTCAACTTGCTCACAATATATCCCTCTCATAATGCTCAAAAGTCTATCTAATCTTTGATTACGACTCTCCTCTTTTTGATGATCCTAATCTCTTCTAAGGCGTTTCATATATATAGAAAACCTAAAACCAAAACAGACTAGGAATTTTAAAACAAAAAATAAAACAAATTAGGAATCCTAATAACCTATTACTAAAATAGATTAAGAACCTGCTATCCAACAATTCTCCACCACGGCGAAGTATTCCCAAAACTGAACCGACATCAACATGAGCACCAATACGTCGTCTCACCAAATTCGGTTGTACCAATGTGGTTGCCTACGTACCCCTTCTCCCAAGGGATCAAGCCGCTCGTAGTTTATCCAAATGACTGCTAACGGCCTCAACAATCATGAATGTGCAATAAGCTTCTACAATAATCAAACTTGTTGCTCGGAACCACCTTAGTGAGCATATTCGCCGGATTATCCTTCGTGTGGACCTTCACAATATCCACATCACCATTTTCAAGAACATCTTGAATGAAGTGATAACGAACGTCAATGTGCTTCGTCCTCGTATGAAAAACCTGATTCTTCGCCAAATAGATAGTTCTCATACTATCACAATAAATAGTGACGAATCGCTACGATATACTAAGTTCCTCTAAAAGTCCTTGAAGCCAAATAGCCTCATTCACAGCCTCCTTAATAGCCATATACTTTGCATCCATCGTAGACAAAGCCACCATGGACTGTAAGGTGCATCTCCAACACAGCGACACACAGGTCAAAGTGAACACATACCCCGTCGTAGACCGGCGCTTATCCAAATCTCCGATAAAATCCGAATCAACATAGCCAATGCATAACTGCCCACCTGTAGTGTCCCGCTTATTAACCAAACCAACATTGAGCGTACCTCAAATGTACCTCAAAATCCATCTCACGGCATCCCAATGACCCACTTCTGGATCGTGCATGTATCTCGAAACCATGCTCACCGCCTGTGATAAATCTGGCCTCGTACATACCATCATGTACATCAAGCTCTCAACCGTACTCGCATATAGAGTCTTCAACATCAACTCTCAATCTTCAACTGTCTTCGGTGAGAGGTCAATTAAAAGCTTCAAATGGGCTCCCAAAGATACACTAACTGGCTTCGTATCCATGCTAACATGAAATCGCTATAGAACATTCTTCAAATAAACCACCTGTGTCAAATAAATTCTGTCATTCTCTTTGTCTCTACCGATCTCCATCCCCAAAATGCATTTAGCTTCACCCAAATCTTTCATCTCAAACTCCTTTGAAAGTTGTGCCTTCAACTCATCTATAAAAGACCTAAAAATGGAGGCAACCGACATGTCATTAACATAGAGCAAAAAATAGATGTACGCACCACCTCCTTTCAACTTATGAAAATACACGCAAGGATCAAACTGGTTTCGAGTGTACGAATGACCAAGCATAAAACCATCGAATCTCTTATATCACTGTCGAGGAGACTGCTTCAAACCGTATAATAATTTCTTCAACCTGCAAACCAGGTTTTCCTTCCCTGCAGCTTAGAATCCCAATGGCTGAGTCATATATATTTCTTCATCAAGATCATCATGAAGAAATATCTTCTTCATATCCAACTGATCTAACTCTAATCTATACTATGTCACCAAAGCTAATAAAATCTGAATTGAAGAATGCTTCACAGCTGGAGAGAAAACCTCATTATAATCAATACCTTCCTCTTGTGCATAGCCCTTCGCAACTAACCTAGCTTTAAACCTCAATGGAGTACTCTCAATGCCCTCATTCTTCCTGTATACCTACTTGCAACTAATTTCCTTCCGCCCCTTTGGAAGCTCAACAAGCTCCCATGTATCATTCTTGTGAAGAGAGTCCATCTCCTCCTGAATAGACACCTGCCACAAATCTGCCTCTAAACTTTGCTCGATCTCTCTGAATATAGTAGGCACCAATTCATTGATACTCATGTAGGTAATAAAAATTGTCTTTAATCCTTATCAGAGAAGTTCAGAACAAAACTGCTAAATCCTCGCCCGAAATAGCAAAAAAGAGGGAAAACGCTGATATCTCTCAAACCGGAAGGAATTTGGCAAAATAGACAGAAAAAACCGAACCCTATGGGGTTGGTTTGGTCAGCTTCGTCTCATCGAGATAGCTGATTTTTATATATAATTCATCCAATTCTGACTTACGGTTTGAAAGTTATGGCCTATTCTTCGAAGCATGTTCAGTAGCTCGCCTAAAGGCTGAAGCTCGCCTGTAAAGGGGGAAAACGCTGATATCTCTCAAACCGGAAGGAATTTGGCAAAATAGACAGAAAAAACCGAACCCTATGGGGTTGGTTTGGTCAGCTTCGTCTCATCGAGATAGCTGATTTTTATATATAATTCATCCAATTCTGACTTACGGTTTGAAAGTTATGGCCTATTCTTCGAAGCATGTTCAGTAGCTCGCCTAAAGGCTGAAGCTCGCCTGTAAAGGCTAAAGCTCGCCTTCAAGGAAGTCCACCTGCAAGGATAGAGCTCGCCTAACAGTGTTGAAGCTCGCCTGGATAAGATTTGCCTGCACAGCTCACTTGCACAGCCTCGCCTGCACATGCTCACCTGCACATTGAACCAAGCTCGCCTGTAAAGGCTGAAGCTCGCCTGCAAGGACGTCCGTCTGCAAGGATAGAGCTCGCCTAACAGTGTTGAAGCTCACCTGGATGAGATTCGCCTGCATAGCTCGCCTACACAGCTTCGCCTGCACAGCCTCGCCTGCACAGCTCGCCTGCACAGCCTCACTGCATATTAAACCAAGATCGTCTGAAGGCTTAGCTTGTCTGACAGCTCGAAGCTCTCCTGTTTAGCCGACTTGCCAGCATGAAGGTTCAAGCTCGCCTGAAGACCAAGCTTGCCTGACAGCTTGCACCTCGCCTGCGTGGACTAAGCTCGCCTAACAACTACAAACCCGCCAGCATTGTCAGCTGCCCACTTAGAGTATGAGAACAGTCACATCAGTGGTCAAATCCCACGAATCAAGGGAGAAAGCATGACTCTCCTTACCTAGCAAGAATAGGGTGGCTGACAAGACCCCTAAGTGGTCACATCCCACAACTAGGGCGGCTGGCTCCCTCACCCCTACTAGTGACAAATCCCACAAATCAATGGATGACCCATGCCATCCCTTGCCTATTTAAAGCCACTTTCAGCCAACATGAAAGGGGTTGATTAGCTGCTGCTAGCTTAGCTGGCTAATCTTCCAAAGGTTGAACCTTGGCTCATTTGCTAAAGGCTCTCTCATTTGAAAAGACTCGTCTGAACTCTCAAACTTGAGGCTCTTAGGCTCTTTGCAACCTCGATCAAGCACAAGCCTCCGTTTGGCCTCAGTTGATCGAACTCACCCAATCAAGCTTCTACTGCGTACTGAAGCTCTAATGCAACCTCGATCGAATCGTCCAAGGGAAGCAAACTCGGTGTAAGAACTAAGCGAGGCATCCTATCGCTACCAAAGACCCCACGTTAAACAAGGAGGACATTCCCTCCGTTTCTGTTATAATTTTGATTCATTTAGTTTGTAATAAACTGTTCTTATCAATACAAACAAAATCCATGTTTCGGGATATCAAAATTTACCCCTACAGAAGATGGCGACCACAGTGGGAGAAACCATTCATTCATATGAATTGGTGGTGGTGCAGTTTGACAGAGTTGCAGAAGGGACTATCGTTGAGTCCCTCTTCATCGAGTTTGATCAAACGAAGTATGAAGAATACTTGTCTTCGACTTCCTCTTACGGCAAAATGTCATGCAAATACCGAAAGGTTGTGCTTGTAAGTCAGCCCAAGCAAATCGAGAGCCTTACCAGCGTAATCGTTGGGGGCTCTATTCCCCCCAAGGCTATTGATGCTAAGGACGAACGTTAAGTTCCTAATTCTGGCGAACTACGTCAATCAGGTAAGCCCACTTATTCAGACAGGCTTCTCTCCATTGGCAGAGTTTCCAAATCTGGCGAACTCAGTGTCCTAAGCGTGTCTAACAGTCCAGGTGAGCTTTGCGTTGTGAGCAAGGTTCCCAATTCTGACCAACCGCTCAAATCAGGCGAGCCTACCAAATCAGGCGAGCTTACTTACTTAGGCGGGCTTCACTTCATTAGCAAAGTTCTCAAATTTGACGAACGGCCTAAATCAGGCGAACTTAACAATTCAGGTGAAGTTCCCAATTATTGCAAACTTCGCAAATCTGGCAAACTCAATAGTTCAGGCGAAGTTTATCAAGCTCGTTTGATAGCCCTAGCTCGCCCGCAAGTTCAAACAGGCGGACTTCACCAAGCTCGCCTGACGGTTCAAGTTCGCAAGATGGCCGAACTTTGCCAACAAACCCGAGCTCGCCTAATGGCACAACTTCGTTCGCAAGCCGCTTTGCAAGAAAGGCAAAGCTGCAGGTTGCCCAACAGGCGAGCCTCGACAGGCAGAACCTCGCCAGATTTCAACACTTGGAGATTTTCCCAAGTGTTCTCCCAAGTGCTCTCTTGAGCCCTCTTCTTGCAAGCACTCGTTTGGTCTTTCTGACACTAGGGATTGTCACTATCAACCTACATGGGATCTCAGGGGACGCTTGACTTACAAACGCACGCCCCATGAGACTTACGATGATGTGGAACTCCCCGTCGCAACTGTCAATGTGACGGGGAAGTCTAAGGTCGTTGAGCGTGAACGTATCCACCAACGCACTCGCGCCCGAACGGGGTTGGCCATTCCGTTTGACTACACACGCCTAGTTTCCATCTCTGACAATGACGATGATGATTGCTCGGAAGTGGCGGCATCACAAACCTCAAGCTCAGTTCAGGGTGAGCACGCAATTGTGCACATGACCGACATCCCTGATGAGATATCCAGGAGACTCAACGAGCAACAAGTAACCATCGATTCCCTGAAGGAGATGTTGGAACAGCTTTTGAGCGAGAAGAAGAAGATGAAAGAGAGGACTTCGCGGGCTTCGTACAAATCCACGAAGCACAAAGAGCGGGTGCCTACTCCTTCTCACTCCTCATCTGAGTCATCTAGAGGAGCGTCATCTTTAGATCATAATCCGAGGGACAAAAGGCTAGACAAGTTCCAAAGCCAACTCGACGCCTTGAAGCTCCAAAAGCATATGAACAAGCTGGAGATTGTCAGACCATATCCAATCGAATGGGATACAGTCTCCTACCTGGTGAAGTTTCAGCCACTGAACCCCTGCAGTTCGATGACAAGGCTTCTCCTATCCAGCACATCTCTACTTCCAGGTGCAAACTAGACACATAGTGGGGAATGATCCCACTATGACTTGACTGTTCATTGGCACCCTTAAGGGGGTCGCTTTTGAATGGTTCCGTAGATTGGAGCCTGAATCCATCACCTGCTAGAAGGACATAGAACAGCTCTTCATGGCCAGATTCTTTGACGATGACGAAGAAATATCTGTGGCCACCCTGCTAACTGTAAAGCAGGGGAAGACAGAGTCTGTAAGCGACTTTGTTAAGAGGTTCAAGAATCGATCACTGCATACACGTGATCAAGTTTCTGAGGTCACTCTCATTGAGATGTGCCGGAACAATTTCTTCATCGACACCCTATCTAATATGGGCGTAGTCATAGCTCACTCGTGGAAAGACTTAATCTGCCAAGGAGAACATGTCGAGAGCATGCTCAAGCGTATGGATGCTGAAGAGCCATGTGAATTTGAAGGAGATGATGATCAAAGCAATTTCACTTTGATAGTAGAAACCACTTCCCCTCTCGATGCCTTCCAAGGATGAGAGGTCCACTTTCTAGATAATCAAACCTTCTCACAGTCCGGTGCATCTCAAATCTCCCACCTGGTCAAATCTTCCTACAGTTAGGATCAAAGCCAAATTTCCTCGTCGATCCTTACTAATAAGACGACGGGTCCCTGAAACTATCAAGTTAACTGCTACCTCTGATAGCTATTTCTCCATCAGTTTCGTTCAACTGGACGATGGATCTATTAAAACTATCAAGTTAACAGTTACCTCTGATAGTCATTTCTCCATCAGTCTCATTCAACTGGACGATAGATCTATTAAAACTATTAAGTTAATTGTTACCTCTGATAGTCTCCTCCAAATTTCCCCCGTCGATCCTCTCCAACAGGACGACGGGACCACTCCCACTGTCATGTTAACACTACACATCTGACAAAATCAACTTACCAATCCTCTTTAATAGTATGGTAGGTCCTCAAAGTCGCTCCGATTGTGATAATTCCTATCACGTTAACGATTACCTCTGATTCATTTGAAGAGACTCGTCTGAACTCTCAGACTTGAGGCTCTTAGGCTCTTTGCAAGTTCTTGCATGGTAGATCTCTCCAAGCAGTTAGCCGACAAGCACAAGCCTCCGTTTGGCCTCAGTTGATCGAACTCACCCAATCAAGCTTCTACTGCGTACTGAAGCTCTAATGCAACCTCGATCGAATCGTCCAAGGGAAGCAAACTCGGTGTAAGAACTAAGCGAGGCATCCTATCGCTACCAAAGACCCCACGTTAAACAAGGAGGACATTCCCTCCGTTTCTGTTATAATTTTGATTCATTTAGTTTGTAATAAACTGTTCTTATCAATACAAACAAAATCCATGTTTCGGGATATCAAAATTTACCCCTACAGAAGATGGCGACCACAGTGGGAGAAACCATTCATTCATATGAATTGGTGGTGGTGCAGTTTGACAGAGTTGCAGAAGGGACTATCGTTGAGTCCCTCTTCATCGAGTTTGATCAAACGAAGTATGAAGAATACTTGTCTTCGACTTCCTCTTACGGCAAAATGTCATGCAAATACCGAAAGGTTGTGCTTGTAAGTCAGCCCAAGCAAATCGAGAGCCTTACCAGCGTAATCGTTGGGGGCTCTATTCCCCCCAAGGCTATTGATGCTAAGGACGAACGTTAAGTTCCTAATTCTGGCGAACTACGTCAATCAGGAGCTCGCCTAACGGCACAACTTCGTTCGCAAGCCGACCTTTGCAAGAAAGGCAAAGCTGCAGGTTGCCCAACAGGCGAGCCTCGACAGGCAGAACCTCGCCAGATTTCAACACTTGGAGATTTTCCCAAGTGTTCTCCCAAGTGCTCTCTTGAGCCCTCTTCTTGCAAGCACTCGTTTGGTCTTTCTGACACTAGGGATTGTCACTATCAACCTACATGGGATCTCAGGGGACGCTTGACTTACAAACGCACGCCCCATGAGACTTACGATGATGTGGAACTCCCCGTCGCAACTGTCAATGTGACGGGGAAGTCTAAGGTCGTTGAGCGTGAACGTATCCACCAACGCACTCGCGCCCGAACGGGGTTGGCCATTCCGTTTGACTACACACGCCTAGTTTCCATCTCTGACAATGACGATGATGATTGCTCGGAAGTGGCGGCATCACAAACCTCAAGCTCAGTTCAGGGTGAGCACGCAATTGTGCACATGACCGACATCCCTGATGAGATATCCAGGAGACTCAACGAGCAACAAGTAACCATCGATTCCCTGAAGGAGATGTTGGAACAGCTTTTGAGCGAGAAGAAGAAGATGAAAGAGAGGACTTCGCGGGCTTCGTACAAATCCACGAAGCACAAAGAGCGGGTGCCTACTCCTTCTCACTCCTCATCTGAGTCATCTAGAGGAGCGTCATCTTTAGATCATAATCCGAGGGACAAAAGGCTAGACAAGTTCCAAAGCCAACTCGACGCCTTGAAGCTCCAAAAGCATATGAACAAGCTGGAGATTGTCAGACCATATCCAATCGAATGGGATACAGTCTCCTACCTGGTGAAGTTTCAGCCACTGAACCCCTGCAGTTCGATGACAAGGCTTCTCCTATCCAGCACATCTCTACTTCCAGGTGCAAACTAGACACATAGTGGGGAATGATCCCACTATGACTTGACTGTTCATTGGCACCCTTAAGGGGGTCGCTTTTGAATGGTTCCGTAGATTGGAGCCTGAATCCATCACCTGCTAGAAGGACATAGAACAGCTCTTCATGGCCAGATTCTTTGACGATGACGAAGAAATATCTGTGGCCACCCTGCTAACTGTAAAGCAGGGGAAGACAGAGTCTGTAAGCGACTTTGTTAAGAGGTTCAAGAATCGATCACTGCATACACGTGATCAAGTTTCTGAGGTCACTCTCATTGAGATGTGCCGGAACAATTTCTTCATCGACACCCTATCTAATATGGGCGTAGTCATAGCTCACTCGTGGAAAGACTTAATCTGCCAAGGAGAACATGTCGAGAGCATGCTCAAGCGTATGGATGCTGAAGAGCCATGTGAATTTGAAGGAGATGATGATCAAAGCAATTTCACTTTGATAGTAGAAACCACTTCCCCTCTCGATGCCTTCCAAGGATGAGAGGTCCACTTTCTAGATAATCAAACCTTCTCACAGTCCGGTGCATCTCAAATCTCCCACCTGGTCAAATCTTCCTACAGTTAGGATCAAAGCCAAATTTCCTCGTCGATCCTTACTAATAAGACGACGGGTCCCTGAAACTATCAAGTTAACTGCTACCTCTGATAGCTATTTCTCCATCAGTTTCGTTCAACTGGACGATGGATCTATTAAAACTATCAAGTTAACAGTTACCTCTGATAGTCATTTCTCCATCAGTCTCATTCAACTGGACGATAGATCTATTAAAACTATTAAGTTAATTGTTACCTCTGATAGTCTCCTCCAAATTTCCCCCGTCGATCCTCTCCAACAGGACGACGGGACCACTCCTACTGTCATGTTAACACTACACATCTGACAAAATCAACTTACCAATCCTCTTTAATAGTATGGTAGGTCCTCAAAGTCGCTCCGATTGTGATAATTCCTATCACGTTAACGATTACCTCTGATAGCCGACACCGTTATTCCGTAAATGTCGTTGTCCAATCAATCGTCATGCTCATACGTCGCTGAATGACTTGATCCATTCCGAGTGTTCTGATATTTCCTTAGAACAATCGATGGGTAGTAGCCTACCACGCGATGACTCCTATAGCAATCAATCGTCACACTAATACATCCCTGAACGATTTGATTCCCCCATCACCGTCTTTCCCGTAAAAGGCGTTGTTGTTTGATAATGACCTACCATGCGATGTGCCGCTATTTCAAGGTTCGTCTTTACCCCAAGAGAAGACAAATCAGGATTCGTCTTTGCTCCAAGAGAAGACAAATCAAGGTTCGTCTTTGCCCCAAGAGAAAACAAATCAGGGTTCATCTTTGCCCTAAGAGAAGACAAGCTTCTCTCCTTGACTCTACTGGGTATACGAGTATAAACTATTTCCCAAACCTCCAATTGATACATGAGCATAAACTGCTCCCTTATACTCCAACTGGTGCAAGAGTCTAAACTGCCCCCTTATCCTCCAACCGGTGCATGAGGCTAAACTACTCCTTTCCTCCAATCGGTGCACAAGTATAAACCGCTCATTTTCTCCAACCGGTGCACGAGGTTAAACTACCCCTTTATACTCCTACTAGTGCAAGGGTCTAAACTGTCCCATTATCCTTTAACCGGTGTAGGAGGCTAAACTGCTCTTTTCCTCCAACCGGTGCACGAGTATAAACTGCTCATTTCCTCCAACCAGTGCACGAGGCTAAACCGCTCCTTTCCTCCAACTGAGATAAGATTCTTCTTTAACTAAGAAACAAATCTCACCTCCTTCAATTCACGGACTACTCCATCGTGTATCCGAATCCTCATAGTACATATCCCACAAATGCCACATGATTGATCATTTCCTATAACAACAACACCCCCATCGAGTCTCTCAAATGATGAAAATAAATCTCGCCTAGGAGTCACATGATAAGTAGCGCCAGAATCAAGCATCCAATCTGATGCATCCAAGTGGTAGGAGTCACATGATAAGTAGCGCCAGAATCAAGCATCCAATCTGATGCATCCAAGTGGTTCACCTCCGGAGTAATCAATAGAGAAAAGAGCGCCAGAATCAAGCATCCAATCTGATGCATCCAAGTGGTTCACCTCCGGAGTAATCAATAGAGAAAAGATTGAATCATCGAAATCACCGCCTTTCGCAACATTCACCTCATTAGCCTTCGAGCCCTTCTCCTTGCTATTCTCCTTTTCCTTGATCTTTGGACAGTCTCTCTTCCAATGTCTCTACTCCTTACAGAATGCACAATAGTTCTTTCCTAGTTGATGATGACCTCTTGACATTGACTTTCCTCTATTATCACCTTTTGGAAATGGGCTTCTACCTCTCGTCGACAAGGTCTCTCTTGAAGTACTAACGCGAGAAGTCTCTTTGTCCTTCCTCCTCAAATCATAGTTTATCAAAGCATTAGTAACTTCACTATAGCTGATAGAAGATCTCTCATTCAACAAAGTAAGCACAAATGTATCATACTCCTTATCTGGTAAGGAGCCCAAAAGAATAATAGCCTTGTACTCGTCCGATATTTTATCATCCACATTAGCCAAGTCCGACAATAACTTAGTGTAGTTGTTCACATAAACTGCTAGTAACATCTAAAATCTGAATAACCTGTGCAGCAAGTACAATCTGTTCTCAACACTCTTCGTAAGGTACTTGTTGTTGAGAATTTACCATATCTTCATTACAGACGTTACCCCAATCACATCATATTTCAGCTCTTGTTCTAAACAAGACCTAATCACCCCATAAGCATTCATATTCATCTTTTTTTATACCGACTTTTCATATTTAGGTGGACTCTCATTGACCATGAAGGTCTCCTCCAAATTCTGAGTATTGAGCGCATTCTGAACATCGCTCATCCACAAACCAAAATTAGTCTTACCGTCATACTTCACCACACTAATCTTAGTGTTCTGAAACCTAATTTGAACTGTACCTGTCATCTTGTTGCTTTCACTAACTTCTTTACCCATAATCATAAACTCCAAATTGCAAAGAAAGATTCAAACTTTGAAAAGAATAAGAAATTACCCAACTGAACCCTAGATTAGATTCCAAATAGAACTCCTAACCACACGAGGAAAGCAAGATCTCCATTGACAACTTCAAATCCTATCTCTACCAAAGCCTAAAACTCCAAGAGCCAAGCTTCCACGACGAATCTTCCTCCACCTAATGTCAAAACCCTAGATCTAAAATCTGAACTCTGATACCAATTGTTGTGCTCTGATACCAATTGTCGCACGCTTATGCAGAAACATGCTCGCTCACCAAACAACTCGTAAGCACGGGAGAAGAATAACATATCACACACGAGCATGATCCAAAACTAAAATACGACAGATCAATCACAAACACAGAGATATACGTGGTTCCGTAATTTGCCTACGTCCGCAGGGAGAGGATGAGAAGATTCCACTAAATCAAGGAGAGTACAAAGGGTTACAATCTCACAAAACTCACAAACTAACCCTCAACCAAAGTGAAAGCACCCTAATACCACTAGGAAAGAACCCTAGAGGGGGTGAATAGGGTTTATGCTAATCTAATCCGATTTATGTCAATTTAAAACTTTACCAACAAATATATCCTAGCACAAGAGATATGAACAATATATGTGCAAGGATAATAAATTAACACAAGGGTGAAATAAACATAAAGAAGATAAACAAGATAGTAGGCAATATAAACAAAGACCAATAGACAATGGCGATATAAACAATAAGTACGAATATAAATGAATGCCAATGACAAACTCAAACAAATGATATAATCATAGAGTTCGGTCCCCACGAACTACGTCTCCGTTCCTCACCTCGAGGAGATCTTCACTATCACACCGGGTTTTCTACGCTTACCCGAAAAACGTTTACATCTCACAATGTCGGTTTTTAACCCTCACCGATCAACGTTCATAATCACTCACAATGTAACTACACTAACTACCACCATAAGTATTGGTCTCTAGCTTGTGTCTCCCTCAAGTGTTAGGAATTAAAACCTCTCTCTAGGCATTATCACCTACCTCACTCCTATTAGGACGCCCCCGTCTCTCACCACACACTTCTCTTAGTGTACTGGTGTAGTACAATATGAACCTCACAATATAGCTCAACAACAAATAAATGTTCTCTATACAATATGAGAACTTAATTAAGCACAACTCAAAGTTATAATCTCTTATAGCCCTATAGGCTATCTAAAAATTACTGCAGATAGCTGATCCCCATCAAACACCGATGATGGAAGTTATAATTTGACGGTTTCCAGAAGGCTATAATTTAAAGATTTTCATATAGATCGATGAATGTTACAATCTGACGATCTTCACAACAACTGATGAAAACTCTAATCAACAGCCTTTATAATCAGTAGCGAGAGTTACAATCTGACGACTCTTACATATCAAAGAGCTGAAGCAAAGATTACAAAATGACGATCTTTGCAACGCACTGACAAAAAGAGACCACAAATTTACAGTCTCCTCAAACCAAGATGTGGAAGTCCTCCTCATGTTTCAGCATCAAGACGTAGTGCCAATTCAACCACGGACGCAGCTCCTTATCAGCCATCACTGACGAAGTTCAAGCCCATGGACGCAGCTCATGTTCGGTCGCAAATGCAGCTTTCGAAAGCTGCCAACGCAGCTTCCAACAAGATGCCAATGCAGCTTCCAACAAGCTGCCAACGCAGCTTCCAAATTGCTGTAAACGCAACTTCCAAATGCTACAAGCGCAGCTTCCAGACACTGCAAACGAGCTTCCAAACACTGCGTTTGGACGCAGAATTCATACCAGAACGCGGATTTTGTGTTTGACTCGTTCAAACACGAGCTGAACGGTTTCAAAACCGTTTCCTATGATCTGAGGGGATCACAACTCCACTCAGGAGTGATTTAAGGGGGCAATTACATCCCATTAGCCCCACAAAGGAGCGATTTTAGGGGCGATTACACTCCTAATCGCTTATAAATAGCTTAAAGACCAGCTTAGTTCGGATTGGAGAGGGGGTGGGTATCTTTGGATCTTTGAGAATTTTGGAGATCTAGAGATCGGCTTCTGCGGATCATCTTCTTGGCAACAAATTCTTGGGGCTATCTTCGCACTTAGCTTGTCTAACCTATTATGATTAAGATTAATCAACTCTTTTACAGGAGTTTAAACTCGCTCTGAGTTATCAACTCGTTCAGAGTTTTAAACTTGCCACGTAAGTCCTTCACAATGTCAAATCGTGATGAGAAGATACCATTCCAGTAAAACAAGATGTTCGGATCGTCAACAAGAAGCAAACTCAGTGCGAGCATTCGAGGGAGGCATCTTATCGCTACCGTGAAGAACCCAGACTTAAACAAAGGGGAAATTTCACATCAATTCTCCTCTCTTTTGTAATCGGGAATTCAAATTGTAATTGAGATTGAGAAAATACAAATCAAATTTCTTTCATTTTTATTTACTATAAAATTTCCACTAAACAAACCATTGGATGTGTCTGTTAATAAGGTAATTAATGCATGTGTCTGTTGACTGTTTGACTGAATCCTAGCCATTGGATGATATTGGTTTTTAGTATTTAGGCTAAGTAGGTTTTTATTAGAACCTCCCCATATATATAAGGAAAAATTAATGAATTTAGGAGCAACATTGGATTTATAGCCTAAACAAAATACATTCATATTCAAGATATATATGTGAAAATATGCAAGCAAGACTAATGTAATCATAACTAGATTAGCACAAATAAGATAACTTGGATCTTTAACTCAAGGCGGTTAGACCTTAAATCAAAGAGCACCAAGCTCTGATACCAATTGTTAGACCCTAGAGGGGGGGTGATTAGGGTCTTATGCTAATCTAATCCGATTAAATGCCAATTAAAATTAATTAACAAGTTATCCTAGCAAGTATGAAATACCACAAGAATTATGAGCTAGGATAAGCAATGTAAACAATGAGATATATCCTATATGATGAAATATATATATATGCAAGGATATATAAACTAACACAAGGGGTAAACAATGTGAACTAGATAGTGGATCATATAAATAATGAGCTAATGACAATGGCGATAAGAAATATAAACACAAGTATAAATAAACGCCAAAGCACACTCAAACACAAGATATGATCACGGAGTTCGGACCTTCCGTCCTACGTCTCCGCTCCCCACTCCCGGGGAGAAATCCACTAACACAATCCGGTTTGGAAGCCGGAACTTCTTCTACACACTCGGTTTTCTAGCTAACCGAAAACTCTACAACTCACACTCTTGCAATCACACTCTACACCCACTAAGTGTTGGACCTAGCCGTGTCTCCCTCAAGTGCTCGGTTACAACCTCTCTCTAGGCACGTCAACCGACGCCACTCCTCTTGGGACGATCCCCGACTCTCACCACACACTTCTCACTCGGTGTACAAGTGTATTACAAAGTGATTCTCACAATTAGGCTCAATATAACAAATGATTGTTCTCTCTAACAAGGTGAGAACTCAATTAAGCACAACTCTAAGTCACAAACCCCACAACCCAAAATATACTATGAATGTAAATACTATAAGCTCAATATGTTGTGTGTGAACAAAGAGAGAAAACAATATAAACTCAATATAAAATCTAGCTTATGAAATTAAGAACAAAACTTATAAAATGCTAGAATTGAGTTTAAGGAAAACTTCTCTATAGATGACAAGAGAGAGGGAGAAGAGTGATTGCTCAAACACCAAATGATGATCTCCACTTGCTCTTGTGAAATTGTCTTCACAAACCAAAACACTCAAATGCTTAAAAGCTTCTTAAACCAAACTTAAACAAACACTAAACAAGTTTAAACCCTTGTTAAACTATTTTAAAACATTCTCATGTATGTTGAAAGAAAACAACAAAGGGGTATTTATACCCACTCCAAAACTCAGCCAAAACCCCAAGCAAAAGTCCAAAAAGCCCCAGAAAAATCAGCTCAGAAAATAGCCGTTGGAGTGCAACGGATCTATTGTCGGTCGACCGAAAATTCTGTCGGTCGACCGATGGAGAATTTCGGTCGACCGACGGAAAAATCCGGTCGACCGCGAGCAGGTCTGAAAAACAAAAAACAGGCAGAGACTTCGTCGGTCGACCGGTGCGGTCGACCGATGGAGCTTTCGGTCGACCGGACCGTTCGACCGACAGACTCTCTGTCGTATAGTAAGAAATGAACAAATGATCGGTCGACCGGTGCGGTCGACCGAAATCTGACACATGAAAAAAACTGTTTTGCTAATTTTAAAACACTATTTAAAAATATCAAATAAATTCCAAAAAATGTAAAACTTTGGTGAATGATTGTAGACATAATAATAAACATGCTACAATGACTGGTTTCGAAAAAGGACTTCCCAAATGAAAAATATCATCATTTTACAAAATAGTCCAAAACATGAAAATGTAAACACATGAGTTTGATGTTTTGACCTAAACCAACTTTTAAAACTTTACAAAATGATTTTATAGACTTAGTAAAACATGTATAAACTGATATTGAAGTCTATAAACTAAGAATACAATATTTTCACAAATACAATAGAAAATGAAACCTATGAGTATGTATATGAAAATATATTTGTTTCATATCTAAGTAGATAAACCAAATCACAATATGAAACATGTAATTTCATATTTATAAACATGAAAACTAAAACTTGTGTTGTATATATATGTGACTACATATATATACAAGGAAACCAATAAAATGTGTGTGTATAGATAATTGAGCTTAGAGTACTTAACACACATAATATAAATCCTAAACTTTACCAAGCATTGATCTTGATCTTCATTGAGCTCAACTTGGTACACGTGCGGATGAAGCTTGAACTTGATCTTTAACTTGAATTGCAAGGCTTCAACCCGACATTCCGCCAACCTCCTTTGGATATCATCGTTGAAGCGCAATCTATCCAACCTCCAACAATGTTGTTTGTCTACAATAAATACAAAAACACAAATACTAGACAAACAACATTAGTGGTAAATTATTTGTTAAATATCATCAAAACAAGAAGGCCAACAATCTCCCTATTTTTGATGATGACAAACAATTTACAAAAAGGATATATGCATGAAAGGAAATGAACATACAATGTATAATATATCATGCATATAAACGAGAAAGAATATACTCATAATATTTCTCCCCCTTTGACAACATCAAAAAGGGGACAAAAGAATAAGAGAGCGAAAGCTCCCCCTATCAATAAGCACGGGTGAGTATCAAACATAAAAAGATATAGGGATTGCTCCCTTATCAAAATACCATATAGAATATGTGAAATGAAGATCATGACAAACATATGTGAGCAAGCATAGATGAAAAATATGTTAAACACCACTCACATACAAAAGGACAATGAGAACACATATAAATATGTTAATATGAAAGAAGTGTCTCATTAGCACAAAAAAATATAAAAACCATATAAAAGAATAGATTTATGAAATCAAAAGAAGAGGAACATGAGAAACATGCAAAAAGTTTTCAAATAAAAACAAATCAACCAATGAAATCATAAATCAAAGTTTAAATCCAAAAACGATGTTTGATCAATGAAGAACTTGATCAAACCACTCATAGAATACATTATAAACCACGAATAGATGATCCATAAGCACAAACACATAAATATCATCATATAAGTGAAGTATAATGAATTCAAAGCAACCGATCAAAACTAAATTTTTAAGAGAGGCAACAATTATATCAAGCTCTTGAGCTTGTTCTAACCCATATAATCATTTTAGCATCCCCCAGAGGGTTATATAAGTACAAACCTCTCATCAAAACAAAACAAATAATCATGAAAACAAAAGATTTTATCAATTATAAATTTATTTTCATAATCAAAATATTTTAAGACATAATTTTAAAACCAAGAAAGGAAAAACTAAGAACACTAAAATTATTGGTTTAAAGTTTAAATTTATTTTGGTACCCAAAAACTCTTGGTACCAAAAGATTTAGGGACATGACCCCTATCATTTAAGCTCAAAGCCTTAGGGTTATGAACCCTCTTAGGCATATATGGTGCACTAACTCGGTCAAAGCAATATTTACTCAAATGACCCTTCCGATTGCAATTTTTGCAATGAAAGAGATCCATTTGTTTTTGTGGACCTTTAGCTCGTGCACGGGAATCATTTGCAAATAAAGATTTTCTTTTAAAATTATTTTGCAAATGAGAAACATTATTAAACAAATGTGGTCCTTTTGAAGCAAATTGCAAATTTGAAGCATTTTGCAAATCAAAACAAAATTTAGCAAGATGTCCAATCCTACCACAAACATCACATTTGTAAACATGTGGTCTACTAGAAACATTTGGCAAATGAGACTTATTTTTAAAATCAAAACAATATTTGGCCAAATAACCAAAACGACCACAAATATCACACTTGAACACACTAGCATGCTTATGATGAATTTTGTGAGAATGAGCATGTGAGTGTGTAAGTGTACAAGATGAAGAAGCTACATGAGATGCACAAGGAGCATTAAAATTCTTAAGTTTGTGTGCATCATAGCAAAACTTAGCTAAATGACCTTGACGGTCGCAAATAGAACACTTATAAGTTTTGCTATACATGTGTGCATAATGAGTGGATGATTTTGACTTAGTCTTAGCACACATGTCCATAAGCCTCTTATGATTATTAATGCATATTTTTAAAGTTGAATCTAAAGATGAAATACTATTTTTCATAAGATTCAAATCTTCATTTTTAGGCACATATGCATTTTTAGAGGTAGAATATAAATAGTTATTAATAAAAGAAGCTGTATCATTCTTTATGTTATCTACTTCTAACATGGAATCAATCTTAGCATGAGATAGGCTAGCAATAGATGAAATCAAATTTCCATTTTCCAAATTTAATAAGTCATTGCTTTCTTTAAGCATAGTATTTTCATTTTCAATGACATCAAATTTGGACACTAGCTTCTCATGATCGGATTTTAAAACATCATGCTTGCTTTTTAAATCATTAAAATCATTTTACAATTTGTTATAGGCATGCGATAATTTTTCACTAGCACAAGCAAGTTCATCACTAGATAAATCATTATCGGGTTCGAACTCGCAAACCTCACTAGGGCTATCGCCTAGTGGCCGTGTGCATGTTGCTCCGTATGAACTTGAAGTTAGATCCTCCAAAGCTTGTTAGATCGCCTCCAAGTCCCCTTGATGTGCTTCTATAAATTTCCAAACTTTGTAAGCACTATAAAAATGAACAAACTTGTTAGACATAGATGAATTAAAAGCATTTTGCAAATATTCTAACAAAATATTGTTCATTGTGCACATACGATGATCATTTTTGTTCCACTTGGATTTCTCCAAAGTGGGCACAGTATAAGCATCATCTATAATTTCCCATAAATCAAAGTGTTTAGATTGAATAAAAAGTTTAAATCTAACACACCATTGGGCATAGGGGAAATTATCTAATCTAGGAGCAATATTGATGGCATAACCTAAACCATGCACATCCATAATATAAAAGGCAAGCAAGATACAAATAAAGCTCAAAATTAGATTAGCACAATAAGCTAACTTGGATATTTAACTCAAGGCGATTAGACCTTAAATCAAAGAGCACCAAGCTCTGATACCAATTGTTAGACCCTAGAGGGGGGGTGATTAGGGTCTTATGCTAATCTAATCCGATTAAATGCCAATTAAAACAAATTAACAAGTTATCCTAGCAAGAATGAAATACCACAATGTAAATGAGCTAGGATAAGCAATGTAAACAGCAATGAGACATATCCTATATGATGAATATATATATATGAAAGGATATATAAACTAACACAAGATGATATATCCTATCAAAGAGATATACAATATGATATATGCAAGGGTATATAAACTAACACAAGGGGTAAACAATCTAAACAAGATAGTGGATGAAATAAATGATGAGCTAATGACAATGGCGATATAAGATATGAACATAAATATAAATGAACGCCAAAGCACACACAAACACAATCAAATGATCACGGAGTTCACACAATCCGGTTTGGAAGCCGGAACTTCTTCTACACACTCGGTTTTCTAGCTAACCGAAAACTCTACAACTCACACTCTTGCAATCACACTCTACCCCCACTAAGTGTTGGCCCTAGCCGTGTCTCCCTCAAGTGCTCGGTTACAACCTCTCTCTAGGCACGTCAACCGACGCCACTCCTCTTGGGACGATCCCCGACTCTCACCACACACTCCTCACTTGGTGTACAAGTGTATTACAAAGTGATTCTCACAATAAGCACAAATATGACAAATGATTGTTCTCAAAACAAGGTGAGAACTCAATTAAGCACAACTCTTAGTCACAAACCCACAACCCCAAATTATACTATGAATGTAAATACAATAAGCTCAAAAGGTTGTGTGTGAACAAAGAGATATAAATCAAAACTAAACTCAATGTAGTTCTAGCTTAATAACAATGATAATCAAATATATAAAAAAGCTAGAAATAGAGTTTAGAAAACTTCTCAATATATCAAGAGTTGGAGGGAGAATAGTTGAATGCCCAAACACCAATAGATGATCTCCTCAAGCTCTTGTAGAATTGAATCACAAAAACAAACTCTCAATTTGCTTAAAAGCTTTTTAAACACACTTAAACCAAACTAAAACCCTTGTTAAAAACTTTATTAAACTTGATTAAAAAACTCTCTTAATCAACTTGAAAAGACATCAGCAATGGGGTATATATACCCACTCAAAGCTCAGCCAAAAACACCCAAAACAAAAGACAGAAAAGCCCCCAGAAATCTGCTCAGGAAATAGCCGTTAGAAGTCCAACGGCTACATTGTCGGTCGACCGAAAATCCCGTCGGTCGATCATCGGTCGACTGGTGCGGTCGACCGATGGAGCTTTCGGTCGACCGGACCGGTCGACCGACAGACTCTCTGTCGCCCAATGCTGAAAAACCAACTGATCGGTCGACCGGGTCGGTCGACCGAAATCTGACACAGCTGAAAAACCTGATTTGCTGATTTTAAAAAGCTGTTTAAAAATATCAAATAAATTCCAAAAAATGTAAAACTTTGGGGAATGATTGTAGACATGATAATAAACATGCTACAATGACTGGTTATCAAAAAGGACTTCCCAAATGAAAAATATCATCATTTTACAAAATAGTCCAAAACATAAAAATATGATATACTTGAATTTTGATGTTTTGACATAAACCAACTTTTGAAACTTTGTGAAATGTTTTTATAGACTTAGTAAAACATGTATAAACTGATATTGAAGTCTACAAACTAAGAATACAATATTTTCACAAAATTGCATATTCTATGCAATGTTTTCAAAAACACAATAGTAAATATGAAATATGTGATTTCATATTATAAACATGAAAACCCAAAACCATGCATGTATATATATAACTAGATATATATATACATAGAAAACAAAACTTATGTATATATATATATAACTATATATATATATATATATACGAAGAAACCAATAAGTGTGTGTGTATACGATATTGAGCTTAGAGTATCTAACACACATAATATAACACCTAAACTAAAATTACCCAAGCATTGATCTTGATCTTCATTGAGCTCAACTTGGTACACGTGCGGATGAAGCTTGAACTTGATCTTTAACTTGAATTGCAAGGCTTCAACCCGACATTCCGCCAACCTCCTTTGGATATCATCGTTGAAGCGCAATCCATCCAACCTCCAACAACGTTGTTTGTCTACAATAAATACAAAAACATAAATACTATACAAACAACATTAGTGGTAAATTGTTTGTTAAACATCATCAAAACAAGAAGGCCAACAGGATACACATCTTAATGTATGGATTGAGCTATTTCAATAGACGTTTCGCTTCATTCATCGTGATCTAAATGCCTTAAAACATCTATAAAATAAAAGTCATGATGTTTGAATATTTATTATATATATTTTTAAATTTTGTCTTTGTTGTTTTGTCGTAAAATCATTAATTTTTCTATCACTTGATGCATTAGTAACTACAACCCACTATGCCTAATTTTTGGTTTGTATACCATCCAAATCATTTAGATCAAAATAAACGGAGTGGATCAAGTAAATTGATTGTGTATAATATAACTTTGAATATGCATCCTTAGATTCAATCTAATGTGGCTCCTTAAAATCATATTTCCATACGCGCGCGCGCACACACACAAACTGAACATACGCAACAATCCAAAACCCAAGAAACACATCCGTTCCATGAGGAATTTCATCAAACAATGAGCATGCAAACTTGTATTGTGATTATGCGAGCCAAATACAAGTTCGACGAGCTTGATCAGTTCCATTGGTTACTCGATGAAATGGGTAAAAATGGATTTTGCCACTGATTTGCATACTCTATAACCATACTAAACAATTCCTCAAAAATCTCATATATAAAGTCATAAAAATCCCACCTTTCTAAGGAAATACCGAGAATCCTCTTCACCAACAAACTTATTTGCCAATAATATATCAAAAAATCAAGTTTATAGATCAATGATAAACATAAATCCATCAATAATTCCTTAAAAAAATAGGACAGAGATCTATGAATCTGTGATTATATATGATAATTTGCCAAATATTTGCAAAAACTAAAAATTAAAATAGCATATCGGAGAACAAAGGATGTACCTTTAATGGTGGAGAGAGCGTTGGAGTTGGAGATCAGACAGAGCGGTGCCGCTCAAAGAACCAACAAAAGGTGGCAGGAGAAATTAGAGGGAGAGGGTGAAATGAGAGGGAGAACGACACGATGATGGTAAACCCTGGAGGGAAAGGAGAGCGGAAAAGCAAACAGTATGATTCCTAATTTTTTTTATTCCCTTGGGTTAGTTTTTGAGCGATTTTGGAGGTTTTGTGAAGGAAAGACTCTTTTTAGTTTATATGAATTGGCAATTGTTTTCGGTTCCCCTTTTATTTTTTTTCCTGACAGCCCAAACACAAGAAAATAAAAGTAAAGATGTAATTTTAGGTCATTTTCTTGGTTGTTAGTTTTCTAAATGAAATATACCCCAATGATCCAAAAACATGGGATCCTACATGAGACATGTGAGATGTCGGCTCTCTGTCTCATGATGCACTGTTACACCTCACATGTCCAATGTAAGGTCTCATGTTTTTGGGTCTCTGTAGCACCATCCTTTTTAAATAGATCTTTCTTCATTTTTTTAGCCAACAAGCTCTTACAGTAAGGGCGTGTTTGGTTCTCATTTTTTTTGGTTGAATCCCTGCCATAGTGTCAGAAACATGTCAGAAATCACCCCAAAACGACTTTTTTTGGGGAGATTTTGGAGTGAAACCTGCCACAGATGGGACACTGTGGCAGGCTTTCCCCTGTTTTCACACTAAAAAATAGGAACCAAACAGCGCCTAAAAGTAGCTGTCTCTCCCTGCCACGTGGGCTCTAGTTCTCGACAGTCTGGCTATATAACTGCCCTAGGACATCGAGTTATCTACGAAATTGTCCTTTATCTTCTATCCACATACATTGCATTATCGCTGGCGGCGGCGTCAAAATCTTTGTACCGACTGGAGTTAAAATGGTCATTTTTGTATTTTTTTCCGCTCATTTTCTTGGCGTTTTAGTAATTTTAGGAGGCAAACCAATCGTCCTCCGCACTCTGACAAAGTTAAAATTAAGACCGAGGACGATGCAGTCACTGTAATAGTATTGTTACCTCCTTATTTGTTTTGTCGTGACTTAGACAATTATGAGAGCGTAGGTATGCGGTAAAGTTATCGGATCATCGCGGTGACCTGATGAAAATTTTGATTAAGAGGAGGATATTTACGTCATTATCTGGAATTTAAGCTAAATTCGAGTAGGGGCAGGTGGCGAGGTAAAGGAATAATCGAAATTTACAGGAATGCAGAATTGTTGTTGAAGTATTCTTTAAGTTTCCTTTGCATTTTAATACCTTTTTAAATTCTTCCTTTTAATTACTATTTAATACAAACTTTAATTTGCAACGGGAAGAAAAATGCTTATAAGTAAAAAGAAAATGAAAATTACATATACAACTTAAAATTACATATGTTATTATTAAATTATACACGTTGAATATAAGTGGCTGCGTCATTTTAACAAAATAAATTATCAAGAATTATGAATAGATCTCAACACCATTGGATATAACTTATCGGCGTATATTTCACCCACTGCTTAATTTTTTATAGCTTACTTAAAAAGATGAGTTCTCAGCTCATGCATGTTATTAGTTTCATTGATATATCATATATTGGGCAACAAATGTTCTTGAAAATACTAAAAGACTTTGAGTTTTTTAGATATTAGTCTCTTAAATCATAAGTAATTTGAGCTAACTCTCTTAAATCTTTATGTTTTGTATTAGACCCTCAAATAGTTAGATGTATTGATATGAGCCCCTATGGTTAAGTTCATAATTTCATATTAGCCCGTCAAATAGACATGGTGTTTTGATATGAGCCCGTCATATTAATACATCATAGCAACTTGATGGGCTAATATGAAAATATGGAGATGTAAGGGGCTAACATCAAGTTACCTTCAATGTAAGGGGCTAATACTTACCCAAAGATTTTTGGTGTCAACTTTTGTGGGGCATAGTATTTACTACATAGCATCTATAATGAAAAAGTGTAGAGGGTTTTAAATGCAAAAGAGAATAGAATAGTAATATGTGGGAAGAAATTTTCATTTTAAGCCCAATCCAACTTTTATTTTTTAAAACCATCCCACCCTCATTTTAATTATCGAAATCGATCCACTTTGTGGCCACGTCAGCAATGTGGCCACGAAGCGGGTTGATTTTTTTAATATTGTCTCTAAATAGTTGGGGTTACCAACCCTGACTATTTTGCTAATATTCTAGCTAAATTTCTAGGGGTTTGTAACACTTGACTAATTTAGGACTCTGTCTAATTGGTCGGGGTTGGCAACCCCGACCAATTTGAAAGCCGTACTTCGAAATGGTCGAGGTTCCCAACCTCGACCATTTTGCCTAGCTGATTCCAGCTCGACTCGTCAGCTAGGTGCAAAGACCTTTGCTAAATGGTTGGGGTTGGGAACCCCAATCATTTTGAACTATGACTTTCAAATTGGTCGGGGGTGGCCAACCCCGACCAATTAGACATGATCCTAAATTAGTCAGGGTTGTCAATCCCGACTAATTTAGTTAGGACATTAGCAAAATAGCCGGGATTGTCAACCTCGATTATTTAGAGACGAGATTAAAAAAATCGATCCGTTTTGTAGTCATGTTGCTGACGTGACCACAAAGTGGGTTGGTCTCTCGAAATAAAAACAGATTGAGTTGGTTTTTTTTTAAATAATCTCTTAATGGATTTAAAACAAAATTTTCTTCTAATATGTGGAGTGGGTTTGATTTGAAGGGTCAAGTATATATGATGATAAAAAATCCACCTTTGACTGTTAAATCATACCCACCACACTCTCTCTCCCTCTCTCTCTCTCTCTCCCAAAACCTTTTTCTCTCTCTAAAAAACCCCCCCAAAACACCAAGTTTGCACCTCCAAAATCCCAGGGAAGTAAGAAATCGCAAGGAATCTCCATTATGCATCAGCGAATTTGATCGAGATCGGGATCCGATTGCTGCCTCGATCTCGCTGTTGGATTTCGTAAGGGTTTTCCTTTTTTTTAATCTTAAAAAAACTCTTATTCGTGATCTTATACGATTTATGGTAGTTCTTGCTTGGGATGAGTTTTTTTTAGCTGTAATCTACTGGATCGCCCCTCGCTTTGGAGTATTATTGGCAATTTCCGTCCTTTTGGATTTGGAATGAGAAATTTTTGTGGGGGAATTTGAAGTGTGGTGTTTGCTTTGTGGTTCTGGATGAAGATTTGTGCTTGGTATTAATTTTGTTAGGCATCCATTATTAGATCTTACTTTGTGCTTCCCCCCTTTTCGTGGTTAAAGGAACATTTTTGAATCATTTAGTTAACAATCTTTTTGGGCAGTCTTGAAAATGGCCTCTATTCTAGATCTTACTTCATGTCATGTTTTAATTGTATTAAAAATGATTTCTTTTTCACCTGGAGGCGGACTTTAGTAATCTGAAGCTAGACTCTTTATGATATGGTTAATGTTGTGTTAAATTCTGCTGAAAGGCTTTATTTTTTATGATGGTTTTATGATGAATTTAACTCTTATCGGATAGGCACTAAAATTAATGGGTTCCATTTATGATTGTATTATTCTCCACGTTTGAGTTTCCCCTCAAAACCTTAAATTGAACTGACATGTTCTGAACTTAAGAATTTGGTATAAAACTTCATTATGTTATTGTCAATTGTCTCAATGGCGAGCTTGGATAAAACGTGAGTGCATAGTGTTTTACATGATTATGGTGTGAATAATGCCAACACGTTCAATTTTGCTTTTAGTGATGTTTTGTATTGCCACAACTCGCTTGAGCACAAGTTTCGTATCGGTGATCTCTTGGTTGGTATTGCTTCTGTGAATCTCAGATTTGGTCCGTCAAGTGCTTGTCATAGGAAAGCCTCCTGTGCCATCCTTTTTTTTTTTAGCATTATGTGTATGCCTTCTTTGGAGCAGCCGGGCATTGAAAATTATGTATCTTTGGGACATGTTATTTGGTCCTGCCAAAAAAAATGTATAAGCAAGGAGTTAAGCAATGGAGTTGTTGGGCTGAGAGCTAGAGGTTTCACTGTTGACTATTTATGCTCACTGCCCTAATGATCCTTTTCCCTTTTCGTGCTGCTTCTGTGTCCATTTGTGTTCGTTTTTCTTGTTGAAACTTACTGTTTTTTGCAATTGTGTAATCACCTTGACAGTTTATCTGCACCTTTGCTGAGAAGTGTCAATATTTTTGGTTTCAACAGGTTATGAATAATCGCATATAGGAAGAACTAGGAGGTGCACGCCTGGTGGATTTGAATACTCTTTAATTTCCATCTAAGAGATGGCCTCAGTGAGTGTGGTGCCTTCATCAGGGTTGAAAAATGCCAGTACTAATACTATTGGCATGGACAAATTGCCAGAGGAGATGAATGACATGAAAATCAGAGATGATAAGGCAACTATGTGTTGAATTGAAATGGTTCATTTTTAAATTAGGCATATGCCAAACTAGGCAGGCATTAACTTATCTAATGTGAGATTGCAGGAAGTGGAAGCAACTGTAGTTGATGGAAATGGTACAGAAACTGGCCATATAATTGTGACAACAATTGGTGGAAGAAATGGACAGCCGAAACAGGTAGCTGAAGACATTATCTGCTGTTATTCCAAATTAGTATTTCATATTTCATGTGATGGTTGGATCAACTGTTACATTGAGAATATTTGGCTCAATTGACTATATATTCATAAAGAATTGACTTGCATGGGCAAGGGAAGGTCCTTGCTAATTCTCTCTCAAAGGAGAAATCCATGTTTTTGAATTAACTCCATTGGGTTTTAGTACCTAACTATTCTATTTAATTATGATGTCAGACTATAAGCTACATGGCAGAGCGTGTTGTGGGACATGGATCGTTTGGGATCGTCTTCCAGGTTGGTCATAGTAAAAGCTTGAATGGAAAATTTTTATGATCATTTTTAATCTTTTCTATTTATGCATGCCTCTTGCCTGAACCCACAGGCTATTTTTTCTCATGTAGATCTATTATGGGCATATGCCGCCTTGGTGCTGTGCTGTGTTGCATGTTAATGCAATTTCTTAGAATTCCAATTTTATGCGCATTTCATTTAGACCAGTGATTTCTGACTTGCCTCTCTTTGTTATTCAGGCTAAGTGTCTGGAGACAGGTGAAACAGTTGCAATTAAAAAGGTTCTTCAAGACAAAAGGTACAAGAACCGTGAGCTGCAGACAATGAGGCTTCTTGACCATCCAAATGTTGTTGCTTTGAAGCATTGCTTCTTTTCAACAACAGAAAAGGATGAGCTTTACCTAAATTTGGTTCTTGAGTATGTGCCCGAGACTGTTCATCGTGTAATCAAACACTACAACAAGATGAATCAACGCATGCCACTTATATATGTCAAACTTTATACTTATCAGGTAACTATCATATTTATGCTGCTCTCTTTATTTGTAATACATTTTGCTGATTATTTGTTTATATTCTAGTTATTTGGTCATTAGTGGCTGATTTCAGTGAAAAAAATTATTAATAAATTAGTTACTATATCTTATGTTGATGCTTCTGATTTCTAAGTGTCAAGTTCAGCTAGCGATAATGGATCAGTTTGTTATTGTTGAACGTAAGGAAAGTGTTCCTTCAAGCAGTTCTGATCTCCACTTACTGTCTTGACAGATCTGTAGAGCATTGGCTTACATCCATGGTAGCATTGGGGTGTGCCACAGGGACATCAAGCCACAGAACCTTCTGGTATGCATGTGCTATACCATTTATTTTCATCTAGTTTGCACAGAAAGCATGTGTGTTTTGCCCTTTGGGTTTACATCATTAAATCCACAACAAAACAGAACTAAGTTTTTTCATCTTTTTATAAATTTCAAAAAATAGAATCACTGGGAGTTTACATTTTCTTTCTTTCAGTGATTTCATCAAGGAAAATTTTAGGGACTCCTTTTCCCTTTTTTTCTTTTATTTTATTTATTTAAATGTATTTATGGTTGCATTTGGGATATTGCTCTCAGACAAATAACATAATCTAGTCCCCTTATTGTAACAGGTCAACCCACATACCCACCAACTGAAGTTATGTGACTTCGGAAGTGCAAAAGTTTTGGTATGTTTACTTGCTTTTGGAATTCTGCTGGATATAATTATCAATTTGCTTTGGTTCTTATTTCTTGTTTTCCCTTTCCACTTGTTTCTAGGTGAAAGGAGAGCCAAATATATCTTACATTTGTTCCAGATACTATAGAGCTCCTGAGCTTATATTTGGTGCTACTGAGTATACAACAGCAATTGACATTTGGTCTGCTGGTTGTGTTCTAGCTGAGCTCCTGCTGGGGCAGGTTGGCCTTCTCATCTGACAGCTACTTGCTATTTTTTATTCTTCTGAAACGTAAATTATAAATTATATATCATTATATGACTGAAACATTAACATACTTGGTCAGCCTTTATTTCCTGGTGAAAGTGGAGTGGACCAGCTTGTTGAAATAATCAAGGCAATGCATCTTTTTCTCCTGTTTTCATCTTATGTTCATTATTTGGCATTAGATTCTATTTTTTATCTGTTCTTCAATTTCTCAACATATTCCTTTTCTCTTGCACAGATTCTAGGTACCCCAACAAGAGAAGAAATCAAATGCATGAACCCTAATTACACGGAATTTAAATTTCCTCAGATCAAAGCACACCCATGGCACAAGGTATGATGTGCTATTAATCGGATCATATACTACATATCTCCCTTTGTGTCTGCTCCTTTCTGCTTCACTCATATTTCCCTCTGATCGCAACTTTATTTCTTGTTTCCCAGATATTCCACAAACGGATGCCACCAGAAGCAGTGGATCTTGTCTCAAGGCTTCTTCAGTACTCGCCTAACTTGCGATGCACTGCTGTAAGTACAGCAAGTTATCGAACATTTGTGATAAAATGCAAACAAAAGTTTGCCGCCTCATTATGTGAGATGTTAAATTTGTATCTGTGTCGTTGTAGTTGGAGGCATTAGTTCACCCTTTTTTTGACGAGCTTCGAGACCCGAACACTCGGTTGCCGAATGGACGGTTCTTGCCTCCACTCTTTAATTTCAAACCACATGGTATTTATACTTTTTATTGCTAATTCTTTTATCGGCGATTTCTTCTATATTTTTTGCACTTGTTTTATGTTTACTAAGAATTAGCAATGTTGAGCAGAGTTGAAGGGAATTCCAGCGGAGATTCTAGTGAAGCTCATCCCTGAACATGCAAGAAAGCAATGCCCGTTTTTAGGTTTGTAAGATGGCTTACTCGGATGGAGAATTTGAGTAGAAGCATGATCTTGCCATTTTAGCAGCTATCATGTCGAACCTAATGCTTTTATATTACCGTGTTTTCTTTCTTTCTTTTGTTGCGTGTATGGGGATCCTTGCTATGTAAAGCAGATGGAGAAGTATGTCTTCTAATCTTCTGAAAACTTTGATGTGCCTGCTAACTACCCCTGCTTCCCATCTTTTACCCACACGGAAGATTGTAACATTATAGAGGATAAAATATTGTGTTTATTTAGGTGCTTTTCTTTTGGTTTTATGAGACAACTGTGTTCAGTACTGCTTCGACGGAGGCGAACTCATGAATGGCCATGAAGTTGAAGTGTTTATGTTTCAGTTTTATTTTTTTACTTGTTGCACTAGAACCATATGTTGTGTCAGCTCTGTATTGAATCTGGCTCATCAAAATGTTATGGATTTGTATGCTTTCCACCAATATTTCAGTTATGGTGTTTCTTGTTCTTGCATTGCATCTCGGTTGTCTTCCAAATTTGTGCACTTGTTCAAAGAATCTCGAGTATTTTGATATTGGTCTTTATTATTGTATTTGGATCTTTCGTTGGTGTTAACCAAATATTTAGCCACTGCATTTGGATCCCTTTTAAACTTTGCTCCGGTATTTTGCTTTTTCGAGTTCTGAGTGTGGACTTCGTGATGTAATCTGGATCATCCAGTGCGATTGAGCTTGTATGCTAGCTCCACTATTTTGTGACTTGATATTGCTCGTTCGAGTTTTGTATGCGTGAAGCGCCCGGTGTCAGTTAATTACTTAATTTGTATGCTTTTCGAGACTATTTTCCATCTTGGTAACAGCTTGTTTGTAAATTACGTTTGAATTGGCTGGTGTCTGTGAACTTGTATGCAACTCTGCTATTTTGAATCTTGGTGTTTCTCATTCTCGTCCCTGAATTTGTATGCTTCATTGACTCTACTATTTAGTATCTCGGTGTTGTTCTTTCATCGCCTTCGGTTTCATATGATGAATCCACATTGTTAATTCGCTGCAGTTCTAAACGTATGCCGTGTTTTCTCGTCACTCTGGCAAGGCTATTTAGACAAGGCTATTTAGAGAAGGTTAGCCAGGTTTTCTGTTTCGATAGTGGTCGGAGAAATCGTAGGGAGTATGGCAATCCTCCTTTTGGAATGACGTTTCGTGGTTGTATTGAGTCTTTATTCGATGGGAAATGAAAGTGTGATATTTCTCCTTGAGGTCACAATTTTCATGAACATATTGTGGAAAGTGATGTTATTGACCTTTAACCGAATTCCTTTGACGGCTAGAGTGGAGTCTGTTCAAGATAGTATCGTGCTTCTTGTTATTATATTTCACACCATGGTAAAGGAGAAAGGTTACTTCGCATAGTTGGCAAGATATTATGAATGTGCTGAGCTGAACTGGGGAGGAATATGTGTTTTTTAGGGGGGAAATTGCTTCTAGCCCCTAAAATTAAGTAATTTATTTGCTTATCCCCCAAGACTTAGTCCACAGTCTCTTTACCCCAAAACCAACCTATTTATTTGTAGAACCCCCTTAAGTATAATGCCAACTCATGGGGGAAAAAAAAACCTTGACTATACATGTGACCCCCTTTTTTTGGATTTTTGTGCGCCACTCTCTATCATTCATTCTCTCTCCTCTCCCCTTATCTACTTCTATTAAACGCAGCCCACTCTGCTATTAATTCTTCTCTCCCACTTCAAAAAAAAATCTCTATCTTTCTATCTTCCCCTCTAAAACTAGGGTGAGGTTCGATTTTCTCTATGGTGGCTAATAAAAGTTTCATATCAAGAGATCGGTTTCATTCTCTTTTATGATTATGGTGTCAGACCCGCTATTGTTGAGCATGTGATCTGGATGTAAGGATCATTGTGAGCATTGGTGGATGGTATAAACAAAGAGAGGGGAATAAGAGAATTGTTGTCGAATTGCAAATTGGTTGAATATTAAAGAGGGTAGATCAGAGACTTTGTAATAATACTATAAATATTTACAAAAAAACTGTCATATTTTATTTTACTAGTTGGATTACACGTGCAATGCACGTGGTAAAATTTTAATTTTATTATTTTATTATTGATTCATTTTATTATGATTTATTTAATTTAATCCATGTTTCAAACAAATAATCCTTATTGCAACATAAATAATCCTAAAAGTAGAAACCCCTGTAGGTTTTAAACAAATGTCTGTACAAGTATTATAGTAGGTTTTAGACAATGAACATAACCAAACAAGAAATGCAAATAAGTTCATTGTTATCACGTTTCATAAAATAAGGTGTTTTGAGATGAGCACCCAGCTGAAAGCAAAAACATTTAATCAATAATCTATAAAACATTGGCAATCTGTTTTTCAGAGGAATACATTCACAACCATACCAAGAGCACTCCCTGCCAACAAGAAGACAATCTTAAGGATTAGAGAACACCAATACAACCACACAAATTGTGAAAATATCAGGTACATACTTGGCACATAATTTCCAAGAGCAATGATAGCTGCATAGAAATAATCGAAAGAGAAGTTCCACTTGTTTGACATCCTAATGAAGTATTTTTCAGAGGCCTGCCATTACCAAAAACCAAAGGATGAAGTCATTCCCTCATGATAGCAAATAGATGAAACCCAATCTAAAATGAAACATTTTTGGTACCTTGATGTAGGCCAGAGCTATATATATCATGCCGACCTCGCTTGTGATGCCAGGAGGGTATAAGATCAAAAATGTGTTGTATCTGAAATTATATACTCACATTTAAATTACATGAACACATGTAAACAAGTAGTATTATGTCAAATGCAACAAACATGTACCTTAGCCATAAGAGCCAGGATGATCCAGATCCAAACGCATACTATACGACTAAAAATATTGTATTCTTATGATTCAACAAATTGCATAACCTAGAAAAAAATCTGACAGGCATAAAAAACTCAAGTTTCTGCCAAAAAAATAAAATAAAATAAACAAAACAATCTCTGTTTAACAGCTTGACTAAAATATCATACATTTGAGATTGCAATTGCTTCATCCAGTCCTGGGGGAGGTGAGTCCAGTAACTCTCCTAGTTTGAGTTCTCCTAGCTTAACCATAACAAACTAAAATGTAAGTAAAACACAAGAAACATATGCAAAAACCTCACCATATAGCAAATCAGTCCTCCAACAAATAAATTCCATACGCTGGCATAGAATATAAGAAAAATGCATAACTATGAACAAGGAGATATAATTCCACTTGTATGAAAGAATCATTGAACCTAAAACTTGAGCAAATCGCACACTTAAGAATGAATTCCCTAAAGTAACTTTCAGCTTATTATAGAGAAAGCAATGTGCCAAAACCTGTAAACCTTATGCGAGAAAGTACTGGAATAAATAGTACTCTTGAGGACTTTAATAGACAAACAAAAAAATAAATTTCTTTCAGTCATTGTTGCAATCTATGATGTCATTAAATTCTACCTGGTCAGCAAGCATTCCAAAATCTCATTATATGATTGCTCATATTTAGGTTCCTGGTCATTTTTGTAAACAACACCTCTCTAGAGGAAACTTCATAAAAAAAGATCAAACACTATTATGGGTGACACGCTAAACTAAATCTTCATAAATGAGAGAAATGAGTGCTGCCTAGATGAAATTGTCACTATATCAAAGCAATAATTCAATAAAAAAATCATCATATATTCATTACATTGTTTAACTTGTCATGTGTTTTTCTCAAAAGAAAATAAATGGTGCGATCGTGATGAGTAATTGAGTATATCAATAATAGCAAGAACAAATAATTGCATAGCGTGAAGGAAGAAGTTTACCTTGAATGCAATGTCTCTAGGGGCCATGGCCAATCCAGCACCCATTGACTCATAAAAATCACATTTAAGTCATCCAGACAACAAAATTGGTAACTGTTCTTACCTGAATTAACCACCTCAGCCACTTACTCTCAGAAATCCAGCTTCTTTGTAACTTCTTCTTTCCAAGCCATCCTGAAAAATAGTTTAAAACATTTAAAAGTCACACTTTGAAATTTAATTATGGGCAAATAGCAAGCAATTGGAAATGTCAGTTGATCAACCTTAGCCAGCTTTAGAACATCTTCAGCAACATGTCTTAACAAGCCATCCCCAAATGGCGTCTTTAAGCCAATCATTGGTACCTCTTGAGACTCTAATGATCAATTTCTCAATAACTGAAGACATTCAACGCGTATAGCACAAATATTTAAAATATAAAGGTGCCCACATAAATCGGACAGTAGTAAGCTGTGTGCAATCTCAAGCAATATGTTTAAATAAAACTTTAAACCTTTCTCCTCAACATCTCCCTTTCTTCTTTTACCTGTCAGCAGTCATGTTTAGAACATTTTGTAATGCTACCTCATCATACAACAAGCCAACCCGCAACAATATAAACACAAGGACAACAAGTTAGATCAGGTGTACATTAAAGCTAGAGACATTTCAAAACATGAATGAAACAATTAGAATAAACATGTTTGAATTCAACTTGACAAACTCATCAATAACATACATACCTTCAAATTATCGAGATCTATATGGCTTGTTTCCATGTGCATTGTTGATGTTGATATACCTGACTTTGACATTTGTTCTTTAAAGAAACATGATGATAAATCAAACATTGAACTAAGGATGCAGAGGCATTTAATAGGAGTGGTTAAGTAGGACATATGACATAATTTTCATGACCCTTATCTATGTGTAAATTATATGGACATTTCATGAAATTATTTGAATTCAAGACTTCCATAGGGATAGAATACCGAAAAAGGGCATATCTTTAATCTTTAATAATAGTAATATGTAATAGATATATAGTATGGAATAAGTGCCGTTCATATCATCAAATGCCGAAATTGATCTTAAAAATGATAAGCCATAAACATATGGCTGAACTGAAGGTAGCCTTGCATTTCAGTTCAATCTAGAAATCTGAAAGAGAACATAGTATTAAGTCATGAGATGCATTAACAGAAGGATATACTTATAATGGATGTGGCAATAATAGAACAATTGTGTTGGCTTTATAACATCGACTACAATAGTTGGAAAAATGGCTTGATGGTCGCAGACAAATGGACAATTGTTTGCTGTATCATAAGTCTTGAGATTCATTTACAGATACTTATACTGGATGTGGGAATAATAGAACAATCATGTTCGCTTTATAACTCTGACTATAGTTGCTGCGGAAAAGGCTTGAAGGTTGCAGATAAATAGACAATTGTTTGATATGTCTTGCATAGATAAATCATGTGCCAGGTTTGCTGTAGTATTACAAGAATTTGGGGGATGAAGGTGTAGGGCTGAGGAATGAGAACACTATAATTGGATGATAGATTAAATCTAGAATTTTCATGGACTCTCATTTGTTGGTTACCTGAATAAAAAAAATAAAAACTTCATTAGGCATATAGAATATGCTTTTAAATTTGAAATCAATATATGCCAACTTTTCTTATATTTTTTTCTGATTGCAAATGCCGCAATGAAGGGGAAAAAATAATTTCTACTTTTGACATATTTTAGTTACCTTCATTTGGTGTAATTTTTTCCCAATATGTAGTCAACAACGCCTCTTCTTTTAATATGAAAGAAACAATAAACAGTTTATGTTTGTTTTAGATAGTAAGAGTGTGAAAAATATCCAATGTTTGTTTTAGATAGTAAGAATGTCATAAATATCCTATATTTAGTGCTTCAAAGTATCTGGTTTATAATCGTGGATTAGCCAGAAACATTGAGGCTGTTTTGTTAAGAATCTTTGGGGCCATATCTAGGATTTAGATTTGTGATTGTAAATGAGGAGAAGGTGGGATAAGCTATTAGGGGGCACAAGGTCTGAAAGATCAAAACTTTGAGTTCATGTAGCTCTGCAAGTAGTTAATGTGGAAGTTAATGAGTGTTTATTGGAGTAGGCTGGTTATGCTGTTGGAGTTGAAGCGGAAGAGTAGGGGAGTTTAATGAGCATAGAGTTTTTATTTTGATTTTTTAGGGGGTGGGGGTAGCTGAAGTGGAGTAATTTCTATCTTTTTGTTCTTATTCTTAGAAAACTTCTTAGAGTGCGTGGTTGACAAGGTGATTTTCTGAATTACCATGGCGATTGCCAACTATAAAAATCCTAAGTGCACCACATTCCGTCATAATAAAAAATTGGAGACGCAAAGGAAAAGACTGTGTCGGTAAAGTATCCATAAGAAGTATGCGATGTAACTGTTTACATCTGAATATAACAGATCCTAAATCTTACACTGGTCATTTGTAGAAGGAAACAAGGATTACCTGTGCATATGCATTGTCTTTGTCATATTCCTTCACTCCATAGTTGTAGGTCAATTCCAACACTGCACTTCTGTCTTCAGGACCATATCCCATCATTGCTATTGTATACTGAAGATTAGCACATGTAAACACATTATAAAAATTTGAATTTAAAAATAGATGATGTACTGCAAACATACATAGTATGCATGTATAAATACCAGCATCCAAAATTGTGACAAAGTGGATATTAGAGGAAAAAAATTTCATAAAATAGGCCTTTTTTGTTTCTTTGTTTAATACATAGAAATGTGCCCAATTCTTAATAACAAATATAACTAAAATTTGCCATTCAGAACCTTATCTCTGTTAATTTTCATCACTAAAATGTTCCCTCTCTTGACCACCGATCTCTGTTAATTATAATGTCTTGAGGTTACAATCACCTCAATCTGAGGACAAACAATAAAGAGGATAAGTTGCATATTACAGGATAGAGAGGGAGAAAATTTTAGGAGGTGAATATGGGTGAAAAATGGAAGTAAGCAGTAATCATTAGGGAAACCCGTACATGGTAATTTTCCATACCTTGACCACTCCTAGGGAGAAACCCAGTGAACAATGGGACTCCAAAATGAAGAATGTTGCCATGGTCCTCAACACTCTTCACCTGTGCTGTAAGAACCTGAGTGAACAAAATTTCTGAATTATAATCACATCATTTCGTGCAATTTTCTAGCTTATTTCAGACTTCCACTAAACCAAAATGTGGCTTATAGCCTTATAGCATTTGTTCCAAAAAGTTCTTAGTAACTTATATCTATTTTTAGTTACTCAATAACATTATGCACCTCATACTTAATACCTCAAAATATAATTTTTCTTAAAGTTTCAAGTAAAAGTGCAAAGGTTATGTCCATAAGCAAATAAATGCAAGCCAGAACGTGTAAACAGTTTGCATATGAATGTGGATAAATTGTGTTGAAGCACAATAAGAAAAAAAATAAACGATGAAGAACTAAGATGTCTTTAAGAATCTGATGTTGACATTAGTGGAAAATATAAGCATTATCAGCTAAAATATCCAAAGAAAATGTAGGATAAAAAACTTATGGCAAATCTTCGTTCGTCCTCAATGCACAGCACCAAGAGTTACCAAATTCACTGGAGGAGAAATTAATCTAGTCATGTGTTGTTCGTCCTCAATGCACAGCACCAAGAGTTACCAAATTCACTGGAGGAGAAATTAATCTAGTCATGTGTTATGTGTCAACGTCACTACTAAGTTTGAGTTACCAAATTCACTGGAGGAGAAATTAATCTAGTCATGTGTTATGTGTCAACGTCACTACTAAGTTTGACTTGGCCTTTTCTGACCCTTAGGATTTAATCCATTCATAATTTTACTTAATGATCAGAAGCAAATTGTGAATTTGACTTCATAACAAAACTTTCTATCTCCCCTCTCACCTAATTGAGCTAGAGTCTTTTTGTTATAGGGGAACTTGGAGTGTCGTCCTAAGGTTGCAAAAGATTAAATTGCATGGTCAATAACCTAAATCACAGAATAATGTCCTAATTCATAGTCTTAGCACCAGTTACAAGAGATTTAATGATAATTTAACGCTACCCTTCCGTATTTCCAGTAATTTATCACAACCAAAATAATAAAAGAACTTCTTCTATAAAATCATACATCTAGAATCACGAACATTATAAGCAGCAGAACATGTCCAGGCCTTGGTTTCACAATGCTTCAATAAAAAAACAAAGGAACATAATCAAGTTCGATATTATTAATAACAGCCGATATCGCAATACCTAGAACAATAGTTTGTGATTTCACAATCACTGTTTCAATATAGTAATAATAACAGGAAAAAATGGGGGAAATATAAGGAGTAGGCAAGAATTTGGGGAAGAGGAAAATGGTAATGAGACAAAGTAGCAGGCAAATGAAGAGGAATAAAGAATGTAGTAGTAATATCAGTAAGGCGCATGGAGGTGCATCAAGGCGTGAGGCATAATAAGGCGTATCGAGGTGTGCGCCTCACTTACACAATGCACCCCACATCTCATGCAGGGCACGGTTTCAGTGCCCTGAAGTGCCTCAACACCTAAGCCGATTGCCTTGGAGCGCCCAAGATAACACTGGAAGGAATTATGCATTAACAGGAGAGGTGTGGATTTGTACAAAGACACGCCTACATATCAGGTGGTCCAAAACAAAGAATCTCAATCAATAAGGGCATAATGGAGGATAGGATGCTACAAAGATGGGTAAACTAAACTCTATTAATGAAAGGGTCAAGCACGGAATTCTTTTACTACAAAGGCAATAGATAAAAACAGATTAATGAGATTAAAAGTGCAAACAAAGGCTGGAACCAGAAAACCATATTGCATGAATAGATCAGTAGGTGCCTGCACTGGAAAATATAACAAAGTTATCCTCATCTTTCATTTCATTAACTTAACAAAGATACCCTTTTTCCCGTTACTCACAAATCAGAAGATGTAAAGCCCTAAATCTTCGTTCCTTTCCTTTTCCATTCCATCTGTTACGAATTTCCTCCGGCAACGCAGTACCATTCTCTCTACCTCATCAATTGTCGGTTATCAAATTGCAAAGATGATTATTATCGTCCTCAAGAAGCTTATTATTATCCTCATCATCCACAAACCTTCTCGTCCATCTTCTCCTCAAATATCAGATTTTAGGGATCAGGAAGTGAACTAATTGAGCAAGGTTTTTTTAAGAGAATAATTTCTGGTATGTCTTGATCAATTTATAAATTTTGATTTTGATTTTGATTTTGAAAATTCTTAGATTGTTTGATATCTTTATGTGATAAATTTCATGATAAATTTCATTTTGAAATTTTCGTTTTTTGAAATTAAGCATAACACCAATGTAATTGTTTTCTCTGAGGCAATTTAGGTTCTATTCATTAGAATTTACTTTTTTCCTTAGACTATAATTAGTATTTATGGAAATTGATATTTTTCCAATTTTTTTAGTTTTCTTGTATTATTTACAGGATTAAGGATTTGGAGGTTGCTGACTCTCCCATCTATCAAGGTAAATATTAATATTTGGTATACATTTAATTTGGTTGCGTCTTCACACTTTTATTACGACGGAAGTTCACTTCCACTAGAAGTCGAGGTTGTATATTCAAATTGCTAATGTTGAAGTTAAAATCTGAAACCCATTCAATTCCAGTGTCTCCTGCAACTATGCCAAATTTGCAGTTATAGTGAGCATGAAGGGACTTATATATATCCTTCTAATATTTGGATTATTGTGTAAATTAAGGAACTTTCTGCCTCTTTAAGGCAATACAAAACTAAACCATGATTTAATAAAATGTGAAAGTAAAAATTCATAGATATCTCAACTTTAATGTTGGATAATGATGTAAGCACTGGAACAACTTCAAATTGCTACAAAAGTTGACCATTCGGCTACTGTAAAAATCCAACGATTATTTCTAAATATTGTCTATTGTTAATAGTTAACATTAAAGTCTCACAAGATCCTCAATAATCTGGTGTTTATTTGAGGGTCTTCCAAGATGCTTATTGTGCTAGGAGATCTTTGAGTGAAATATCAAAATTCTTTCAAATCTAAGCAAAATATGTTGGAAAATATCACTTCGCTTGAAATCTAAGTATTCATGTCATACTTTGCAGGCATGTTATGTCCCCCCCCCCCCCCCCTTTTTTTTTTTTTTGGGGGGGGTTCAGTTGAAGAAAAGATGAACTAAAATTTTAGATTTTCGCTTCCCGTCTAACCAAACAACGGAAATTTATTTTCCTTTTTCTTTTCTTTCATTTCCCTTTAAACCAAACAAACCCTGGGGACAGTAATGATGCATTAGGTTTCGACCTGGAAATGGAACATAAATTTTCACCCCTCATCCCCATTTCCAAATATTGTTTTACCTTCACAAGTTAAAATTATGCTTGTGGACCATATAATTTAACAGCATAAGGCATAGAAATGAGCCACAGAATTATGTTTCCAGTTTGTTTAGACCACAGCATAAGGCATTGAAAAAAAATACTTTTAACTGGTTAGATTTTTAAATGTACTCATAACATTCTCCTAATCTTCTTAATTCAATCCTTAAATTATGCTATTTATCACCTTTGTTAAAAGCCTTAAAGGTAATTGGACTACTATTCTCATCATAATATAACAACTTACTCCATCCTTAAAGTATCTCCTGTTTTGCTTTATTACAATGGGAAAACGTTATGATAAACAACCCTTTAAAACATTAGTTTATTATTTGTTTGAATTGGTATTGTTTCTGAATACGCGTCAAGAACATCTTTGTGTCCATACATGCACATTTCATCCTTCTCCAAATTTTACACATTGGATTACTATTAGTTTGACTGGTTATTAAACACTATCTAAATCTTGTTATTTTCCAATGGCGCTAGTTGGTTTTGTCTTTTGAAATGAAAAGTAAATAACTATGTTTTCCTACAAGAAGCGAAAGAAGTATGCAAAGCAGGTTAGCCAGTACTCAGAAGTTTGAGATGTTTGTCATTAGAACATTCCAAGCATAGAGAATTACATTGCATTAAATATATCTGATAACGCGCATGAAAAATTAAAAGCTAACAGCAGAGGATCATTGGTGAGACTTTAAGAACAGAAAATCTTTTGCAGCTCTTGTTTACTGAAATAATTGTAGCATACCATCCTATCTTGAACAGCATCAAGAGTGAGGCCTTTGTACAGCAAACTAAGACACAGAGACAGCCAAATCCTTTTTTGTCCACTTCCTTCTCTCTTATCATCATCAACTGTTAGTACTATGCAAGATACAAGTTGACCAACGTGAAAGAGGCTAGGAAGTATGTAAGTTTAAGTATCCTGAGATAGAAAACAAAGAGATTGATGATATTTATTAGTTTAACAGCTTATATCTTAAGGATTACAGAAGCAACTATCATATCCCGAATACAGATCCTGTTCCAAGTGTCATCTGACATCCTTAATGGACTTTTTGCAAATTTACCTTATCCACGTTATCTAACACAATGTCTGAAATTTACCTTATCCACGTTATCTAACACAATGTCAGACACATCCTCTAAGTATTTCTCCTAAAGACATTATAATTAACCTGATCTCTTGAGCATACCCATGACCATGGTCATTCCTCATCATGGACAAGTTTCTAGGTAATCGGAGCCCAGGTAAGTTCTGTTGAATATCATTTCTCCATGATAATGTTTTGATGATAACAATTTATATTGTGTGTGCACTAACTTTCATATGCAGATTTCAATATCAGAATATGTACAAGTGCAAGTGGATATCAAGGAATTTTGAAGTGAAGAAAATGAAGAACAAAAGATAATGTATTTGAATTTTTCTTTACTTAGAATATTTGTACAAGCCTTGATCACACACACACGCACACACACACAATTTTAGAACACACTAACACAGGCTTAGTGTGTTGGTTAACTATAGAAATCCCCTATGTTAACCATTAGAATAGTAGTTAAAACTTAATTATAAAAACTCATTATTTCTGAATATTTGATCTTAATAGTCGACTAATTAGGATAGTAGTCGACTACTCATGTATATAACTCAAATACAAGTTTCTGTCTGTTTACAGTATAGTCGACTAATTAACATTATAGTCGACTACTGAAGAAAATGTTATTTTTCAAGTTTCTGTCAAATTACAGTATAGTCGACTAATGATCATTATAGTCGACTACTGAGAACATTTTCCGAAAACACAGAGTCTGTCTGAACTCAGTGTAGTCGACTAATGACTACAGTAGTCGACTACAAGAGACAGTTTTTCAGTTTTCAGAATTTGAATATCTGACAGTTTTTGGCCGTTTTTAAACGTTTTTAAACTTTAAAAACTTGTCTTTTCAAGGGCTATAAATAAGTTATTTGTTCAGAAAAAAAATTGGCAAGGAGTTTGTCAATTGGTGTTGCAATTTGCAGGGACTTGCAAATTGGTCAGGTTTGCGTTTGATTTTGTAAGTTTATTCAAAATCATAGTGAAAACTCTCAAGCGGGATTTGCTTGGGGACTGGATGTACACCGGTTTGGTGGAACCAGTATAAAATCCTTGTGTTTGTGTTTGCAAATTTCTGAGATTGCCATTTTTCTTTGCAATTTATTATCTACTTTGCAATAATTTTAAGAGAATACTATTCACCCCCCCTCTAGTGTTCTAGTGTATCTATTTCAGATCCTACAAGTTCAACTAATTTCTCACTAAAGATCCAACCTTTTTCTCAATTTAAAAAAAAATTCACAAAAAAATAACAACTGATTTTTTACCTGATGAAACTGACACAGGAGCAAGATGAAGACTTGAAGCAAGTCCTAATTCGGACAACCCTTGACCTATTGTTGAATTAGAACAAAATGAGATGATGGCTAATTAGAACAAAATTAAATGAAATTTTTCTTTAAAATTAAAACAAAATGAGAGGAACGAAAAACAAAAAGGTGAGATGGTGAATTGAGCAAATAAAATTTAGAAATACCTTCTTCAATGAAATTCCTGAAATCCTCGAGATCGTAAACCCTAGCCCCTTGACCTAAGAACATCAGCCTCTTCCTGCCATTTCAGCATCCGCGGTCGTGACCGACACTGCCGTGACTGCCGGAGGTACCGCTCCTTCTCCGATGACTCTCTTGTCCGTCAATGGTAGCACAGCAGCCACCGCCATGTCAGAGGACCTCGCTCTGCATTTAGATCCCTTCTTTCTACAAAGAAGGAAGAGGACATCGATGACAACCAAGAAGACAATGACGGAATCAAAAGTAAAATTTAGAAAAGGAGCAAATCATACCTTCGTCAATGAGTCTCCTTCGTGATCGTAATTGATGCCCAAAATTTAAGAACTGAGGAGATGATGGCAGAGGAGCTGAGGAGGTGCGGTGATGATGAGGGCAATAATACTCATCGTTGGCAATTAATGAATTGAAGGATTAGGGTGTAACCGATGAATTGAAAGGAGGAGGAATATAGGCGTAACCGATGAAAGGGTAAAGTGGTTTATGAAATCAGGATATGATTGGTAATTAAATTTGGTGGAAGGATATTTTGGGGGAGAGTAAAGTTTTTCATGAACTCCCTCTTTTGAAGGGTAAATAGATTTTTTTTTTGTAGGTACAATTGCGAGATTTACACGTACTTATTCATAAAAGCAATACTAGAAGGAAATGATGTTTTGTAGCTTACACCAGATTATTATATGACATGGGTCATTAGGGCAAAGATTGCTGCTCAATTACTCATCAAAGGGAGAGAGCAGAAGAAAATGAATGGTAAATGTGATGACGATGATGATAATTTTTTTCACGAGCAGGGAATGAACCGATAGAGTTCGAAGGAGATGTTTAGAGTCATATTGTGGGTTGTTTTGCGAACTTTACAATGTAGTTTGTTTTGAAAATAATTGTTATAAACTTTTTTCTTCATATGTTTGTTTGTGGGAAAATTTGTAGTAAAAAGACAGTGAAAGAAAATTAACTTGTATTCTCTCAAAATCGATTACAATTTAGATTTCCTGATTATAAAAGAGAGGAGAATGAGTTTGATTCTCCCCTTTGTTTAAAACTGGGTTCTTCAGGTGGCGATGGAATGCCTCCCTCGAGTACTCGCGTCAAGTTTGCTCTCCATTGACGATCCGACGTTTTGATTCACTGGAACAATATCTTCTCCCCATGATTCGACGCTGTGGAGAACTTGCGTGGTAAGTTTTAGAACTCTGGACGAGTTGATAACTCTGAACGAGTTTGAACTCTTGAAAAAGAGTTGATTTAACTGAATGTCGGTTATAAGCCAAGGATGAAGAAGCTCCTCGTTGTCGAACGTTGAAGATGATCTTCGTTGGAGGATGATGCTGATCTCCTCAAAAGCTCGCCCAAGGATCTCTCCTGTTGCTGCCACGCCGAAGGGTCAATCCGAGCCAAGAAATTCTAACCTTTCGCTGCCAAGTCCCAGATCTAAAAAGCCAGCCCGAACTCAATTGAGTTTACCCATATTTATAGGGAATTAAGGGGTGTAACCGCCCCCCTTAATTCTCTCCATAATGGGGTTGAGAGGGGTGTAACCGCCCCCTTAATCCGCTCCTAAGTGGGGCGGAAATCCCTCAAATCGTGGAGGGAAAACAGTTCCTGCAACCGTTCAGCTCGTGTTTGAACGAGTCAAACGCCCACGTTGGCATTCAGGACCCTAACTCTGCGTTTTAGAATGGAGACGCAGAGTTGGGTACTCGCTGGGTGTTGAAAAACGCGAGGGCCACCCGCGTTTGGTTTGCTTAGGATTGGAAATGTGGGGATCGCCTGCGTTTCAGGAATTGAAATGCGGAGATGACTTCCGCGTTTAGAAGGGGCTAGTTGACTTGTAGCTTCTTCTGTAGAGCATTGTAAAGGCCATTGTTGAATGATCTTCACCTTGGCTGCTCGAAAATACGAGAGTTGTCAGATTGTAACTCCTGATATTGATTGTGAAGACTGTTGAACTAGAGCTTTCATCGGTTGTTGTGAAGGTCGTCAGATTGTAATCTTTATTAATCTACGTGAAAGTCTTGAAATTATAGCCTTCTAGAAGTCGTCAGATCGTAACTTCCATCATCGGTGTTTGATAGGGGGTCAGCTATCTATTTTGATTTTTTAGACAGCCTACAGAACCCCCTCCAAAGTTTTCAAAAGTTCACGGTTGACTGGGACGAATTTTTGAAATACTTTGGATCTCAACTCTGATCTTGGAGCTGTTGATTCCTTGTCGTAAAGGAATCGTTCTCTGCACTCGTTTTGAATGCATCTTGGTTGATGAGATTTGCCATGCAGGACCTGTGTGAAGGTATGCATCACAATCCTACTTTTGGAATGCGGAGGATGAACCTGCATTTTGAACTTAAGACGTGGGTCTCACCCTTGCATGTTGAATTTGGAACACGGGTATGACCTCAGCGTTTGGTTTTTGCATCGCGAGTCTGACCTCAGCGTTTTGACTTAAGACATGGAAGTGACTTCCATGCATTTTTGACTAAGTCTTTAAGACTTGTCTTTAGCTCATCTATTTTAAGTCCCGGCTCACATCCATTAAGCTAATGGACCTACGAACATGCATAGGATTTTTGGCAAACCCTCAGCCATCAACGGATTTGATAAGCCTTTACCGACTACCGTTTGAGTCGGGCTAGCATGTGAATTATTTGAATCCATTTCACATGTAACGTTGTGCTAAGAGAATGAACCCTCTTAGACTTGATGCTATGATTTTGAATACATAGACTTTGTCATTTTTACAGAAAAAGACTAACCGACAACGCGTGTTAGGCGTAGGCTTATCTCTAATTAGGAATCGAGATAAAGTCCCCCATGCGTATAAGGCATGAATTTCGGCGTTATTAATAACAATCTGCTACGATGTTGAATACATAGACTTTTGTCCTTTTTACGGTGAAAGACTAACTGGTAACGCGTGTTAGGTGTTGACTTATCCCTACTGAGGATTCAGGATAAATTTCCCCATGCGTGTAAGGCATGGATTTTGGCATTATTAATAATGACCTGCTACGATGTCGAATACGTAGACTTTGTCATTATTTCTTCCTATGTTATTTGAAACACTGAAAGAAAGTTGGAAGCGCCAGAGGTGTAATATTAACTTGGCATGAATTTCCACTTAGAGTGAAATTCATAAATTTTCTTTATTATCAATAGGATAATTCCAGAAAATATTTAATCCGCTAGGGATTTTATAATAAAAACTTGCTATTCTTGTTGAAAAGAGATTAACAAGTTCATTGGGGGATTTGACTGTTAGAGGTGTGATGTTAACCTAACAGTATTTTATAGGCTTATCGCTCTATTGAAGAGAGTCGATAAGTTGGTTTGATTGTCAGAGGTATGATGTTAACTTGACTAAAATTTATGGACCTATCGCTCTATTAATGAGAGTCGATAAGTTGATTTTGTCAGAGGTATGATGTTATCATGACAAGAATGTATTGCGATCGGAGCAACTTTGTGGACTTATCATCCTATTAAAGAGGATTGATAAGTGGGTTGTCAGAGGTATGATGTTAACGTAACAGGAATGTGTTACGATCGGAGCAACTTTGTGGACTTATCATCCTATTGAAGAGGATTGATAAGTGGGTCGTCAGAGGTATAATGTTAACGTGACAGGAATGTGTACTTGTGACTTGCACAAGATTTTGGGAATTAGCGTCTCGCTGGGGAAACTCACTAGGTGAGTTTATCATCAGAAGTGATGAATTTTGATACTTGTGATTTGAATAAGATTTTGAAGACTTAGCGTCTTGCTGGGGAAGATTGCGATTTGAGCAATTTTGAGGACTTATCATCCTATTGTCAAGGATTAATAAGTTGATTGTTGTTAGAGGTATAGCGTTAACGTGACAAATTGGGAGTGATGCGAGTTGAATGCATACTCTGTGGGGATGATGATCGTCAAAAGTGTAATGTTAACTCGACGATGTGAAAGATTCATTACTCTTAACCCAGTGGATTCCAAGTAACCAACCCCCAGTCTCGATTAAGACTTAGTAGGGGAATAAAAAGAGGTAGACAAGGCACATCGTCCAGTGAGGCACTATCCATGAAGTCGGAATAGAGTCACATCACCAGGTAGGCCATTATCTGATGAGTTTGACTATCAGAGGTAACTGTTAATGTGATAGTTTTTTGTGGACCCGCCATCCTACTTGAAGAGGATTGACAAGAGAATTTGGAGGGAATGGACTATCAGAGGTAATCATTAACGTGATAGTTTTGATAGACCCATCATCCTACTTGAAGAGGATTGACAAGAGAATTTGGAGGGAATGGACTATCAGAGGTAATCATTAACGTGATAGTTTTGATAGACCTGTCATCCTACTTGAAGAGGATTGACAAGAGAATTTGGAGGGAATGGACTATCAGAGGTAATCATTAACGCGATAGTTTTGATAGACCCGTCATCCTACTTGAAGAGGATTGGTAGGGGAATTTGGAGAAAACAGACTATCAGAGATGATCATTAACATGATAGTTTTAGTAGACCTACCATCCTATTAAAGAGGATTGACAAGAGAATTTGGAGGGAATGGACTATCAGAGGTAATCATTAACGTGATAGTTTTGATAGACCCGTCATCATACTTGAAGAGGATTAACAAGAGAATTTGGAGGGAATGGACTATCAGAGGTAATCATTAACGTGATAGTTGGACTATCAGAGGTAATCATTAACGTGATAGTTTTGATAGACCCGTCATCCTACTTGAAGAGGATTGACAAGAGAATTTGGAGGGAATGGACTATCAGAGGTAATCATTAACATGGTAGTTTTGATAGACCCGTCATCCTACTTGAAGAGGATTGGTGGGGGAATTTGGAGAAAACAGACTATCAGAGGTGATCATTAACATGATAGTTTTAGTGGATCTGCCATCCTATTGAAGCGGACTGACAAGTTGATGGACTATCAGAGGTAAATATTAACGTGATAGTTTTGTGGATCTGCCATCCTATTGAAGCGGATTGACAAGTTGATGGACGTGATAGTTTTGGTAGATTTTGTGGTTGACAGAGGTATTCTATTAAACATAACAACTTAGAAAATTTATTACTCATAATCCAATGAACTACCAATAAACCAACCCCAGTCTTGAACAAGTGCAAGGGGGAAAAGAGAAGACATGACACATCGCCTAGTGAGCCATTATCTAACTTAGAGGTAACTATTAACGTGATAGTTGTGGGCCCCGCCATCCTACTGGAAAGGATTGGCTTCAGTGGCCGTAGTATCTTCCCCATCTGACTGAGAACATCGGGCTTGGTCCGATTGCTCAGGCTGATCCTGCCTATTTTGTTCTTCAGCTTTGATCCTGGTAATAATCTTTTGAGCCTGTTCGCCTTGAGAAATTAGTTGTCTTCAGGAACGGCATTCTCCAACCCTCATTTGTGCTAGAAGGTCGGTCTGCAAGTTGTGTCGACATGTCTCCACTAAGGTAGACTGTGTCATATATGACGAACACCGGAGAGCCATGGTTCGGAACCTCTTGACGAAGGATTTGACGGACTCCCTCTTCTTCTGCTTAGTGGCGAGAAGGGTATGAATGGAGACTTCTGTATCCTCTTCAAAGAATCTTGACAGGAAGAGTCTCTCTAGATCTGCCCACTTTTGGATACATCCGTTAGGCAATTTTCTGAACCATTCAAAGGCAACTCCCTTGAGGGTGCCAATGAATAATCGAACCAGTATGGTGTCATTTGATATCACATTCCCAGTCTGTGACTTGAAATGATAGATATATTGGTTCGGTGATCCCGTGCCGTCAAAAGTTTGTAGCGTCGGGACCTCAAATTTTGGAGGATAAGGGGTTGCATCCCATTCGGCAGGATAGGGCCTGACAACTCCCTCATCTTGGAGCTCGCTTCTGTCAGCAATGGCATTGAGACGGGCTTCCAATTCTTCCATTTTGCCAGACTGTAGATTCCGCTCGTTCTCAGTCTCTTTTTCTTCATCAGAGGAAGATTCCGGGTTATAGGCTTCTTAATCAGAAGCAGCACCATCAACCACTTTTCCCTTTCCTTTGCTTGTGTGAGGTCGGGATGAAGACGCTTTTCCTCTCCGGGAAGATTTTTGCCTAGGTGGCGAATCTGTCTCCTGAGATTTGGCCTTGTCTGCGACGATTTGAGTCAACAGGGCCATAAATTCATTGATGGCTTCCTGTTGAGATTTGAGCATGGCCTCCTGCTCATCAAGTCTCTTCGCGAGATCATCATGATTTCCTGTCATATAAGCAGAGCTCTCATGTTCAATAAAAGAGCTTGATGATTGAGACTCTGCAATGGCTGAGTGTTCATCATCGGAATTGGTTCCTCTGGCTAACCTCTGATAGTTGACAGGGGGAATGGCTCCCGTTCGAGTCTGAGTGTGTCGGTAGACTCCTTCAAACTCGTTAGTGATTTCTCTAATGTTCGGTGAACGACTTGTCTCAGAGTCATCGGAACTAGGACCTAAGGTTTTCCCTCTGCCGATCACATTGATAGTGACCCCAGGATACTCGGTCTCTGGAGACTTCTTCCTATGTGAACGTCGTCGTTGGTTAGGCAAAACAACGTTCGTTGGTCGGTTGAATATCGTTGGTTTGGCCTCATATGAGTAGCATTGGCATATCGAGAGGACCGTAGGGATCAGTCGTTCATATTGGAATGAACGAATAATTTGTTGCATCGGTCTTTTTCTCGATATGAACTCTCTCAAATCTGTTGTAAAGATTCGAGGAGAATTACTCACTGATCGTGAGGTTTGAACTGGAACCCCCAGTCTATGATTGGACAGGACTAGTTCTTGGTGGACATAAATATGGTTTAGATACCTTGAATCCATGAACTTCTTATATCCGCCCCTCAATCTAGTCGCGCTACGTAGAGTATTCAGTGTCGACGCGAAGGTCACGTTTTGACTGGGAAACGCGAAGCTGAAGTTCGCTTTCAACGTAGACTTAAGGTCCGCGTTTTGGCTGTAAAATGCGCCATTGAGGGCCGCGTTCAGTCTGGTTCTCGCGAAGCTCATGTTTGGGCTCATAAATATGAGGCTTGCATTCTAAAGTAGAAACGCGGAGCTCGGGGTCGCGTTTAAACTTACGAACGCGAAGTTCGCGTTGGTTGGAGGAGCGACTTTCTCAGAGTTGTGCTCGTCGCTGAGACCTTCTTCTTCGACGAGCAGCGTTCTTCTTAGCCTGTTTTAAGGCTTTTGCATGGGCATCATCGACGTTGATTGGATCTATCTCCGTCGTAGGCCTTTTACCACCCATGACACATCGTGTTGACGCGGGTGTGGAGTTTTCAACTCGTTGAATGAGTTTGGCAGAGGCAGAGCCCAGTCCTTCAGAGGAGGGGCTGTTTGATGAATTTTGGCCAAAGGAGAGGAATTTCTTCGGCACTCCAGCAACAGTTGGAGATTTAGTCTCCTTGGAGATTTTGTGGATCTTGCGCATAGCCTTGGGGCTAAGGGATCCGGAGGAGATAGCCTCCTCAAACTTGGCTTGATCAAACTCTACCACGAGGGTTTCTACGGTTGTTCCAGTGAGATGAACATCGGATTGCACTACCACTTTTTCGTCAGAGAAGCTCTTCCCCAGCAGAGTCGCCATCTTTTGTTTGTGGGAAAATTTGTAGTAAAAAGACAGTGAAAGAAAATTAACTTGTATTCTCTCAAAATCGATTACAATTTGGATTTCCTGATTACAAAAGAGAGGAGAATGAATTTGATTCTCCTCTTTGTTTAAAACTTTGGATTTCCTGATTACAAAAGAGAGGAGAATGAATTTGATTCTCCTCTTTGTTTAAAACTGGGTTCTTCACGGTGGCGATGGAATGCCTCCCTCGAGTGCTCACGTCGAGTTTGCTCTTCTTTGACGATCCGACGTTTTGATTCACTGGAACGATATCTTCTCCTCACGATTCGACGCTGTGGATAACTTGTGTGGTAAGTTTTAGAACTCTGGACGAGTTGATAACTCTGAACGAGTTTGAACTCTTGAAAAAGAGTTGATTTAACCGAATGTCGGTTATAAGCCAAGGATGAAGAAGCTCCTCGTTGTCAAACGTTGAAGATGATCTTCGTTGGAGGATGATGTTGATCTCCTCAAAAGCTCGCCCAAGGATCTCTCCTGTTGCTGCCACGCCGAAGGGTCAATCCGAGCCAACTCCTGTTGCTGCCACGCCGAAGGGTCAATCCGAGCCAAGAAATTCTAACCTTTCGCTGCCAAGTCCCATATCTAAAAAGCCAGCCCGAACTCAATTGAGTTTATCCATATTTATAGGGAATTAAGGGGTGTAACCGCCCCCCTTAATTCTCTCCATAATGGGGTTGAGAGGGGTGTAACCGCCCCCTTAATCCGCTCCTAAGTGGGGCGGAAATCCCTCAAATCGTGGAGGGAAAACGGTTCCTGCAACCGTTCAGCTCGTGTTTGAACGAGTCAAACGCCCACGTTGGTGTTCAGGACCCTAACTCTGCGTTTTAGAATGGAGACGCGGAGTTGGGTACTCGCTGGGTGTTGAAAAACGCGAGGGCCGCCCGCGTTTGGTTTGCTTAGGATTGGAAATGTGGGGATCGCCTGCGTTTCAGGAATTGAAATGCGGAGATGACTTCCGCGTTCAGAAGGGGCTAGTTGACTTGTAGCTTCTTCTGTAGAGCATTGTAAAGACCATTGTTGAATGATCTTCACCTTGGCTGCTCAGAAATACGAGAGTTGTCAGATTGTAACTCCCGGTATTGATTGTGAAGACTGTTGAACTAAAGCTTTCATCGGTTGTTGTGAAGATCGTCAGATTGTAACCTTCATTAATCTATGTGAAAGTCTTCAAATTATAGCCTTCTGGAAGTCGTCAGATCGTAACTTCCATCATCGGTGTTTGATAGGGGGTCAGCTATCTATTTTGATTTTTTAGACAGCCTACAATGTTATATTGTAGTGATGATTACTATGTTAGATACGTACCTTAATTTGAATACAATTATAAACTTGTAGTCAAATTGTTAAGTTTAGTAGTTAGTGGTTAACCTTAAGAGTTAATTGTTAATATTATGAGTTAGTTGTTAAGCTTATGCATTTGTTGTTAAGCTTTTTTATCAGTTGTTAAGCTATGCATTGGTTGTTAAAGTTATGTGTTGGTTATTAAGATTTTTTATTAGTTGTTAAGTTTATGTGTTGTTTGTTAAGCTTTTTCCTTAGTTGTTAAGCTTATGCATTGGTTGTTAAGTTGATATGTTTGTTGGTTAAGCTTATGCATTGGTTGTTAAAATTTTTATTAGTTGTTAAGCTTATGCGTTGGTTGTTAAACTTTTTGTCGGTTGTTAAGCTTATGCATTGTTAAGTTTTTTCATCAGTAAGCTTATGCATTGGTTGTTAAACTTTATTGTCAGTTGTTAAGCTTATGCATTGTTAAGTTTTTTCATCAGTAAGCTTATGCATTAGTTGTTAAGCTTTTTTGGTCAATTGTTAAGCTTATAATTGATTGTTAAGCTTATGTTTTTGTTGTTAACTTTTTCATCTCGTAATAGAGAAAGGAGGGGGAATAGAGGAAAGAGCTAAATAATATTCATCAGTTGTTAATTATAAAAAAAAACTTAACAACAAACACATAAGCTTAACAATCAATGCATAAACTTAACGACTAATGAAAAAGCTTAACAACCAATGTATAAGCTTAACAACCAGTAAAAAGCTTAACCAACATATAAGCTTGAAAACCAATGCATAAACCTAACAACTGATGAAAAAGCTTAACAACAAATACATAAACTTAACAACCAATGCATAAGCTTAGCAACTAACGAAAAAGATTAACAAACAATACATAAGCTTAACAACTAATAAAAGAGCTTAACCAACACATAATCTTAACAATCAATGCATAAACTTAACAACTGATGAAAAATCTTAACAACAAATGCATAAACGTAACAACTAACTCATAATATTAATAATTAACTTAATTATAAGGTTAACAACTAACTGCTAAACATAACAATTGACTACAAGTTTATAATTGTATTCAAATTAAGGGTCGTATCTAACATAACAACCACCACTACAATATAACATATGAAGAAAAAAGTTTATAATCATTTTCAAAACAACCTACATTGTAAAAGTTTGCAAAACAACTCACAATATGACATCTAAACATCTCATTCGAACACTATCGGTTCATTCTTTGCTCATGAAAAAAATTTACACCGTCGCATCATGTTCACCATTCATTTTCTTCTGCTCTCTCCTTTTTATGAGTGATTGAGCAACAATCTTTGCCCTAATTACCCATGTTGTATAATATTCTGGTATAAGCTACAAAACATCATTCCCTTCTAGTCTTGATTTAATGGATAAGTACACGTAAATTGTACCTACAAACAAAAATAAAATAAAATATGGTTAGTTTTTTTCACAAACATTTATACTATTATTTTACAAAGTCTCTAATAGTTGAGGGTGGCTCTACAAAATTCAACCAATTTGCAATTCGACAATAATTCTCTTATTCCCCTCTCTCTGTTTATACCCTCCGCTAACATCACAATGATCCTTACATCCAGATCACAAACCTAACAATGGTGAATCCGACATCATAACTGAAGAAGAGAATGAAAATTGACCTCTTGATACAGAATTTTTGTTAGCCACCATAGAAAAAAATTGAAACCTCACCTTAGTTTTTGGAGAGGGGAAAGAGCGAATGGAGGGAGAAATTTTTTCAAGAGAAATAGAATAATTAATGACAGAGTGGGTTGGGTTTAATAGAAGCGGAGAAGGGAAGTGGAGAGAGAAGGAATGAGAGAGAGTGGGGCACAAAAATAAAAAAAGATAATTTCAGTATTTTATATATTTTTAGTGGCTATGGGTTGGTAATGTACTTAGGGGGTTCTACAAATAAAAAGGTTGATTTTGGGGATACAGAGACTATGGACTAAGTCTTAGAGAGCTAAATGAATAAACTTTTTGATTTTGGGGGCTAGAAGCAATTTTCTTTTTTTTTTGGCACATGAAACGATAAATATACGGCATCCACAAATTTGCCCCATGGCTAGCTTGCACTTATATGTCCTAAAGTTTCACTAACTTTATGCCTAAGTGACCTCTATTTTAAAACTGAGCAAAACATACCTCAAAGTATTTAAGTGTTGTAGATGAATACTCCATAGCTAAGAAAAAAACTTAAATAGTGTTATAAATTTTCTCTACATAGCTAAGAAGATCACATAACAGAAGGTACTAAATTGAAACTTTTAGAATCTTTACGATATTTAATTGAGGCCATTTACAAACTAATGATATTTATATGCAATATGAGGTAAACAAGATGGCCCATTTGTGCGACATTAGGTTAATAAGAGGGCACCAACATGTAATATTTTGAAACTTATGGTGACATTTATCTACAATACTTAAATGCTTTGAATCATTTAATTGCACAATGTTAAAACAGGAGACATGAAATTGAAAGGTCTTTGAAACTATAAGACATTTAAGTACAATTTAGCCTTGTCCATACATTTCTTTGTTGGACCCTAGAGGGGGAGGGGGGTGATTAGGGTCAAGAGGCTATAATTATGCAATAAAAAAAAGACAAGCAAACCACAGTATTCCAAAGCAATCAAAATAGAGGAGATAGAGTTAGGAATCGTTATCCTGTGACGCGCGATATGTTAACGAGGTTCGGTCCGCTGACCTACGTCCCCGCTCCCCACTCTCGAGGAGAAATCCACTACACAGCCCGGTTTGAAAGCCGGAACTTCGTCTACACAACGATCCCCTCACGATCTCACACTACACAGTTGATCTCACAAGATCACTCCCACACAATTGATCTACACAAGATCACACTCACAAGATAATAGAAATGGTGTAAGACTCTCTCTTTACAACGTCTCTATGGCAAAGAGGAAGAGCACACTGAAGCTGGGAAGTGAACACATAAAAAACACAGAAAGAACAGTTTGAAAATTTTGCTCAGTGAAAACAAACGTCTCTGGTTTTTGCAAAAGCTAGGACACTGAGGAAGAGGAAGAGGTGGAGTTTAAGTAGGAGAAAAACAGTTGTTTAAACTCATCCCTTAATCCCCCAAAATCTGGAAGCAAAGCGTCGCTGAGATCTGTACTGAGCGGTGCTGGAAAAGGACCAAAATTACTGTTTGAATAATACGACGGTCGACCGGCGAAATTTTCGGTCGACCGCTATCCAGATCGAAAACGAAAAAAAACAAACAGAGACTTTATCGGTCGACCGGCGCGGTCGACCGACAAAAAAATCGAGCTCTCGGTCGACCGCATCGGTCAACCGACAAACTCTCTGCTGCCCACTGACGAATGATCATATGAGCGGTCGACCGGTGCGGTCGACCGCATTCTGATACATTTCAGATAAACAGTTTTTGACTCAACTAAAATATTTGGAAAATATTTATTTGACCTCTAAAAATTATGAAACTTTGTAAAAATATTTTTAATACTAAAAACAAACTGTTTGGAAAAGGAATTTTGTAGATAAGTCCTCATACTTGTGAAAAATAGTATTTTGTGAAAAACGCTTAAAAACATAAGTATGAAAACGTGTGTGTGATATCCCAATAGCTTCAAGTGAAGTCAATAACGCTTTGCCTACATTCTAGCACTAGAGAGAGAAAAAAAGATATTTGCCTACATTCTAGCACTAGAGAGAAAAATAAAAGATAGCTAATATCCTCATATAGAATGCAATGCTTGAGTCTTGATATAGCTTGAATTGGATGAAGCTTCTATTTGAATTTGTTGTTCTTGAAATAACGTTGCTTCATCACTAAGCCTCCTCCTCCTTTGGATATCATCGTTGTAGCGCATATTCCATCCAATCCTCCAATTGTGGTACTAACAAGCTTGATATATGAATTCACTACATATGTACTTAATAAGCCATTAGTACCGATAATGGTGGTTGTAAAACATCATCAAAACACAAGGGCTAACAATCTCCCCCTTTTTTATGATGACAACCAACCATTATATAAGAGCAAAAAAAATAAAGATAGCTTATAGATAGGTGCTTCCCCTATCTATGAGCTCCCCCTAAGTATATGCAATCAAATGAGGAGATTTCTCTCCCCCTTTGTCACCATCAAAAATGGGGTAAAGAGAAATGCAAAATGCAACTAAACAAGCAAGCAATGTAAAACTTTCACATAGTGCATAAGTCCAAACCATTTCTTATGCGACAAAAATCATCCTCTCCAAGAGGCTTAGTAAATATATCCGCTAATTGAGATTTTGTGTCAACAAATACTAAGGATACATCTTGTCTCTCTACATGATCGCGTAAGAAATGATGACGCACATTAATATGCTTGGTTCTAGAATGCAAAACTGAATTTTTGGAAATATTTATAGCACTAGTGTTATCACAAAAGATTTTTATATTTTGAAAATTCAAATCATAGTCAACTAAGCTTTGTTTCATCCATAAAACTTGAGCACAACATAAGCCGGCGGCAATGTATTCCGCTTCCGTAGTGGACAATGCAACACAATTTTGTTTCTTGGAAGCCCAAGAGACAAGTGAATTTCCTAAGAATTGGCAAGTTCCACTCGTACTTTTGTGATCTACCTTACATCCGGCAAAGTCGGCATCACAAAAACCATATAAATCAAAAGAGGTGTTTTTTTGGATAAAATAAACCAAGATTAAAAGTTCCATTAACATACTTAATGATTCTTTTAACCGCAATTAAATGAGACGCTTTGGGAGAGGCTTGAAAACGTGCACATGCACATACACTAAACATGATGTCGGGTCTACTAGCGGTGAGATAAAGAAGACTACCTATCATACCTCGGTATAGTTTTTGGTCCACATCTTCACCACTCTCATCCGCATCAAGCTTAACACTAGTACTCATGGGAGTAGGCGCATGCTTAGAATTCTCCAACTTGAATTTTTTCACCAATTCCTTCGCATACTTGCTTTGAGAAATAAAGATCCCGTCCTTAGTTTGCTTGACTTGGAGCCCGAGAAAGAATGTAAGCTCTCCCATCATACTCATCTCAAAGTGATCCTGCATAACTTTAGAGAATTCCTTGCACAAAGATTCGTTAGTAGCACCGAAAATGATGTCATCCACATATATTTGAACTAAAATGAAATCATTTTTCCTTTTTCTCACAAAAAGTGTGTTATCAATTGTTCCTTTTGAAAAACCATTTTCAATAAGAAAACTAGAGAGGCGAGCATACCAAGCCCTAGGAGCTTGTTTCAACCCATATAAGGCTTTTTGTACCCGGTAAACATGATTAGGAAAAGCATGATCTATAAAACCGGGGGGTTGCTCAACATACACTTCCTCTTCTATAAAACCATTTAAGAAAGCACTTTTGACATCCATTTGAAATAGTTTGAAATTTTTAAAGCTAGCAAATGCCAAAAACATCCTAATAGATTCCAACCTTGCAACCGGTGCAAAGGTTTCATCATAGTCTATGCCCTCCTCTTGATTGTATCCTTGGGCAACCAAACGAGCTTTATTTCTAGTAACAATGCCATGTTCATCAAGTTTGTTTCTAAAAACCCATTTTGTACCAATTACACTAGCATTGTTAGGTCTAGGAACTAACTTCCAAACTTCATTTCTTTGAAAATTGTTTAATTCTTCATGCATAGCCAAAACCCAAAAACTCATCATTTAAAGCATCATTAATCTTTTTAGGTTCTAGTTGAGATAAGAATGCAACATTACCACACACACTCAAAGCTTTTGAGCGAGTAACAACTCCTTGTGAAGGGCTCCCAATAATTTGTTCCTTTGTATGGTTTGATGCAAATTTCCAAGCTTTAGGAAGATCAACTTGTTCATGAGCATTGGAGCTATCCACATCATTTTGAGCTTCTATAGAGAGAGTATCATTGATTTGTAAAAAGTTCAATCCTCCCTCAACATCATAATCATCATCTTTCCAAGGTAAAACAACTTGAGAACCAACATTAGTCTCATCAAAAGTAATGTTTATAGATTCTTCAACAACGAGACTTCGTTTATTGAAGACCCTATAAGCCTTACTTCGAGGTGCATAACCTAAGAAAATACCAACATCAATTTTGGAATCAAATTTATCATGGTGATCTTTAGTATTTAAAATAAAATATTTGCAACCAAAGATACGAAAATAACCAATAAAAGGAGTTTTTCCATAAAAAAGTTCATAAGGAGTTTTCTTAAGCTTTGGTCTAATCAAAACACGATTTAAAACATGACAAATCGTATTGACGGCTTCGGTCCAAAAATATTTTGGCAAATCAAATGAATTTAACATAGTGCGTGCCATCTCTTGTATGGTGCGATTTTTCCGTTCAACAACACCATTTTGTTGTGGTGTTCTAGGAGCGAAAAGCATGTGAGTTATATCATGATGAGCACAAAAATCATAGAAAAATTCATTTTGAAATTCACCACCATGATCACTTCTAATTTTCACAACTTTCAAATCTTTTTCATTTTTAATTCGTTTGACATGATTAGAAAATTCTTCAAAACAATCATTTTTATTTGCAAGAAATATTGTCCATATAAAACGAGAGAAATCATCAATAATCACAAAGACATAGTGTTTGCCTCCAAGAGAGGTAACACGCATAGGACCAAACAAATCAAGATGAAATAATTGCAAAGGTTTAGAAGTCGATACCTCATTGATGGATTTGAAAGAAGATTTTGTTTGTTTACCTTTGGCACAATCCTCACATATGGTATCTTTGATGAAGTGCAAGCTAGGTAACCATTTTACAAGATTTCTCTTAGACAATTTTGATATCAAATCCATATTAGCATGTCCAAGTCTCTTGTGCCAAATCCAAGGGTTTTCATCAATTGCCACGAGGCACTTCACATCTTGATTCACTAGTTCATTCATCTCAAAAATATATACATTAGATTTGCGATTAGCAATAAAAACAATTTTTCCATTCATACTAATGATGCATTTATCCGGTTTAAAGGAAATATCAAAACCTTTATCACTCAATTGGCTAATGCTAAGAAGATTATGATTCAAACTATTTACCAAATAAACATCTTCTATAACGGGTGATGGTTTTTTTACTAATAGAACCAACACCAATGATTTTACCTTTCTCACCACCGTCAAAGGAGACGTTACCTCCTTTAATTCTTGATAGGGTTGCAAATAACTCTTTGTTGCCCGTCATATGATGTGAGGAACCACTATCAAGATACCACATCTCCTTACGTTGTTGCCGTGATGTTCCCTACAATAGATGAAGATGAAGATGTAGTAGCTTTAGGTACCCAAGTCTTGGGTCCTTGGTGGTTAGTAGTCTTGGTACCTTTGGGTACCCATGTCAATCCAAAAAATTCAAAGTTGTCTTTAATTCTACAATGAGTAGAAATATGACCATGCTTCATGCAATATGTGCACACAAAGTTTCTCTTGTGTGTATGAGCATGAGATCTATGAAATCTATTTCTACCATAGTGATGATGATTAGCATAAGCATGAGTGGGTCTAATCCTACCACCCTCAATTTCTAGTTTTTCAATCTTTGATCTTAATTGCTTATTCTCGAAATCGAGATCTCCTAGCAATTCATCTTTTAGTGCAAGAGAGGTTGTTAATTGTTCTAGCTTGATATCACAAGAAGCATGCAATTTTTTAAAAGAAGAGTATTCTTTTGACATTCTCTTAAATTCAAAGTTCAATTCTTCTAGAGCCGTAGCTATGTCACATTGCATGTAGAAAGATTCACTTTCGGTCTTGGATATTACCTCTTGCTCATGAGCCATGAAACAAATGTTGGGGTCATGAAGAGCAAGTTTGGCTCCTTCTTCATCACTATCCGAGTCACTTGGTTCGGATTTTTCCCATCCGGCATACATAGCCTTCTTCTTCTTGTATTTCATGTACTTCTCCTTGAGCCTTGGGCAATCCTTAGCAATATGGCCTAGTTCATTGCATTCAAAGCATTTTCCTACATGAGAAGGAAATTTGTTGTTAGATCGTGGGTTAAATTTCTTGTTCATTTTTATGAGTCTAGAAATTCTTCTAGAGAGATGAGCCACTTCTCTAGAAAAATCAACTTCACTATCCGATGACGAAGAGGAGTTATCACTAGCTCCTTTGAGAGCTATGGTCTTCAACTTTGGTGATGGCTCCTCAACATCCCGTGAGGGCACTTCCTCCTTCTCCTTCCTCTTGAGCTTCTTCTCATGGACCTTGAGCTTTCCGATGAGGCCATCGAGACGTAAAGTGGTAAGGTCATGAGCTTCTTCTATCGCCGTCGCCTTAGGTTCCCACATCAGAATCAATGAACGAAGAATCTTGTAATTCATCTCTTGAATAGTCAATTTTTTGTCAAGACCATGCAATTCATTGATAATGTTAGTGAAGCGAGAAAATATAGCATCAATTGATTCATTTGGAAGCATTTGAAATAACTCATATTCATGCATAAGTCCACTAATCTTGGATTCCTTAACTTGGGGGGTTCCTTCGTGTGTAATACACAATTTCACCCATATTTCGTATGTGGTTGCACACGTGGAAACCCTATTATACTCGTTGATGGAAAGAACACAAATTAAGGCATTCATAGCCTTAGCATTGAGATTAGCTTGGTGCCTTTCTCCATCGGTCATGTTCCCGACTTTGGACTTCTCTACATACTTCTTCTCTATGAGCTCTAGGATGTTAAGATCAATGCAACGAAGGTAAATTCTCATCCTAGCCTTCCAATAAGCAAAATTACTACCGGTGAAAAGAGGTGGTCTAGTGGTGGATTGTCCTTCTAGCATATGCACATTCAATAAAGCCTCCATAGGATCTTTTCTCTAAGGTGATTAAACCAAAAACTAATATAGAGACCAAGCTCTGATACCAATTGTTGGACCCTAGAGGGGAGGTGATTAGGGTCAAGAGGCTATAATTATGCAATAAAAATAAGACAAGCAAACCACATTATTCCAAAGCAATCAAAATAGAGGAGATAGAGTTAGGAATCATTATCCTGTGACACACGATATGTTAACGAGGTTCGGTCCGCTGACCTACGTCCCCGCTCCCCACTCTCGAGGAGAAATCCACTACACAGCCCGGTTTGGAAACCGGAACTTCGTCTACACAACGATCCCCTCACGATCTCACACTACACAGTTAATCTCACAAGATCACTCCCACACAATTGATCTATACAAGATCACACTCACAAGATAATAGAAATGGTGTAAGACTCACTCTTTACAATGTCCCTATGGTAAAGAGGAAGAGCACACTGAAGCTGGGAAGTGAACACACAAAAAACACAGAAAGAACAGTTTGAAAATTTTGATCAGTGAAAACAAACGTCTCTGGTTTTTGCAAAAGCTGGGACACTGAGGAAGAAGAAGAGGTGGAGTTTAAATAGGAGAAAAACAGTTGTTTAAACCCATCCCTTAATCCCCCAAAATCTGGAAGCAAAGCGTCGCTGAGATCTGTACTGAGCGGCGCTGGAAAAGGACCAAAATTACCGTTTGAATAATACGATGGTCGACCGGCGAAATTTTCGGTCAACCGCTATCCAGATCGAAAACGAAAAAAAAAACAAACAGAGACTTCATCGGTCGACCGGTGCGGTCGACCGACAGAAAAATCGAGCTCTCGGTCGACCGCATCGGTCGACCGACAAACTCTCTGCTGCCCACTGACGAATGATTATATGAGCGGTCGACCGGTGCGGTCGACCGCATTCTGATACATTTCAGATAAACAATTTTTGACTCAACTAAAATATTTAGAAAATATTTATTTGACCTCTGAAAATTATGAAACTTTGTAAAATATTTTTAATACTAAAAACAAACTGTTTGGAAAAAGAATTTTGCAGATAGGTCCTCATACTTGTGAAAAATAGTATTTTGTGAAAAACGCTTAAAAACATAAGTATGAAAACGTGTGTGTGATATCCCAATAGCTTCAAGTGAAGTCAATAACTCTTTGCCTACATTCTAGCACTAGAGAGAAAAATAAAAGATAGCTAATATCCTCATATAGAATGCAATGCTTGAGTCTTGATATAGCTTGAATTGGATGAAGCTTCTATTTGAATTTGTTGTTCTTAAAATAACGTTGCTTCATCACTAAGCCTCCTCCTCCTTTGGATATCATCGTTGTAGCGCATATTTCATCCAATCCTCCATTTGTGGTACTAACAAGCTTGATATATGAATTCACTACATATGTACTTAATAAGCCATTAATACCAATAATGGTGGTTGTAAAACATCATCAAAATATAAGGGCTAACATTCTTTTCCACAAAATAGCACTTAAATACCCTATAGTGTAACCTTTTGGCAATTATATATCATAAGTTGTATTTCTTAACAACTGTATGAATTCAGATCCTCTCCAATTAAGTGGCAATTGGAGAGCCTCCAACTCCATCAATCATGGACACATACTCCAAATTCAATTGATGAGATTAGACCACATAAGATTCCGCTATTTTGATAGTGGTTTTCAAAGGATAGCAGTTTTTAGAAAATGCTATTTTTAAAAACCATAGTGGTTTTATGCTGTGATCTAATCTCGTCCATTGAATTTATAATCGTGCAACAATGATTAGAGGAATTGAACTCTCGGATTACCACCTAATTGTAGAAAATCCGAGCCCAAATATATACACCTAACCATCCATGAATATTACAAAGGGTGTTAAAAATAGGAAAAATTGCTTCTAGGCCCCAAAATCTAACTTTCAATGTGCTCCAGCCCCCCAACTTTCAACAATGTGCTGCAGCCCTTTTTTAAAAAAAAAAATTATGTCCAGGCCCCTCTCCTCAAGTTCCAATGCAACCTCTTCAAAAATCCCGATTTTACCCCTCCCCTACACCCTCTCCTCCTCCTCTGTTCCTCCTCTGCCCCCGCCCCCGCCCCCGCCCCCAGCTCCGCCTCCCTCCCCCGCTCCGCCGCCTATCTCTCCCTACACCTCCCTCCTCCTCCTCCAGTCCCCCTCTGCCCCCTCCCCCGCTCCGTCACCGGCACCATCCTGAGGAACTTCGCGTGGCCGGCGGCGACCATGGTTATTATATTAACAAGTTAACTCTTAACAGTTAACATGTTATCTATAAGAGTTAACATGTTAATAGTAAGAGTTAACATGTTAACACTAAGAGTTAACATGTTAATCCTAAGAGTTAACATGTTAATCCTAAGAGTTAACATGTTAACCGTAAGAGTTAACATGTCAGCCGTAAGAGTTAACATGTTAGCCGTAAGAGTTAACATCCGCTAGCATGAGAAAGAAGAGGGTAAAATTAGGATTTAAGCCACCTGACATGTCTAATCATGAGCTGGTATGTCTAATCATCTGTTGGCATGAGCTGGAATCATGATGGAGGAGCCTGGAAATAATTTTTTCAAAAACAAGGGGCTGCAGCACATTTAAAAAAATATGGGGGACTGGAGCACATTGAAAGTTGGATTTTGGAGCCTAGAAGCAATTTTCCCTTAAAAATAAAGTCAATATGTGTGGACAAAATTGCCCTCGCTAATATAAAACCCCTAAAACCGGTAAAAAAACCCCGAGCACACTTTTTGCCCTCATTCTTGCGGTACGCCATCACTGCGTGCGGTCATCGGATCTCTCGAGGCGGAGGTTGGTCGGATTTCTTCAGCAAGTAAGCGCGGACCTCCATCACCGCCCGAAGCTTCAATCAGAGGAGAACCCCATCAGCGCCATCATCATCCTAAGCTTCAATCGAGGCGGAGGTTGCATAAACTTATCAAATGACTTTATATCTAACAGATAGTCCGAATAGTGAAGCCAATGCCAAGATCAGGACGCACATTTCTTAATTAAAAGAATAAAAGAAGAAGATGACTTCATACCATCCTTAAATAGAGATAATCTCTGGTCAAAATCCTCCCTTTCGTCTCTCTTCAGGCCAAACTTCTCAACTTGCAATCGCCCAAGAACCATAATTTGACAACCTCATAAATTTGCAATGATAGGGTTTTCTTTTTTTACTGACATCAAAGTTCCATCTAATGAAAAAAAAGCCTCATATTCCCCTTAATTTTTCTCTAGTCAATTCATAAACAGATAAATCAGTTCACTTAACAATTCTACGCAAGAGCGGCTCTGAGCAAAGCCTCTGAAGACTATCCAACTCCAAAGTTTCCACTATTAAAATGCAATAATTTCTCAAAAAAAAAGTTACAATGAAACCCATCAAGCCAAAGTTTATATAGTGATGAGTATATTAGTTTTAAATGTTGGAATATGATACCTAAATGGATTTGGCTTCTTCAATGTGGATCATTCTTTAGGTTTTTATGGGTTTGTGAAAAGAATGATGGTAGGTAAAAGAGTAAATATAACATTCAACTGGGGTAAAAGCTATTTAAAATTGTCATGTGAGAGTCACATGGGAATGTTCAAGGGAATAGTCCCATGTGATGTTAACCGAAGGTACAAACTTGCCTTTTTACACATGTTCGGATATGTATCTACTAGGAATTACAATTTATGCTGTGTTTCGGAGCTCACTAACCTGTTTGGATGGAGGGTAGAGAGGGGGAGGGGAAGGGAAATGCAATTTTAACATTGTTTGGGAGTTGCATTTAGGAGGGTAGAGGAGGTGAATGAGGGAATTTTGTGTCAAAATGTTACACCCCAAATTGGGGGTAATGAAGGGGAAGGGAAGGAAGGGGAAGGGAAGGAAGGGGAATTTTTCCCCATCCTTCCCTTCCCTAAGGGCCTGTTTGGATTTGTAGGGGGTGAAGGGAAGTTAAGGGAAACTGAGAGAAGGGAAGGGAAGGGAAGGGAAGGGAGTTCCTTTCCCCTTGGTTACACCCCAATTTGGGGGTAACAAATTTTATACTATTAGGGGGTGAACCAAGGGGAACTAGGGTGAATTAACTTCACCTCCTAAGTGTTCCCAAACAAGGTGAATGGAGGTGAATGGTTCCCCTAACTTCCCTTCACCCTCATTCCCCTCAATCCAAACAAACCCTAAGTGAACTCCCAAACATACCATTAA
>NC_033800.1:35333681-35338752 GCF_001876935.1 Asparagus officinalis
ACTTTTCAATTTTCCCTTCCCCTCCTTTACCCCCAAATTTGGGGTGTAAGATTTTAGTGTAAAAATTTCCATCATTCCCCTCCTTTACCCTCCCAATAAAACTCCCAAACAATGTTAAACTCAAATTTGTCATCCCCTTCCCTTCTCTACCCTCCATCCAAACACATCATTAGGGTATATCAATGCTGAAGGGGTGAAACTGTAGGGTATTTAAGTGCTATTTAGTCTTTGTCTTTCCAAGAATTAAGGATTAGAATGACAAAATCACTCTTACTTGTTTTAGCGATTTCCTGTGATCTCATGTGATCCTACTCCTCCCTCAGTAATAAAACACAAGCAGGAAGATGCCATTGGGCAAGTACTACTGTGATTACTGTGACAAGCAGTTCCAAGACACTCATTTTGCTCGTAAGCGGCACCTCTCCGGCTCTCAACACCAGCGCGCTCGTGCCCAATGGTACGATTCCTTCAAAGGTAACAACCCAAAACCCTAACCTTAATCCTAACCCTAACCCTAACTCAACTCTCAAAATTTCCTTCTAGGTCCGCATGGTGGTCCACTCCAGCTCGGAGTTTGCCATCACTTTGTCCGTACGGTGATGCTCTAAACCTTCTTCTTATTATTAATTTCTTTTGTCTTAGTTCTTTTATTTGAGCTAATGGAATTGCTTGGGGATGAGTGGTGGATGAATAAAAAAATGGAATTTGTTGCTGATTATGAAGTTGATAACTGCTTGAAGGAAATAGGCAATATAGAGCTGGAATTTGAGGAAACAATTAGAGATTATTATTTGAATATTTTGAGAACAACTAGACTTGGCTATGAGATTGAAATTACCTAGTGTTAGTGGGTGCTTAGGCTTGATTGTCAATATTTTTTCTCTAGTCAAGAGGATGAGCACATAAATTAAGTCCAAATCAGAGATTTTGTTAATCAAGTTGATCTTATCTCCAACCAAGAGTATGATGACAGATCAAAGACAACTATCACATATAGTACTCTATTCAAAGTATGGGTAATATTTTCTAATGGATTCAAGGATGTTGGTACATTTTACTTGGCTAATTATAGATCATGCTATCTCCAATTCCGTTGATAGATATAAGAGAGATGAAATATAGGCAGAGGGACCCATTGAGGTATATTGGAAAATGGATGAAAGAATCTAAGCTCATTTGATTCCATAGAGATTGAGAGATCTCTATTTGAATGATTTGGAGAGGAGATGTGTATGTATTTATAAATAGGCAGTGTTTTGTTACATATGACAACTTATGAATAAGAGAATAAATTTGCTACCACAAATCTCAACAAAAATATTAAGTAAATCTTGATTTGTGTCTATCCACATTTGCACGTCCTCTTGATTGGAGATAACAACCTGATCAACATATTATTGATTTGTAACTATCTTTCATTTGTTCTCATCTTCTTGGTTGAAGGTAAGCTTCGGACAAACATGATCGTTCTTAGTTGAGTACTTATTTTAACATGAAATGTTATGCTGTGTTTCCAAGATAATGAGTGAGAATATAGCTAAGAACTGATAAGCAATATCTCACCATGAACTATGAATTATGAACCCTCTTATTATGAAGCCATATCAGGTCGACACAACATCAACCTAACACTGCCCAGCCCATCTTAGATGTCCATCTTGATTCTTTTTAGCTAATAAAAGAATGTGCATTACTCTCTCTTTACTCCTTGAGTTGATATTTAACTTATTTTGTTTAGTTAAACTACTTTTGATGGGGGGAAAAATTAGGCAAAACTTATCTAATGAAAACCATCTGTATCTTTGAGATTCTTACTCTTATATAACTATAGATTTGTCTATTATTTTTGTTATTAGCATACACTAGCACATGAAGACATTCTATTATATAACTATAGATTTGTCTATTATTTTTGTTATTAGCATACACTAGCACATGAAGACATTTTATTTGCTCTAGATGGGCAGCAACATGCAGGCTCTGGCATTTCGCATAACTGCTTAATGAAACATTTTCTAGGAAGAAGGGTAAAAAATTTATGAAATGTCACACAGTTCTAATTGCACCTAAAGATAGATATATTGGTTTTGAATGTAAGAGTTTTGCCTAGTCTAATATGCATTATAGCTTGTGTCTTGTCCAACACTTTGTTTTATAAGAGATTTATGGAATAGTGGATGCAAACTAACAACCCTTTCTGCAAAAAAATAGGGAAAGTGTCATTGCTGATCAAAAAACCTACATTGATCATGACATTTAAAGATGTGACACTGAGCTAAATCAAAATTTTCATCCATAGGTACCATCTCTTTTTCCTACCAAAAGTCACATGAAGGGAGGACATGGCTAGCATTTATTTGCACCTTACAGAGTGTATTTGACCACTATATCAATGTAACTATTGTTCATTTCTCTTCAAAGTACTAAGTGAATATCATGATACCTTTAATTGATGTCCTCTCAAACTACCTAAAGACTTCATCAAAGTATCATTAATGGTGCGGTCAAGTGATGAATATACATGCAATCACTATTGATTTCGTGGAGCACATCTTTCTTCAGAATGATAAGACAAGATTTCAATCACACTAAGATAGAGTTAATATTTTACAAGTATGACAATCCTTTCTCAAAAAAAGAAAAAAAAAAGAAAAAAAAAAGAAAAAAGAAAAAGGGTTATTGCCGATCAATTTACTATGATCAGAAAAATAGTGGATGCAAAATGACAACCCCTACTGCAAAATAACAACCCCTTATGCAAAATAAAAAAATAAAAAGAAAGAAAAGGAAAAGTGTCATTGCCAATCAATTTACTATGATCAGAAAGCTTACATTGATCATGACATTTAAAAGATGTGAGAGTAGGAGCTAAATCAAAGTCTTCATCCATAATACCATCTCTTTGTCCTACCGAAAGCCACATGAAGGGAGGATGTGGGTAGCATTTATTTGCACCCTACAGTGAGTATTTGACCACTATACCAGTGTAACTATTATTCATTTCTCTTCAAAGTACTAAGTGAATATATGATACCTTTAATTGATGTCCTCTCAAACTACCTAAAAACTTCATCAAATTAAAATTAATGGTGCGGTCAAGTGATGAAGATACATGCAATCACTATTGATTTCGTGGAGCACATCTTTCTTCAAAACGATAAGACAAGATTTCAATCACACAAATATCAAGTTGATGTTCTACAAGTATGATAATCATCATGCTGCCAGATCTATTTCCACCCAATAATGCTCTATAGCGTCAGTTTGGCAAACTCCTCAAAACTGGGTCAAGATTGATCCTAATCAAAATTGAGATAAATTAGTCTTCTTTTGATCCATGAGAGGGGTGGATATAAAGAATGGTTTTAGGAGGACTGATCCAGTTTTTACTAGACAAGGTTCTTTCTAGAATGGGACTAGGATCAATCCTTGTCACGTTTTCGGATGTTGCCAAACTGGCCCTTAGTTAGAATGATTGTCCTTCATTTTTCCTAGCAGTACGACCATCTAAAATGATGGATATCGAATGAGAGACAGATGACAACAACATTTAAATATGACACAATCAATATTTTTTGAGGAAACAAAATTTGGTAAAGTAAATAAAGATAAACCTTAGCATGGTAAACAAGACTTTCATCAGTTATAGAAAAATAAAAAATGTGGTCTTAGCAATAGAAGTCATATGACAATAGTAGTTGTGAATCATAACTGAGAATTTTACCATTTATTTTGGAAGCGCTTCACTTACCATTTCTAAGATTTGAGTGAGACCTATAGAAGCTCGTTGAGCTTCTTCAACCTTCAAGGTGTAACTTCTGTTATTAGATTTCCAAGGCAAGCATCTAACTGCCTACAGATTTATTGGACGTGAACTACACTGATTTAGAAGGATAATGTCAAACGAAATATCGAAAGAAAGATTTTGGCAAAGTTTTTACAGAACCATCTCAAACCAGCTTCAAGTCCATGGACTCTGTTTTGTTCAAAAAGGCATAGATGATGATGTATTTCATTTTATTCTGACATGTTTGGTTCGTTTTGAAAACAGAAGTGGGGAAGAAGCTCTCGAGCTAGAATTTGGTTTTGTAGAAAGAAGTTGCTACTATGCACTATAATCCACAAACTGTGACCTTTAGACATTTTCTTTAGCGCACTAGATTTAATGAGGTTTTAGACTCGAATCTCATTATTTACAAATTCAATTTTCATTCACATTTGTAATGCCTGTTCGAGTGAGTCATGTTTAGATTATGACTTTTCCATGTGGCACAAAGCCCAAAATTGCTAGCTTATTGTCTATCAGTTTAAACTTTTTAAGTGAAGTAGTTGACGTGATTATACTATCCTGTTTGGTTGCAATTAATCACTTTAAAATTTATTAATTTGTTGATTTAGAGCTCATTTATGGTAAGAATGGTCGTATTCTCTTTTTTTGCCTTATTTCTTACCTACTTATTTGTGAATTCCTACAAGTTTATTGCATTACATGATTTATCTTGTTATAGTTTTTTGGATGGCCATTATCATAATTACAGGGAAATTGCAAGTATGGAGATTCATGTAAATATTTTCATCCAGTGCAAACAGCTGTTAACACGACTCCAACTTTGTCAGGTAAGTATAATACAAAAAAGCCATCTTGTTTAATCTTTTTGTAGTGGAAGACTGATTTAAAACAAGTGTAGATATTAATTTTTTCCTTTACATATTTGGAGTCATTGCTTTCTACTTCATGATATGAGTTTAAATTGCATAACCAGTGGAACTAACATTTTTCTTAAGCTGAATTTTTTCCTTTACATATTTGGAGTCATTGCTTTCTACTTCATGATATGAGTTTAAATTGCATAACCAGTGGAACTAACATTTTTCTTAAGCAATTTTTTCCTTTACATATTTGGAGTCATTGCTTTCTACTTCATGATATGAGTTTAAATTGCATAACCAGTGGAACTAACATTTTTCTTAAGCTGAATTTTTTCCTTTACATATTTGGAGTCATTGCTTTCTACTTCATGATATGAGTTTAAATTGCATAACCAGTGGAACTAACATTTTTCTTAAGCTG
>NC_033800.1:35340387-35359392 GCF_001876935.1 Asparagus officinalis
AAAGCTTAAAAAAATGTTAGTTCCACTGGTTAAGCTATCACCTACATATATATGTGTGTGTGTGTACATATATATATTTGCAAATAAATAAAAAACAAGAAAGAAGGAGAACGAGAAAACTTGATTATGCTCATGTAAAGCTTAAAAAAATGTTAGTTCCACTGGTTAAGCTATCACCTACATATATATGTGTGTGTGTGTACATATATATATTTGCAAATAAATAAAAAACAAGAAAGAAGGAGAACGAGAAAACTTGATTATGCTCATGTTTAAATCATTTGGTGTAGGTTGATTCTCCCATTTAGAGCACCTTTGAACCAAATATGAAATGTTTTGAAGGCGTTCTCATTGAACACGTTCAGAAAAATATTTTTATGCAATGGTGATAACAATGATTTGCAAAGTCCATGTGTGCAGAAGGTTCAAACCGTGCTTCTTTCTAGCATAATACGATTAAAGAAATAATTCTATTATTTAAAAGGTCTAAAATCTTTTTGCAATCCTTGGTCATTAATCACCTAAGTTAGGGATGTAATACACCAAAGTTTGGCCGGACTCATTTAAGGTTGAGTGTGGGCTGCGAGTATGATGTAAGGCTCAAGTCTTTCTTGTTTATTTCGCAAGCTTGGATAACAAGGGTTCTGTTAGTTTCTGTTGTAAGACTGGAAGTTTGATGCTTCTAGCAAAAAACCGATGTTTAAAACTTTCAATATGCTAGATGTAGATCAATGTAGAGGATATTCGATACTCATAGATGAAGAAGTTGACAATATCATGTGCGATGGGATGTATAGGGCCATTGAGGGGGCTAGTGAGGTATCCCTCTTTCATCATGTTCAATGGGATGTACAGGACCATTGAGGGGGCCAGTGAGGTATCCCTCTTTGTGCAAAACTTATTGAGTTTGTGGACGAAAGAGGTAGCCGCAAAATAGAGCATTCAACGATCAGTGGAGGAACGTCCACTGAAGACCTCCTTTGAAGAAATTGGCAGGGAATAGAGGGAGGAAAACCAACACACATGACAGAGAGTGAGCAATCACTTGAGAGACGTGTAATCAAGAGTTATCACCAAAAAAACAACCCAGAGGATGAGAGTGAGAGAGACAGATCAGAAGGTTAGAGATAAACATCGACACCGGAGAAATAGTTCTTATGAGAAAAGTATCTGGTAATTGTTCTTCCTGTTCATATATCTCAGCTATAATGATGGCAGAGGGAACCGTCTGTAGGGCCCATATGAGTGACATGTTGGTTTTACTATGATGATGGACAATAATGTAGGTCCAGAAGAGCCAATTAGATCTTTTGCGGTGTAATGTTATTATAAATTATCATGCAGAGTTGGTCATCTTAACAACTATGAAGTTGCGTTTGAAAAAAATAAAAACAACATAAATTAGACTTCTAGTAGGAATGATGTAGTTTAAAACTCAATCAAATGAAAATAAGATGAAAAATTAGTGGTCTTCTCTCAAACTTCTACGTACGTATAAACCCTCACCAGAGTATGATCAATCCAACCCAAAGATTATATTACAAAAGAAAGTTCAAATCTCAGCTTAGCCAGAAATGCATCACAAATTCAGAATTCACCAAATGTCAAAGCTGAAACTAATCCAAATTAAAAATTGATAGCTTTTGGACTTAAGATCCACTTAATATCTGAGATTCGGAGGCCTGTGATTGATGCAGTACAAAGCAGATCTGAATTTCTGGAGTTAGGATTAGGAAAATTTGTTAGGACGTTAGTTTTTTTTCTCGGGATTATCTTAGTTAGTATTCGAGTTATTGTTAGAATTATTTGAAAATTTTATTTGATGTTATCTTTTAGTTAAAATTTTATTTGTTGTATCTTTTAGGTATTGTTTTGTCTTGGTTTTTCCTATAAAAAGGATTGTTCTTCTTTTGAGGAGATGGAGGATTTAATATGAATAAAAATTTGAACTAGAGAGATGAGAGTGAATCCTTCTAGACGTGAAGCTGTCGTTTCTAGTAGGCATGTGATGTGTTAGGTGTGAAGTCAAGTCTGATTAGGTGCTGCGTGTGAAACCAGCTTAACCCCCAAGTTATCTTTTCTTTTTGTTCTTTTTTCTTTAATTTTGATATTCAGATCTGCCATCAGAGTTAATCGCTTCCATTCCTTGTCAGTGAGTCATGTAGCATTACATAAAGGAGTGTTAGGCTACTTCTGGCACTTGAGCCACACATGCATGAATCATATAGAATTTGAGAGTAGACATTCTCGAAGCCCTGTGGCTGCATACTAACTTATTTCCGTGTAAAGAGCTCAATGCATCTGACCAAAATGTGATTTGATGATCAGAATAGTATACATATCGAATTTACAAGGTAGTATTTTCTTTTGTTTTACTATTTTCTTTCGTATTGTTAGTTTTAAGGAGGCAGAAGATAAATGTTGATTTAGCGTAAGGAATTTGGAATCAAGTGTGCTCATTTTGGATTGTTCATGTGAGCATGGTGAAGCTCTCTTATTGTAGGCTGTCTAAAAATTACTGCAGATAGTTGATCCCCACAAAGCACTGATGATGAGAGTTATAATTTGACAACTTTCATATTGATGAAAGTTACAATCTGACGACGTTCATGACAATAGATGATGAAAGTTACAATCTAATGACTTCCACATCAACAGAAGAAAGTTACAATTTGACGACTTCCACATCAACAGACGAAGGTTACGATCTGATGACCTTCACAACAGCATATGAGAGTTACAAATTAAAGAATCTCATATTTCAAAGAGCCGAATACAAGGATTACAAAATGACGATCCTTGCAACACTCGAGAAAAGAGATTACAAATTGACGATCTCTTCAAACCAAAACACGAGGGTTATCCCCGCGTTTCAAGTTCAAAACGCGGAGCTCACCTCCGTGTTTCAAGTTCAAAACACGGAGTTCACTACCGCGTTCCAAGCTTCAAACGTGAAGCTCAGCTCCGCGTGTCATTAGTTAGACGCGAATGTCATTTCTAGAGCGCGAACCTCGCGTTTGACCCATTCAAACACGTTTTAAATGGTTCCAAAACCATTTTGCACGTATTAAGGGCATTAAACCCTCATTAAAGAGTGATTTAAGGGATTAGTTACACCCCTTAAACCCCTATAAATAGCTGAGAAGTCAGCTACAAAAGACTCTTTTTGGATCATCTTGGAGGTCGGCACTCTTTGAGGCTTTTGTGAAGGCTTTTGTTGAAGCTTTGGAGCAATTTGTCTTGCCTTTTTAAACCGTGTTTCGGTTGAAGAACTTGGAGATTGGTTACTGAATTATTTTCAGTTGAAAAGGATTAATTTTCTTTCTAAAATCAACTCTTTTACTGAGTTCTTAAACTCGTCCAGAGTTCTTAAATTCGTTAAGAGTTCAAAACTTGCCTTGCAAGTTTTTCCCAACGTCAAGTCAAGAGGAATAGACTAACATTCCACGAAGTGAAGTGCTCGGATCGTCAACGGATACAAGAATCAAACTCTCATTGCCATCAAGAAAAACCCAGCTTTAAACAAAGGGGAAGATCATCATCGATCTTTCTCTCTTTTGTAAATCGGGAAACCGATAAGAGAAATTATAGTTTTTTTCTAAGTCAGTTAGAGAGATTACTGTGAGAAATTGTATATATTCTTTTCCTAAGTCAGTTAGGGAGATTAATACAAATTCATTTCTTCTTAAATTTTTTTCCGACAAACACTCATAAGTGAGCGCGGCCATATATTAGATTAGTTACTAGTATGATCTTGAAATCACCATGGCAGGTACCTCAAATTTCAATGTTCAGCTTAATTTACTGAACGAGAGGGTTGTGCATATAATTGGAAATTTTACTAGCTGAGGCCTATTTTTTTGGAATAAATCATAGAAAATATGGGTTCAAAGTGTCTAACTAATTGGCAACACCAACCACACTCACTTTGTAGAGTGGACCCCATGTAGATCTCCGTTAACACAAAGATTAAAATAAAATAATGCATGGACGGACAATGAAATAGAAGGAAGTGTTAGTACAAGAATGCTTTCATAAAATCTTGTAATTGCTACTTTCCAGACAAACTTTTAATCATTTATTGACAGGGTTAAATTTTGCAGGGCCTGGTAGTCTTGGAGCAAATCCGTTCGTTGGTGTTGGCTCTGTATCAGGTAAAACTGTTATAATGCACATACGAATGTGACACAACTTTTGTAAGAAGGATCAGGTCATTTACAGAAGTCATCTTTTATGTGGATATAAATTCTATGACCGACTGTCAAGGTGCTGTGAACCATCTCAGTGGGGGTGAAATGGAGCTTTATTATCTAATAACTCTATCCAAATCCCAAGCCAAATATTTAGTTTAAATCCTTAAAAGCAGATCTAAAATCAAAAGCCAAATCAGATAATTTATTGAATTTAGATTTCTGTTGGATTCCAGTTTGTTAGTGGGTTTGGATCCTCCAAATTTATAATGGATCCACAGGCGGACCTTGTGTGCTCCAACCCAAATCCAACCTGTTGGCACCCCTAAATCTGAGTTGGCTCCAAATTTATGGGCAAAGAAACTGGAGGACCTATACCAAGTTTCTGTAACATTTGAGATAAGCCAGGGACTACAGGACATCATTAACTTATTAGTTACAGAGAGTGCATGCCATCTCAGTTCCAAGTTAACTTATTAGTTGCAAGAAAGAGAAATCAGTTTACTTTCATCTACAAAGATTTAGGTAAAAGCTTACTTCCCATTTTTAGTTTGTTTTAGAGTTGAACTGCTTTCCTCTTTTCATCTCTTGGCCCATTTCAGGTATTTAAGTCTCATTTAAATTTGGTCTGCCTTTAGGCATTCTCCTATCTCATCTCTTTTGAGGAGAACACACCAAGTTAAGTTAAATCTGCTGCTTATCTTTTAGCACATGAAAATATTTTTCTCCGTTCTCTTCGCATTGTTGCACAGTGTTGAACACTAGGCACAATATTAATATTTTAAAATTGTATGAAATGGTCATTATGAGTAAATTTAGTACTGTGTAAATGTGTGATGTGATTCTTGATGCAGGAGATCAAACTGGAGTTTCGTGGGGAAACTTACCTCCATCTTTACGACCTCCTCCAGAGGGTGGTTATCCACCCCTCCCCTTTCTGGACTGGGGTTAAGTTTCTTTCAATTATTGATCTATGCAAGTACGTTCTTCGTGTGGTCATATTGCTGCAGAACTATAGTGCAAATGTAAGTACGTTCTTCGTGTGGTCATATTGCTGCAGAACTATAATGCAAAAGTTTTACCGTTGCAGTTTACTAGATAATGTAAAGTTTAATAATTTTATGGATTAGCATTATAGCATGTGCAAATGCATGTGCAAAGGGCATTAAAACTTATGTTACTTTTTATAAGAAGGGTTAGCTGCATTTTAATAACCTAAAGTTCACTGATTTTTAAGTTATATATCCTTAAGTTCTAATTTGCTTAAAAATACTCCAAATTTTTTCACGATATAATTTAAAAATGTAATATTCTAATAATCTTATAAATTTGTGATTTGAGAATAAAGTTATTAGGATGTAAGAAAGTTTCCTTCTATTTGTTATTAGGTATCAACTAAGAACACTGTAGAGCATACTTTTTTTCACAATAATATAAAAATTACTAGTAGTTGTTCAAAATGGGATGTTGTAGCCTTGAATGTAGATGTCAATTATTTGCAGGCTTGATCACAGAGAGGTCTAGAGGTTGTTTCCCCTTTGTTGATTTGAGGGAGGGATGGGATAAAGTGTCAATTCTTTCAATTTTTCCGAATTTACCACCCTTAACAAATAACAATTTCCCTTAATGAAATGCTATAGAGTGAGAATTATCCACAATTCCTTGAAATTAGCTTTGCCCTCGCTATGTTTTTGGTAAGGATTTTCCTATGATGTGCCCTTAGGGCACATGTGAAGAACCATTACATGCTTTTCAACTGCTGCTCCTATCATAGAAGAATGTGTTTCAAACAAAAAGAATCATAGAAGGATGTGTGCAAACTTAATTATTTTGCTTTATTTTAGTAAAACATATTAAATTGTTTCATGTAGATGATTAGAATTATCAATTTTCATAAAAAATCCAAATCATTAAAATTTATACATGGCCTAAGTTGCATGGAAACGGTCACGAGTATTGGTACGGGTGCGGGTGCGGGTACGGGACACGGCAAAACTGTAAAATGTAGGGTACGGGGACACGTCTACATATATATATTGAATTAATATCGTACATAAGATAATTTTTTCCCCTTCATGTGTCATTAGAATTAAAATTCCGATCACATTTTTTAGTTTCTTTTATCATATTGATTATCGTGAATTGTAAACTACTCTTTTTTTTACTAGACATCTAAACGACCCATTAACTATATAGTTTTAAACTTGGGTATGGACTGAAACGAATCCGACTCATATCTCATTAGTTTCAAAAGACGGATGTGAAGTGTAAGCTCTACGTCCAGGAAGCCTTTGAAAAGTGGACGCCTTTGAAAAGTGTTTTAAATTAACACATATGTCGTATAATTGAGTACATGTTGTAATAAATGCATGCATATAGTCAAGAAGTGTCCATAAAGTTTGGGTACGGGAAAGTGTCGGGTACGTGTCCGGTACGGGTACGGCTTCATTATAGAAGTACCCGGGTAACATAGTACATGGCTAAATAGCACTTAAATACCACAAAAATTTCAGGATTTTGGTAGTTATATACCATGGGTTGTTTTTTGTGGCAAATAAATGCCATAAGTTGTTTAAAATTGGCACATTAGTAGATTTGATCATGCAAACATGGTTTTCACATGAATGTTCCCATATGACACTAACATGTTAATTTTATAACCAATGTTACATTAAACGCTGGGCGCTCCTGGGCGCCGGACTTGGCGCCCAGCGCTTAGACGTCTAGGCGGGCGCCTAAGCGGTTTCTGGGCGGTTTTTTTCTTCTGGGCGGTTTTTTTTTTAATTGTGATACTTGAAGATAAATATATATACTCAATCAACAATACATAAATACAAAAATACCAACACAACACATATGCTATCCAAAGTATAATAGTCAATCAAAGATGCATACATACTAAATGACAAGGCATATAATATCCAATAACTAGAAGTTTATTATCCTCACAAGTAATAAGAATCTATCAAACCTGAACCAATCAACACAGATTTTTCCTTTTTAAGACTTGAACCCAATAAAAATTATCAACACAGTTACACAAGCCTACAACATCAAATTAATGAGAACCCAAAACTTGAAGACGAGCTCGGAATAAAAAAAAGGAAATTGAAATCGAAATAAAAAGGATTAGGGTTTTACGAAGCGAACTGTCAGCTAAAGACGAAGACGAAGACGAACTGTCGAAGACGAAGACGAAGACGAAGACGAGCTCGGTTGGAGACGAAGACGAGCTCGGTCGGTCGGAAGTCGTCGAGTCGAAGGCGAGCTCGGTCCGAAGTCGTCGAGTCGAAGACGAGCTCGGCAGGTGAGATCGAAGACGAACTCGGTCGGAAGTCGTCGACGTCGAGTCGAAGACGAAGACGAGTCGAAGACGAGTCCGAAGTCGGTTAAAGACGAAGGTGAGATCGAAGATTAGGGTTTTATTTTTGAGTTTGGGTTTTGGGTTTTGGGTATCGGGTTTTGGGTTAGGCTTTTTTTTTATTCGGGTTTTTGGGAGCGCCCAGCTCAAAATTTGCCTATGGAAAAGTGGGGCGGGCCGCTTAAGCGGCCCGCTTATCCCTGGGCGGCCGCCTAGGCGCTCCCAGCGCCTAGACGTGGCCGCTCAGGGCTAAGCGACACGCTCTGGGCACCGCCTCCGCCTAGGCGGGCGCCTAGGCGGCCGCCCAGAGCGTGTTTTACAACACTGTTTATAACATTCTAACCCCATTAATATTTGTTAAATTTATTATTAAAGATATCCTAGCTCTATTTTGAAGTAGAATTAAGATAAGTTCAAAAACGAATTCTGATAGATTTAATAGCAAATTATCAAATATTAATAGTTAGAAAGCTCTAAAATTAGCATGCACGTATAATAGAGAAACATTCGGATGAAATTTTTCATGTTTGCTAATGTGCCAAGTTTAAACAACTTATGGTATTTATTTGCCACAAAAAACTACCCATGGTATTGAAGTGTCAAAACGAGGAAACTTTGTGGTGTTTAAGTGCCATTTAGCCTTTACATATCTATATATTAATATGATAGTGGAGATACTTGGGGAGCATTTAATGCTTCTGAACATACACCCCCTAAGGGCACATTATAGAAAAACCCTTTATAATGTAGTTTAGATGTTCAATTTCCTCTGACAATAATAATGGTGTGTAAAGAAATTCGGTGCCCTTAAAACATATACACGAAACCTAGACTCATCATTTGGGTAAGAGAGAACCTGAGACAGTGGAATGATAACACTTTTAACAAAAAGGATAAAAACTGTTTGATATTTAGAACCAGCCTTCTCTAAGGAATACGAGCATTGCTTAGGAGATAGTATGCGCAATCATGTTCTCGTCAACAGATTGAAGCAAGCCAAAGGGTAATGCATCAAACATCAATTCTAATATTGATCGCATAACATTTGGAGAGGGTTGTTTTATGGATTGAGAATAGAGCTAGAATTTGTTTCCAGATGGATGGAAAGTTCCTAAACTTGAAGGGACCTCTCTCTTGAATGCTGAATTGGGTGAAATTTCTGTTTGTTTGAGCTTTGAACAGGTTATGTTCTACTCTGAGAAAAGGATGGTCTCTGTACGAAATCTAAAGGACGGATCATGGTTGTTCTGCGATGCCTAAGCCAAAAATCTAAAGGACAAACTTTTGAAAGGCTTGAAGGTGGCAAGTGGAAGGATTGAAGATGGAGAGTGGCTTGAAGAGAGTTGTTACTAAATCCATAATGCAACCCGCTTCGTTATCACTGGGCTAGGCCTCAGTGTTAAAACTATTATTGCCTTGAATTTTAATTCTAAGTCTGTATCGGACTTTGATACTGTTGTATTTTTCTTTCTTTTTCTTTTTCTTTTTCTTTTTCTTTTTCCATTTTTTTGGGAAAATACACCGTTGAAATTAGTTTATTAGTTCTTACAGTTCAAAGTAGTACTTTCTGGTGTAGTTGGACTCTTCACTATTAGATGCTGCTAGTTAACTTGTTGAAGATTTGTCTGGTTCTCGACAGAAGATAAAGAGCAACGGTTTCAGATTGTTGGAGTTGATTGCGTCCCTTCATATTGTGAGCATATTGTGAGCATGTTGCAATCTCATAGTTTTTGTTTTCCTGAAATTGGAAGTGAAAAAACACCATGCTCAGTGTGAATTATATAAAAATATTTGTCGTATACCACGGAATGATAAATTATTCTTGCGTCCTGTGGTTTGCATCAACAAATGTTCCGAGCCCAACTGTATTCTTCTGAGGGCTAGTGCGTATTTCGAGTACAATGCAATATGGATAATGGCTTTGGTAACTTCTCATGAAATGCTTAGGTTATAACATCTTGAGCAGAATACTATTTACAGAAGTAATTGAGTTGCCAAAATTTTACTTGCAAAAAGATCTTCACTTGCTCAATTAAAAAAGAAATTTTCTAAATAAACTCATTCCTAATTTTAATCTCAAATTTCGACTCTATTCAAACTTATTATAAAAATCGACCGACTTTCTCGTCACGTCAGCATCGTGGTCAGAAAGTGGGTCGATTTTTTTAAACGCGATCCTAATTAGTCGGGGTTGACAACCCCGACTATTTTGGACCTCGCCGACTATTTTGGATCTTCGACAAAATAATGACATGAGCTCGAATTAGGCATTTCGAAATGATCGGAGTTCCCAACCCCGAGCAATTTAAATATGTGCTAAATTAGTCAGGGTTTCGAACCCCGACTAATTAGGTTGCCAAATTATCGGCGAGGTCCAAAATAGTCGGGGTTGCCAACCCCGACTAATTAGGATCGCGTTTTTAAAAAAACCGGCCCACTTTCTAGTCACGATGCTGACGTGACGAGAAAGTGGGTCGATTTTCATAATTAAGTTTGAAGTGGGTCGAATTTGGGGAATAAAATTAGGAATGCGTTTAATTTGAAAATTTCTTCCTCAATTAAAATATAGATCATAAATTTTTTTGGCTAATAATGATTGGATAAATCATGCACGCCCATGAAGAGATCAAAGAAGGGCTGCGCGCGTGTGCCGAAAGAAAAATTAGAAGCCTCAAGAATCTCCACAAGATTGCACCCAAAGTTCCACTCACAACCGTCCTCGGCTTATCTTCTTCCCACCCTCATAAAATTTTAAATACTTCTGACAATAGTGCGACTAGCTCATGCCTCCTTGCTAAAAATAAAAAAATAAAAAAATAAAAATAAAAAGGAAACTCTTGCTTGGGACAAGACTTGGAGCTTGAGGCTTTTACACGTGTCTTGAAAACACCACCTTAAATGATAGCATGAAGTGTTATGCCTCCCCTACTTTTGCATCAAAACTTTTGAACTGTCACCAAACCGTTTCTTACGTATATAACCAGATACATTAAATAGTATTATATATGAAATCAAATATTTTTGACACGAAATTATACTAGCAAATAGAATATATTTTGCTCCTCAAATAACTGAAAGTGATATAAAATCCAAAAAAAAAAAAAAAACCCCTGGAGATATGACTAAAAGAGAAATTTTCCCTCAAATGTGCATTGAGTAGCTACTAGGCTAGGGTTGTTTGGTATGTTGCAATTGTAAACGCAGCAAATGTTGCATACAGTAGTACTGGCTATAGAAAATTAACCTGAAATCATTTTAGTTTAGGAAACGTGTTTGCAAATCAAAATTTAATCTAACGCTCGGTTCGATGCAACAGATTTTCATTGCAAATCAAATTCTTCTTAATTCAAAATTGTAAAAGAATTACATTTTCTGATTTGTTTTAACTAATTTGATTACATGCCGCTAAGAAAAGGAATGACAACGTTTGTTGCGGCCAAATCGGCTGTAGCAAATGCTGCAGCTTTTTTTCTACAACGTGTAAATCCATTTACATTTTCGAACTAAATTTTTTCCTACCAAAACACTAGAAATAAAAATTTTGTCGCAACATTTGCAGCTGCAACTCTATTTCCTACCAACCAAACAACATATAGATCAGTTTATGGCTTGGACAAATTCATGATCTGAACGAACCTGATGACACTTGCTTTCTATTCCAACAATCACATCATATGTAGATTACAACGGCGTACATTGTATTGGGTTGTCGTGGCATCGAACCAAGGTCCTGATCATTCTATTGAAGCTCCCAAAGGATTCATTCTATACAAGATGCATGTAATGTGTATATATGTGCTAATAAACTGAGCTCGATTATAATCTTTATGGTTCTAGCTTCAAGTTGATATCAGTAATGGATTAAAACAGGGCATATAAACCATTCGTTGTAATAAAGAATAAATATGAGACTGGAGACAGCCAGCTTGTTTTAACAATTTGATATTTGTCATAGACTGTACGTACGAGACTTGCATGCTTACAAGATGAACTGAATATGGACACTCCATAAAAGGACAAGCTCTCTCACAAACTTAAAAATGGAAGCACATAATCCTTAATTAGAGGCCTCAATATAACATGTCTTAATTAAGGATTGTTGATATTTTAAAACCATATATTATGGTCTCAAATTTACATGACATCTTCGCATTTAAAGAGTTGACCAGTAATAGAGATATTTCAACTAATATCCTACCCTCTTTCCTTCTTATAGCAAAGGCTTCACGATTTCCAGCGAAAAGTTCATGGGCTTAATTATCTCCTTCCATAACCAAAAATTTCGTTTCAAATATTGTCTAATGAATTTAATCAAAAATTTCATAAAGTCTCCCGCTTACAGTTAGTTAAAAACAACTCCCAATGACTAGACTTTGAACGTGGGCTTGTTCTCTTACCCTCTCTTCTCCTCAATAACTAACACCAATGTAACAGAAGTCACTTCGAGGTCTATTTTGCAACAAAAAAGAAAAAAAAAGAAAAAAAAATTTATCTTTCATTTGCAGACTCCACATTCTCAAAAAAAGCCATAGCCTGAATGGATGTGGTCGGTTGTCAACACTTAGAATAATGAGAAATAGTGCTCCATTGTTGAAGAGAGGAGAAGAAGGAAGAGCCACAAACTGATTACTCTCCCACTATCTGCTTGTATACTATAAAAGCTCACTTCTATAACTCCCCAACTTGTCTCTCAACTCAATCATCACCCTCCTCTTCTAACTCTCAATCTTCTTCTCTAAGGCCTAGTTGATAGGAGAAAGCGACAACCACCGGCCGCAGTTTTTGAATTCTAACTCCCAAACCTCTGAAAGAGATGGATATGGCTTGATTTTTTTCTATAAATTAACACTGCATGCCAAGTTTCTTTTATAGCAACATTCCCTCTGTTCTGAACTTGAGTTTGTTAAGAATGGAAGCTTTGGTGCTTTTCCTATGCATTGCCTCTAGCTTCTGTATTGTTAACGGGAGAAGTGGCAATCATCACCATCATCACTATCATAACAGACACCAGAGCATTGCTCTGCCTCCAATGGCTGACTCCCCTGACGAGTCTGCACTTCCTCCTACTCTCTCTCCTCTACGAAACTCCACGAACTCGACTTATGTTCCTCCTACTTACTCTCCATCACGAAATTCTACTAACTCGACTTCAGTTCCTCCTCCACTTCCCTCACCTCCTGCTCATCCTCCTGCTTCCACACCAAACTTCCATGCACCAGCTCCTTCTCCTGCAAGTGGGGTTACAAATGACAACTCCTCAAGCTCGGTTGCTGTTTTCAACGTGAGATCATTTGGGGCGGTGGGCGATGGGGTCTCAGATGACACTGAGGCCTTCAAGAGTGCATGGGACTCAGCGTGTCAAGTTGGTTCAGCGGTTGTGCTCGTGCAAAAGGGATACTCGTTCATGATCAATTCGACCATTTTTGCAGGTCCTTGTCAAAATGGTGTCATATTTCAGGTATATTGATTTGTATTAACCTCTTATTCTTTCATTGTTCGATGTGGTTTTCTTTTTTTTGTATTCTGAGTTATGTTAATTTTCTGATTTTTAAGGTTGACGGCATTGTTATGCCACCAGACGGTCCTGATTACTGGCCGTCAAACAATAGCAAGAGGCAATGGCTTGTGTTCTATCGAGCTGATGGAATGTCGATGCAGGGATCGGGACTCATTGATGGCAGAGGAGAGAAGTGGTGGAATTTACCCTGCAAACCACACAGGGTAAAAATATATGCTCAGAGATTTTATCCTCATATAACTAATCAGTAACTGACATGCCCTTTATGTAACAGGGGATTAATGGAACAAAATTACCTGGACCTTGTGATAGCCCTGTTGTAAGTTGTACCGCTCTTTGACTGACTGTGTTAATTATCACCTCTTTTCACTTAAAACTAATTTTTTTTGTGAATTTTTATTATAGGCATTAAGGTTCTTCATGAGCTCGAACATTTCGGTCCATGGACTGAAGATCCAAAACAGCCCCCAGTTTCATTTCAGATTCGATAACTGTCGGAATGTCACAGTTGACAGTATATCCATCAGCTCACCAGCTCTGAGCCCCAACACGGACGGAATCCATGTAGAAAACACTCAGAATGTTGGAATTTACAACTCAGTCATCTCCAATGGTCAGTTCAATTGGCTCTGAACATAACATAAACTCTAACCAATAAAGTAAAAAAAGCTAACGAGAGTTATGTCTCTGTCTCAATCAGGGGATGACTGCATCTCTATCGGATCTGGAAGCATGCATGTTGACATTAGAAACGTAACATGTGGGCCAGGCCATGGTATCAGGTAAACTAAAAATTCCTCTTTCTCCGTGAAAATCCAAAGAATAAAAAGATACAATGATTTTCTTACAGATAACTCCACTTATTTGCAGCATTGGGAGCCTAGGAAAAGCAAATACTCGAGCATGCGTAACAAACATAACTGTCCACAACGCCATCATAAAGCACTCTGACAATGGTGTCCGAATCAAAACCTGGCAGGGTGGATCAGGGTCAGTCTCATCTATCACATTCGATAACATCCGAATGGATACAGTTCGAAACCCAATCATGATCGATCAGTACTACTGCCTGTCAAAGCCGTGCAGAAACCAATCAGCAAATATCTTCATTTCTGATATTTCGTACTCCAACATTAAAGGAACTTATGATGTGAGAAGCCCCCCAATCCATTTGGGGTGCAGTGATTCAGTACCATGCACAAATGTTACGCTAACAGAAGTCGAACTTTTACCTGCACAAGGGTATGTGATATCTGACCCATTCTGTTGGAATGTGTATGGGACGTCACAGACAATAACGATTCCTCCGGTAGCTTGTTTGCTCGGAGGGTTGCCAAAGGCGATTATGGACTATGATTCAGAGATTTGCATTTGATTTTATATCAGAGCCTGTGATATAGTTAGCAATGGTGTGGTAGCCTTGAAGCTAAAGCCACCCTCACAGCTACTGTAACTGTAAACTCGGAATTTTCTGATAAAAGTATAAACAATATGCACTTATGTTGTTGTGATCTTGAAGTTTGATCATATTGCTGCAATCAAACTAAGTTCAGAATCGTGGACAAGTATAAAATCAAAATGGTAAACATGTGAAAAATCAGGTTCCAGTTCATATTTTAATAGCAGAAACACCTTGGAGTTCAATGAATGTTAACTGTAATTTCAAATAATAACTGGATGGTTTGCTCGAAAAATTATCTTAGAGGAAGAATTATTTTACTTAGACCACAAAATTACCCAATTAGTTTTATCCAGATCTAAAGATAAATTTCCCACGACACGAGCAAAATATACAGTACTTTCATCAAGTTTATGGGGTCTTTTGGTTTTAGTTAACTCTATTAGTCCATAATCACGATTTGATGACCACATTTACTACTTATAGTTCATCGTTCTGGACTAATTTTATTTGTTCAGGCGAAGTTTGTTTTGGCCATCTCTTTTGAAGCATTTTGTTTCAGATAGCGGGATCCCTGGTCTCCTGTATTTTTGGGTCTCTATTTTCATTTAAGTAACTTTTGTTAGGCTAGAAGACATTCTCTTTCTGTACATGTAGATGTTTCAGTAGACTGTTATTAGTGAAACATCTCCAGCTGTAGGTCTAAAACTCCTCATGTTCATGTACCCTCAATACTAAAATCACACAATATAACTTGGGTCTAAAATTCAAGCTATTTTTTGTTGTTATGATTCAATGTTACAACCTGTACCAACCAGAATTAATCTACATGTATTATGTACTTACAATGTAACAACCTAGTGACAACAGGTACCCACTTTTCCATCAAAAAAACAACCATAACATAATTGATGCATTGTTCTGAAACTTTGATATTCAAATACTTGTTGCGTACTTACATTTGCTTTCGGGGAAATGATAGATTCATCTCAGAACCCGCTAATGTTCATCCCTTACATCAATATATTAAGATATCGAGAAGATCAGGCTTTGCGTTACACAAAGAGGACCTAAATTACTAACAAGCTTGAAACATACAAAATATCCTACCACCTCCAAAAGGTTCCTTCTGCATAGTTTTACGGAAACCCAAAAAGGAGTTAATAAAACAATTAGTACTAATGAAGGAGCTGAAGACTAGAAAAGGTGTTCTACTTTAAGTAATACATGCATGAATAATCTATCTCTAACACTAGAAACAATAATGACAATAAACAAGTGATTGGAGTCTTATAAATCAGAAAGCCTCAAGAAGTCATGAACGCATGCATTCTTAACTTTTTTGAAAACAAAAAGCAAGTTCGCTGTACATATTTAGTGGAAAGAAAATAAGCTACTCTCACTTGCTCACGCGTGCATGCAATGGCTGGTAACTATCATGACGAGGGCACAAACATACTGGGCAGGTGCACAATTGATAGACGATTTTCGTGTTTGTTTCTCAAGAGTTGTAATTTTTGATTTGTTGTGTAGAAAAATTCTTATAAAAAGATTATTCTTTCGAATTTGTTGTAATCGAACAAAGTTATAATGAATTCCACAGCAGCGACTTTTGAACCAAACACCTACTCATCACCTCCTTCAAATCCATAAATTCAAAGAGAAGAATGAATGTAAGCACTCCCAATTTTCTTCCTTCCCTTCTCTCTCCACCAACTCCTTCAATTACACCCATCACCTAGGAGGAATTCTTAATTATATTATATATGCTCCATTCTGAGAGTTACAACTTACAAATAGTTAGGATAGAGTCCAGAGTGTCAGTGAAATTTACAATGTTATGAAGAAGTAATTACTCCTGTTACTCTCAGGTTCAATGCTGGCAGTTTTCCCAAGGTATTGCAGCATGCAAGGCTGCAGCAATTGTAGAATCTGATAAGGGTTTCAAGTCCGTGGAGGTATACTCTTCTATTCACATATTCCTTTTGTTTTTTGTCAAGTAAAGCAGGGAACTTTATTACCAAAGCATGAAGTACAATCTCAAAACTCTCAATCCCTATACATAAAATCTATGCAAATAAGGGAAAAACTCTCACATGAGAATACAACCTTCTATTTTCTATGGTGTCTTGCATCCTCTGTACAGAATTAAGCCTAATCTTCAACTCATAGAAAAGCTGGCTCTTTTACATTTCAGTATGTGGTTGTATCTGCTTAAAGATTAGTTTGTTGCTTGTTCTCCATATACTATACACAGCTGTTGCAAGGCCTGCTTTTACGTCCGTTGTTTATCCCCTTTCCAGAACATTTTTTTCTCAAACCAGTGCGGGACTTCAGGCCAATTTTGATGAGTAGTGGGTACTTGCAAACAATCTCTAACTCTACTCCACTCATCTCTACTGAACTGACTTCTAAAAAATAAATGGTTGGCAATTTCATCCTGCCACAAGCAACTATCAACATTTTGCTGAACCTCTTCCTTAAATTCATCTCTCACACTCCTGAAGCTCCATGATTGTCTTTGCCTCTTCTAAATCTCCCATATATTCTGGTTTTTCATCTCTCACACTCCTGAAGCTCCATGATTGTCTTTGCCTCTTCTAAATCTCCCATATATTCTGGTTTTTTAGGCACACATCATGAAGCCAATCATGATTGTCTTTGCCTCTTCTAAATCTCCCATATATTCTGGTTTTTTAGGCACACATCATGAAGCCAATTCACCCACAGAGAGTCTTGTTTCATTAACGCGATAACATTCCACATTATCAGATTTTTGAAACCCAAGCATCCAGATTTCTTAGGGTTACATACATCCTCCCACCGACCAAGGTTTTTCTTTCACTTAATTCTTACCCGCTCCACATGAACTTCGTACAAGTTTGCTCCACAGTTGCTAGCAACTTCCTAGGCAGCAAAAGTATGGAACTCCAGTAGACCTGAATGCTAAATAACACTGAGCGCATCAACTGTGCTCTACCAGCATAGGACAATATGTTTCCAGTCCAAGAGACGACCTAGCAGTAATTTTATCTATCAAAGGCCTACAACTATTGATAGTAAGACTTTTATCAGTCAGAGGCACCTAGCAGTAATTTTATCTATCAAAGGCCTACAACTATTGATAGTAAGACTTTTATCAGTCAGAGGCACACCAAGGTACCTCATAGGGAGATGTCCTTCAGAGAAATGGCCAAGAGCACACGTTTGTGCTCTATTCTCCACTGAAAGCCAGAAAAGAATATTTTACTCTTATTGTCCTGAGCCAAGAGACCTGTAGCCTTCGAAAAATTGTCAAAACAGCTGATCATTGCTTTCACAGAACCAATATCTCCTTTACAAAATAGCAAGAGGTCAACAGCATAGCACAAATGAGTTATAGTGGGCTTCTTGGATCTGGGATGATATCTGAACCCCTCGAACTCATGCATATTAGTTAAAAGTCTGATAATGTACTTCATAACGATGACAAATAGACCAGGTAAGAGAGGGTCACTCTGCCTCAAACCCCTCTCACCTGCAAAGTAACCACATATAGATCCATTAATGGCAACAGAGAACATAGGAGTAGAAATGCACTTGATCATATTCCTTTTTGTTGATTGATCGCAACTGTATAAAATGCACACTGAGATAGTTTCTCGCAGGTAATCAAATACAAGGATTTTGAACGTATGGGTAGCGTTGCTGCTGTTAAGGCTTGCAAAAGTTGCCTGTATGAAGACGGTAGCTACTGTATCGAAGATGGAGGTATCATTCTCATTCAATTTTGCATATAATATTGTATTACCTTACTTGTAGATAATACTACGGTTTCAAATGTCACCCAGATTAATTTTAGTAAAAGGCGGTTCTCTTTGTTGGGAGGATTTTTGAATTATTCTGGGATGTTCTTTGAACGCCCCCCCCCTCCCTCTTCCTCCCCTCCCTACCTTGTGGTAAGTCATGTTGGTCTAAGGGTTTGTTGTGTTTGGCTTAGGAGAATGCTTTTGTTCTTAGCTTATTACTATGCTCTGATATTGCCATTGAAATTCATTCATCTGCTTTTTTCTTATTCAGGTTCGAAAGTCATTTTTTCGATTATTTTTCTTCATTGGATTATGCTAAATATTCTAGATCACTGGTGAGCATTGGCTGGGTTGTTGTTAGTCGTCATTTAATTTTTTGGCGTGCACCCGCTCTTTGCCCACCTAAGTGCTTGATCGAAGGCTTTACCTTCATTTAAATTTTTTTTTTTTTTTTTGGTTTGCATACTCATTATGAGGGGGGGGGGGGGGGGGGGGGGGGGGGGGGTTGTCGGGTGGCTTTCTATTTTTATGTGTTCTCTTTGGCAAATTTGTCAACATGAATCAGCTATGCAATACATTCATATTTGTTTTGAATTTCTTATGTTTCCTTATTGATGTTCTCTCAACATTTCGTAACTATTGTTTTGTGTTTTTTTTGCTGTTACATCTTGTATATGATCTTCATTTTGGTTGAACCAATTAACTTAAACGGTAGCCTTGTTGTCTATTTTATTTAATGTTTTCCATTA
>NC_033800.1:35360392-35388320 GCF_001876935.1 Asparagus officinalis
CTCTAACACGCACAATCAAATTATAAGGTACACAAACCTCTCGTGTTGTTGCTTGCCTCAATAGAGAGACCACGATATAACTCTCTACCTCTTCTTATTCATCATCCTCTATATATATTGTTATTTACAAGAAGGGGAAAAAAACTTAATATTCATATACTATCAACGCAACATATGTTCTTAATTACAATACTATACCATATTAATCGTATATCTCTGTCAGTGTATTTAATTAGTAGAAAAAGTGGTGCAAGACTGCGGAAACAGCGGAGACGCAGGCCAGCAGTCAGCATTACGCCGCCACTGTTTGCGTACCGCGCCTCGCGCATAGATAAGACGATATTTGGCTCGCAAGCCAACGCCACGGTAAAGCGCTGGGATCCAAGTGATCGCCGAGCTCACCTGTCTCGCATCCCGACCGTCCCCCTGACGCTGGCTGCGGGTCCCCTCATCAACGGCAAATGGGCGCGTGGGTGTCCCCGCGCCCGGGCTGAGGAACGGGCTGGGATTTCGGGGTCTGAGTGAGGTCGGGGTGAATGGTGGGGAACGGCGGAGGGGGCGGAGAGGGTGCACGGAGGAGGAGGCGGCGGCGAACGCGTGGAGATACCGGAGGGGAATAGGACGGAGGAGGAGGAGGGGAGTGGAGGAGTCTTTGCTGAGGGCGGGAGGAGCATGAGGTCCGCGCGGGTGTGCGGCCATGCGCGGCGGGCCGAGGGCGGGGTGGTTGTGGATGCCTTGCGTAGTTGTTATTAGGAGGCTCTTGTCTCTGCACACCTTGTAGCCGTGGTTGTCATGCGTAGCGCAATTATTATGCAAAAGTACATTTGAAAGTGAGCAGTATGCATCAAACAAAATGCAGATTCTATATCAGAACATGCTCATAAAAATGTACAACCTATACCATTCTCGAGTGTGGTTAGGGTTAGTTTGGAAATTTCAGTCTTCTATTTATGGTGTAAATTAATCTATTTCTGTAGGAGTGATTCTGATAATATGACATTAAACAATGTTTATGTTTTTCCCTTTCTTTTTTCTATTAAAATAAAATGTGATGTTCTTAATTAGAATACTACTCTTTCTTCCATTAACAGTAAATCATTGATTTTATTAGTTTTAGGGTAGAATCTAGGACTAATTAGCAGAGGAGAGAATGAAAAAATAGCTGTCATTAAAATAAATTAAGGTTCTTTCTATTAAATTTGAATGTCTTATATTTTCTCCAAATTGATTTGGGATTTTCTAATATTTCTCCCCAAGATTCTGCTTTTCAAAGAGGATTAATTACAAAAAGAACCCCTAAACTTTGGGGTGTGCTGCATATAACACCCCTCAGCCTTTTTAATTCGAGAAGACCCCCTGAAATTTGGTGTTGTTGTTATAGCCCCATCAAACTATTTTTATTTGACTGAACTCCCTAAGTTTTTTGGTGTCTCACCAAACCTCCTTGAACTTTAAACTTTTCTTATTGGAAACCCCTGCTTGTGATTGGAAAATATCTAAAGATGGTTTGGAGAGGAACCCTCTGACCAATTTAGTCATTTTCCATTGATAGAAAGTACATTACATATCCTCCTAACGTAGAGTCTTTTTTCCTTAGAATATTTTTTGTAATTTACCAATTATGGATAGGGATTCCAGTGAAAAAAGCTTAAAGCTTGGGAGGGTTTTGAGAGTGTTGGTTTGGGTGTAGATCAACCCTTTAGGCGACGAGCTCGAAGTCGAGGCGAGCTCAGGCGACGTCGACGCAAATCCGGCGAGGTCGACGACGAGCTCGAAGCGACCCCTTGCAGGTGATCTCGATGATGAGGTGACGCATCACAGGCAACGTCGAGGTGATGTCGACTTGTTGCATGCGAGCTCGAGAATTGATTCAGGCGATCTCAGGGCCATCGCAGGCGGGGTCGGAGTAGGCGGGGTCGGAGCACGACTCCGTACATGGCTGTCTCCAGCCTATCGTCAGCCTATCGATTAGGGTTCCCTTATAAAAGGGAACCCAAAGCTCCTCTCCTCTGTGCGGCTTCTTCTCTCTCTCGCGATTTTCCCTTTGGCGATAGCTCTCTCGTGATCTCTCTTCTTTCTCCTTCAGCTCACAAGATTTTGAGGAAGAGTATTAAAGAAGAGGGGAATTTATTGAGGGGAATTTATTAAAGAGGGGGAGTCAACACTGCAGCTACATTGTTAACTTGTATTTTGAGAGATCTCAAGTTTGAGATCTACTCTTGTATTGTAATTTCTTGTTGATTAATAAGAAATTAATTGTGTGGCTCCCGAAGACGTAGGCAAGTTTGCCGAACCTCGTAAATCTTAGTGTACTTTTCTCTATACTGTGTTTCTCATTGTTTTAAGGGTTTAGCGTAGCCCTAGGTATTCCTAATAACTGGTATCAGAGCCTGAAATGATTTAGAAGAAGTCTGATTCAAATGGGAGCGATGGCCGCAGATGAAGGAAATGTGAGATTAGAGAAGTTTGATGGATCAAATTTTGGATTATAAAAAATACAGATAGAGGATTATCTGTATCAGAAAAATCTATATCAACCTTTCTCAGGGAAGAAGCCGACAGGTACGAAGGAAGAAGATTGGAATCTTCTAGACAGAAAGGCCCTCAGGGTTATTCGTTTGATGTTAACCCGCAATGTTACTTTTAACAGTGCAAAGGAAAAAACCACGACGAGTCTTATGGCAACACTCTCAAATATGTATGAGAAGCCATCAGCCTCAAATAAAGTTTATTTGATGAGGCGGTTATTCAATCTGCGAATGACAGAAGGTGCATCGGTAGCACATCATCTTAATGAACTCAATACAGTCATAACCCAATTGAGTTTAGTTGATATAAAGTTTGATGAAGAAGTACGAGCGTTGATACTGTTGTCTTCCCTACAAGAAAGCTGGAACGCTACAATATAGTTGTGAGTAGTTCATCGGGAAGCAATAAGTTAAAGTTCGATGACGTTCGTGATCTGGTTCTCAGTGAGGAGATCCGACGGAGAGAGTTGGGTAAAGCTATAACCTCTTTAGTATTGCATACAGAGTCAAGAGGTAAAAATTCAACCAGAGGGCAGAAGGTCCAAATCCAGGAATCCCAACAGCTCGAAGGCTATCGAGTGTTGGAAGTGTGGGAAAACCGGGCACTACAAGAATCAGTGCAAGAGTGCACATAAGAAGTGGGAGGCAAAGGCAGATACAAATATTACATCCACCTCAGAAGGAGATGATGCATTGATATGCTCTTTGGAGAGCAAGGAGGAGTCTTGAGTGTTGGACTCTGGAGCATCATTTCATGCTACTTCTCAGAAAGAATTCCTCGAGAAGTATATCCCCGGAAACCTTGAAAATGTATACTTTGATGATGATCAACCATGTGTCATTATTAGCAAAGGTGTAGTAAAGATTAAGTTAAATAGGTCAGCATAGAAGCCGAAGGATGTCAGACATATTTCCAACTTGAGAAAGAACTTAATATCCGTAAGCCAGTTGGTTAGTGAAGGCTACACTATGACTTTTCATGATAATGATTATAGGATTTTAAAAGGCGCAATGACAATTACCCGAGGTAGGAAGATTGGTACAATGTATATGACAGTAGGTGCACCTTGTTTGATCTCAGTTACAGTAGACAATGAGACTTTAAAGTCTGTGGCACCAGAGACTCGGTCATATGAGTGAAAATAGAATGACGATTATGCACACAAAGGAAAAACTCTCAGGTTTACAATCAGTTAAGATTGATATGTGTGAAGAATGTATATTTGAAAAGCAGAAAAGAATCAGCTTTCAGACAAGTGACAGACCCCCTAGGAAGGAGAAGCTAGAGCTCTTTCACTCAGATGTTTGGGGACCAACAACCACCACGTTCATTGGTGGTAAACACTACTTTATGACTTTTATCGACGATCACTCTCAGAAAGTGTGGGTCTACTTTCTGAAGCATAAGTCAGAAGTATTTGAGGCTTTTAGGAGATGGAAAGCCATGGTCGAGAATGAGACCGACCTAAGAATAAAGAAGCTCAAGACTGACAATGACGGTGAGTATGAAGACACCGGATTCAAAAAGTTTTGCTATGAACACAAGATAAGAATGGAGAGAATTGTGCTTGGCATGCCTTAGCAAAATGGTGTAGCTGAGTGCATGAATAGAACATTGACATAGAGAGCCAGAAGCATTCAGAAGCAGTTAGTCTACCAAAGTAGTTCTGGGTAGAAGCAGTCAACACAGTAGATTACTTGATCAATCAATGTCTATCGGTTCTATTGGAGCATAGAATACCAGAAGAGGTATGGTGTGGAAAGGAGGTAAAATTCTCACATCTTAAAGTTTTCGGTTGTGTAGCTTATGTGCATATTAGTGATCAAGGCAGGAATAAGTTTGATCCCAAGTCTAAAAATGCATTTTCATTAGCTATGGTGAAGATGAGTTCAGCTATTGTATTTGGGATAACAAAAATAAGAAAGTGAACTGCAGCAGAGATGTGATATTCAACGAGAATTTGATGTACAAGGACATGCACAAGACAGATGTCAGTGACTCAAAGGAGAGCGAGTCAACATTTGTAGATATAGATAATGTCTCGAGTAACCTCTCGGAAGAACCTAATGTAGAAGGTCCTTAGCCATAAGAGCATGTTGGACAGAACGGTGCGCAAGAGCACGACGCACCAGCTCCGATATTAAGAAGATCTTCTTGTCCTCTTGTTCCTAACAACAGTTACATGAATTAGATGTTGCTGACAGATGGAGGGGAGCCTAAAAGCTATGATGAAGCTTGTCAATATGAAGATGTGAGCAAGTGGGAGCTTGCCATGAAAGTGTTAGGTCCTTTATTTTGATGATGATTTACAAACACCATTATTGGTGCTAATTGTGTATTGAGCTATATTATAGATTATAATTCATTAGCATCATATATGGAGGATTGGATGGAATATGAGCTACAACGACGATATCTGAAGGAGGTGGAGGCAAAGTAATGAAGCAATGTTTATTAAGAACAACATATGCAATAAGAAGCTTTATCAACTCAAAAGTAATATCAAGACCCAAGAAATATATTTCTATGTGAGAGATATTTGCTACTTTTATTTTCTCTCTAGTGCTAGAATATAGGCAAGAAGTTTATTGATTACATTTGAAGCTCATAGGATAACACACTTGCATATTTTCAAAACTCATATTTTGACACTTTTGCTAAATTGATGATTTTCACAAATACGAGGACATTTTTGCAAAATTCCTTTTCAAACAAGTTTGTCAAAATGTTTATAAACTGTTTACAAAGTTTCATATTTTTTGGAATTTATTTACTATTTTTTATAGAGCATTGAAATTTAATTTTAAAATCGATTCAGGCTGATAACATGTTATCAGTCGACTGACCAATGACTGATGAAGTCAGTCAACCGATGTGTCGACTGATAAAAGTACCTGGAATCATCATTTTTCTCTATGTTCTGTTTTGGTCGACTGACCAGTCGACTGACGAGATCGTCAGTTGACTGAAATGATCATCAGTCGACTGATGAGCTGGATATCGTATACAACGTTCAGCTCATCACTCGACTGATGCTTCCTGTTAGTCGACTGATGGGTACTACAATGGTTATATTTATACAGATTCAGAAATGCGATTTTCTTGGGATTATGTCTAGTTCTTTGGGGTTTTGGCTATAGTATTCTCTCCTTATAAATACCTAACAACCCCATCTACCTCAGTACCAAGCTTTCATTGCAAATTACTTATAAATACCTAACAACCCCATCTACCTCAGTACCAAGCTTTCATTGCAAATTACTTGAGTTTAAGTTTATTGTTTTCAAAAGCTTTCATTGCAAATTACTTGAGTTTAAGTTTATTGTTTTCAAAAGAGCTTCAACTTTCATTTGCTTTTACTATTTCTAAGTTCACATCCCAAGCTTCAATTATAATCTCTTCTCTTGTCATAGGGCTACTGTAAAGAGAGAGTTTTTCTTCGAATTGTGACTATTGTGAGCTTGATCTCGTGGAGATCTACTGTGTGGTTGTGAGATCTCGGAGGAGATTATTGTGTAGAAGAAGTTCCGACTTCCAAACCGGGTGTGTAGTGGATTTCTCCTCGAGAGTGGAGAGTGGGGATGTAGGTCAGCGGACCGAACCTCGTGAACACATCGTGCGTCATCAATTGACTAACTATCTCTATCTCTACTCTCTTTTTATTATCATTGCATTTCATTTTATGTGTGGTTTGTTAGAATTACTTTTAATTGCATTTTATTTATCCATAAACCTTATTCACCTCTCCTCTAGGGCCTTTCAATTGGCATGAGAGCAATGTCTCTACTTTTATTAGGATTAAAACCCTTAGAGAAAAGATCATTATAGAGGCTTCAATGAACATGCATATGCTAAAAGGACAATCCACCACTAGACCACCTCTCTTCACTGATATCAACTTAGCATATTGGAAAGGTAGGATAAGAATTTATTTACAATGCATTGACCTTGACATTCTAGATATCATAGAAAAGAAATATGTTAAGAAGTCTGGTGATAAAATGACCGAGGATGAGATGACTCAAGCCAACCTTAATATCAAGGCCATGAATGCACTAATTTGTTGTCTTACCCCCAATGAGTACAAGAGAGTTTCAACGTGTGCAACTGCACACGAGATTTGGGTGAAGTTATGCATTACCCATGAGAGAACCCCCAAGTGAAGGAGTCTAAGATTAGTGGACTTATGGATGATTATGAACTATTTAAAATGCTTCCAAGTGAATCTATTGACTCTATGTTTTCTCGGTTCACTAACATTATAAATGAATTGCATGGTCTTGACAAGGTCTTGGAAAATCAAGAGATCTCGGTTCACTAACATTATAAATGAATTGCATGGTCTTGACAAGGTCTTGGAAAATCAAGAGATGTGTTATAAAATTCTTCGCTCTTTGACGCCAGCTTGGGAACCTAAAGCTACGGCCATCGAAAAAGCTCATGATCTCTCAACTTTCACTCTTGATGGACTTATTGGCAAACTCAATGTCCATGAAAAGAAGGTCAAGGAGAAGGAAGAAGCTCCACAAAAGCAACCGAGGAGCCACCCCAAAAATCAAAGTCCATTGCGCTCAAGGGAGAAATTGATGATTCATCTTCCTCGGATAGTGAAGTTGATGTTTCTAGAGAAATGACACATCTCTCTAGAAGAATATCAAGACTAATTAAAATGAACAAAGTTTTCATTAATCGATCTAACAACAATTTTTCTCCTCGTATAGGTAAATATTTTGAATGCAACGAACCGGGTCACCTAGCCAAGAATTGTCCCAAGCTCAAGGAGAAGTATTTGAAATACAAGAAGAAGAAGGCAATGTATACCGATTGGGATGAATCCGAACCAAGCGATTCAGATAGCGATGATGAGGGCGCCAAGATTGCTCTTCATGACCCAAACATTTGTTTTATGGCTCATGAAGATGATGTACAATCCAAAACCGAAAGTGAATCTATTTATATGTAATATGAACTAGAAGCAGCCTTAAAAGAATTAAATTTTGAGTGTAAAAAATTAGCAAAAGAATATTCTTCATTCAAAAAATTACATGTTTCTTGTGATTCTAAGTTTGAGCAAAGAATATTCTTCATTCAAAAAATTACATGTTTCTTGTGATTCTAAGTTTGAGCAACTACAATCATCTCTTGCTTTAAAAGATATTCAAAAAATTACATGTTTCTTGTGATTCTAAGTTTGAGCAACTACAATCATCTCTTGCTTTAAAAGATAAAATGATAGGAGATCTAGAGTTTGAAAACAAGCAACTAAGATCTAAGGTTGAATGATTAGAAATTGAAAACAATAAAATTAAGTCTAATCACGGTTATTCAAGTCATCATCATGTGGATAGAAAATGGTATCATCAATCTCATGCTCCTACATATAAGAAAAAATTTTTGTGCACATATTGCATGAAACATGATCATATTTCTACTCATTATAGAATTAAAAATAATATTGATCATTATGAGCTAATGTGGGTACCCAAGGGTACCAAAAATATTAACATTCAAGGACCCAAAGCTTAGGTACCTAAAGGTTCTACAACTTATTTATATAGGAAACGTTTCGTATAAGACGTAAGGAGTTGTGATACCTTGATAGTGATTGCTCTCATCACATGACGGGCAATAAGGAATTATTTGCAACCCTATCAAGGATTGAATGAGGCAATGTCTCCTTTGGTGACGGCAAGAAAGGTAAAATCATAGGAATCAGTTCTATTGGTAAGAAACCATCTCCCGTAATTGAAGATATTTTTTTGTTAAAGGTTTAAATCATAATCTTCTTAGCATTAGTCAATTAAGTGACAAAAGCTTTAACATCATTTTTAAACCGGAAAAATGTGTTGTTAGTAAAAATGACAAAACCATTTTTGTTGCTTTTAGAAGGTCTAATATTTATGTTTTTGAGATGAATGAGCTTTTAGATCAAGATGTAAAATACATTGCCGTGGTAGATGGGAATCCTTGGATTTGGCACAAGAGACTTGGACATGCTAACATGAAGCTTATATCTAAGTTATCCAAGAAGAATTTAGTAAGAGGGCTACCAAATCTATCTTATGTTAAGGATTCTACTTGTAAGGAATGTGCTAAAGGTAAACAAACTAAGACTTCCTTCAAATTCATAAATAATATATCCACTTCTAAACCTTTGCAATTATTGCATCTTGATATCTTTGGTCCCATACGTGTTGCCTCTCTAGGAGGAAAACACTATATATGTTTTTGTTATTGTTGATGATTTTTCTCGTATTACATGGGTGATTTTTCTTGCTAGTAAAGATGAATGCTTTAAAGAGTTTTCTCTTTTTGTAAAAAGAATTGAAAATGAAAAGGATTTAAAAATTGTTAAAATTAGAAGTGATAATGGTGGAGAGTTTCAAAACAAATTCCTTAATGATTTTTGTGCTCATCGTGGTATAACTCATGTGTTTTCTGCTCCTAAGACACCTCAACAAAATGATGTTGTTGAACAAAAAAATAGAACCATACAAGAGATGACACGCACAATGCTAAATTCTTATGATTTGCCAAAATATTTTTGGACGGAAGCCGTTAACACGGCTTGCCATGTTTTAGGTCGTGCTTTAATTAGACCCTCTCTCAAGAAAACTCCTTATGAACTTCTTTATGACAAAACCCCACAAATTGGATAAAAACTCCTTATGAACTTCTTTATGACAAAACCCCACAAATTGGATATTTTCGTATTTTTGGTTGTAAATATTTTGTCTTAAATGACAAAACCCCACAAATTGGATATTTTCGTATTTTTGGTTGTAAATATTTTGTCTTAAATACTAAAGATCATCATGATAAGTTTGATTCTATAAAATTGATATTGGTATATTTTTGGGATATGCTCCTATAAGTAAGGCTTATAGGGTTTTTAACAAACGAACTCTCATTGTTGAAGAGTCTATAAACGTTACTTTTGATAAATCTAATATTGCTTTTCAAGATGATTTGCCTAGGGAGTATGATGCGATTGAGGAACAAATGGAACTTTTGCAACTAAAGGATAAACCCTCAACGGAAGAACCAAATGATGGGGAGAGCAATAATGAACAAAATCAAGAAGAACTCCCTAAACCCTCAACGGAAGAACCAAATGATGGGGAGAGCAATAATGAACAAAATCAAGAAGAACTCCCTAAAGATTAGAAGTTTGCACCGGATCATCCCAAAATCAAGAAGAACTCCCTAAAGATTAGAAGTTTGCACCGGATCATCCTAAAGACCAAATTATAGGGATCCCATCCAAAGGCGTCTTGACTCGCTCAAAAGCTATGAGCGAATGTGGTAATGTAGCATTTCTATCCCAAATAGAACCCAAACGTATGCTTTGAAAGATGAGTTTTGGGTTTAATCTATGCATGAAGAATTAAATAATTTTTAAAGAAACAATGTTTGAAAATTAGTTCCTGGACCAAATAACACTTCTATTATTGGAACTAAATGTGTTTTTAGAAATAAGCTTGATGAATTTAGCATAGTCACTAGAAATAAAGCTTGTTTGGTTGTCCAATGATACAATCAAGAGGAGCGTATAGACTATGATAAAACTTTTACATCGGTTGTAAGATTGGAATCTATTAGAATATTTTTAGCCTTTGCAAGTTTTAAATTATTTCAAATGGATGTCAAAAGTGTTTTCTTAAATGGTTTTATTGAAGAAGAGGTTTATGTTGAGCAATCCTCCAGCTTCATTGATTCATCTTTTCCAAATCATGTATACCAGGTTCAAAAAACTTTATATAGATTAAAACAAGCTCCTAGAGCTTGGTATGCTCGCCTCTCAAGTTTTCTCATTAAAAATGGCTTTACAAAAGGAACTATTGATAATACACTTTTTGTTAGAAAAAGAAAAAATGATTTTATTTTAGTTCAAATTTATGTGGATAATATTATTTTTTGTGCCACTAATGAATCTTTGTGCAAGGAATTCTCTAAAGTAATGTAAGATCAATTTGAGATGAGTATGATGGGAGAGCTCATCTTCTTTCTCGGCCTTCAAATTAAACAATCCAATGATAACATATTCGTATCACTAAGCAAATACACTACGGAATTAGTGAAAAAATTCGGGATGGAAAGCTCAAAACGTGCCTCAACTCCTATGAGCACTACCATCAAGTTGGATGCGGATGATAATGGTAAAAAGGTAGACCAAAAGCTATATCTAGGTATGATAGATAGTCTCCTTTATCTCACCGCTAGTAGGCCGGATATTATGTTTAGTGTTTGTGCATGTACACGTTTTTAAGCTTCTCCTAAAAAATCTCATTTGATTGTGGTTAAAAGTATTATCAAATACATTAATGGCACCTTAGAACTTGGTTTATTCTATCCAAAAAATACTTCTTTTGATCTTTGTGGTTATTGTGATGCCGACTTTATCGGTTGTAGGGTAGACCGCAAAAGTACGAGTGGTACTTATCAATTTTTGGGTAACTCACTTGTATCTTGGGCATCCAAGAAACAAAACTATGTTGCCTTGTCCACTACGGAAGCGGAGTACATTACCGCCGACTTATGTTGTGCACAACTTTTATGGATGAAATAATATTTGATTGATTTTGATTTACACTTTCATGATACAAAGATTTTTTGTGATAATACAAGTGCTATAAATATTTTCAAAAATTTGGTTTTGCATTCTAGAACCAAACATATAGATGTACGGCATTACTTCTTGCGTGACCATGTTGAACAGAAAAATGTTTCTCTTGTTTATATTGACACCAAATCTCAATTAGCGGACATTTTTACCAAACCCTTTTGTGAAGTTGATTTTTTACCGCATTAGGAATGAATTGGGCATGTGCATTCTTTAAAAATAATTTCTTTTTGACATTTTGTTTTCTTGGTTTCCTTGCTCTTCTATTGTCATATCCATATTTTCTTTCTTGTTCCTTCAATGTCATATCATGCTCAAGCTCACATATGTACCAAGAGGAGTGTAAAGGTGAGAGACCGGGGTCGTCCCAAGAGGAGTGGGGTAGATGGTAATGCGTAGTGGTAGGTTGTAATTCCTAACACTTGAGGGAGACACGGGTAGGCCAACACTTGAGGTGCATTGTGTGATTTCTTTAGCATGTGTCTTTATGCTTCATTACCCCATTTTTGATGGTGACAAAGGGGGAGAGAAATCTCCTCATTTGTGCACATAGAAAGGGGGAGCCTTATAGATAGGGGAGCAACTATCTATAAGCCAAATAATCTATTTTATTTGCTCTCGTATAATGGTTGTTTGTCATCATCAAAAAGGAAGATATTGTTAGGTCCTTTATTTTGATGATGATTTACAAACACCATTATTGGTGCTAATTGTGTATTGATCTATATTGTAGATTACAATTCATTAGCATCATATATGAAGGATTGGATAGAATATGAGCTACAACGACGATATCTAAAGGAGGTGGAGGCAAAGTGATAAAGCAATGTTTATCAAGAATACCATATGCAATAAGAAACTTCATCAACTCAAAAGCAATATCAAGACTCAAGAAATGTATTTCTATGCGAGAGATATTTGCTACTTTTATTTTCTCTCTAGTGCTAGAATATAGGCAAGAAGTTTATTGATTACATTTGAAGCTCATGGGATAACACACTTGCACATTTTCAAAATTTGTATTTTGATACTTTTGCTAAATTGATGATTTTCACAAATACGAGGACATTTTTACAAAATTCCTTTTCAAAAAAGTTTGTCAAAATGTTTATAAACTATTTACAAAGTTTTACATTTTTTAGAATTTATTTACTATTTTTTAGAGAGCATTGAAATTTAATTTCGAAATCGATTCAGGCTGATAACATATTATCAGTCAACTGACTAGTCGACTGATGAAGTCAGTCGACCAATGTGTCGACTGATGAAAGTCCCTGGAATCATTATTTTGCTCTCTGTTCTGTTTCGATCGACTGAAATGATCATTAGTCTACTGATGAGCTAGATATCGTATACAACATTCAGCTCACCAGTCGACTGATGCTTCCCGTCAGTCGACTGATGGGTATTGTAACGGCTATATTTGTATAGTTTCAGAAATCCAATTTTCTTAGGATTCTGTCTGGTTTTTTGGGGTTTTGGTTGCAGTATTCTCTCCTTATAAATACCTAACAACCCCATCTACCTTAGTACTGTTTGGTTCAAAAGTCGCTGCTGTGGAATTCATTATAACTTTGTTCGATTACAACAAATTCGAAAGAATAATCTTTTTATAAGACTTTTTCTACACAACAAAACAAAAATTAAAACTCTTGAGAAACAAACACGAAAATCGTCTATCAATTCTCGTTTTCGTGGGACTTTGCCTGTGCCGGGAACGCTTTGGTTCGTGGACCGCCGATTCACAGATCGTGAAGAGGGGGCTTATGATTCTAACTTCGTTATCGAAGTAGAAATTGAAACGATATCTTATCGAAGTAAGATAGTCGTTCTTCTTAAAATCAAGTCGAAGCTTAATTTCAAGGCGTTGCAAGAAAAGAACTCAAATCTCTGCTCTCTCTGCTCTGGAATGCTCTAACAAATGCTCGATCCTCGTCAGAAGTGACCCTAGGGGGGTATTTATAGCCTCAAGGGTCAGTAACTGCAAAAACTTAACAATCGAAGAAGTCAGTACGGCGAGACAGTGTTTACTGTCTCGCTGGGCGAGACAGCGTTTGCTGTCTCGACCCGCGAGACAGTAAATTTGCTGTCTCGCTCAGCGAGACAGTAAATGCTGTCTCGGAAAATGGCAGTTTCTCGCTGTAACTGTTCTCCCACGTTTCAAACTCCGTTATTTTGGCAGTTATCCACGTGATTTTCGCCCATGATGTTTCCCACGTCCCTTGGCAGTTAATGGACACGTGTAGGGCAGTTACAAATGTAGTTTTGACTATTTCAACACTATCTCGCTGGCGAGACAGCAAAGACTGTCTCGCTGGCGAGACAGCAAAGACTGCCTCGCTGGCGAGACAGTTCATACTTGTTTTGATTTTTTCCAAAACAGTATGAAATCCTTTCTTGTGAATTTTTGAGTGATCTTCTCTATGCTTGGAATATCTATTAGCATTTTTTGACGCCTACAAGTACCAAGCTTTCATTGCAAATTACTTGAGTTTAAGTTTATTGTTTTCAAAAGAGCTTCAACTTTCATTTGCTTTCACTATTTCTAAGTTCACATCCCAAACTTCAATTGTAATCTCTCCTCTTGCCATAGGACTACTGTAAAGAGAGAGTTTTTCTTCGAATTGTGACTATTGTGAGCTTGATCTCGTGAAGATCTACTGTGTGGTTGTGAGATCTCGGAGTAGTTTGTTGTGTAGAAGAAGTTCCGGCTTTCAAACCGGATGTGTAATGGATTTCTCCTCGAGAGTGGGGAGCGGGGACGTAGGTCAGCGGACCGAACCTCGTGAACACATAGCGCGCCATCAATTGGCTAACTATCTCTATCTTTACTCTCTTTTTATTATCATTGCATTTCATTTTGTGTGTGGTTTGTTGGAATTACTTTTAATTGCATTTTATTCATCCATAAACTCTATTCACCCCCTCTAGGGCCTTTCAGAAAGATGAGATGAAGTCTCTCATGTCAAACCATACGTGGAAACTAGCTGAGTTGCCCACGTGTAAGAAGACACTCCATAATAAATGAGTGTACTGGGTAAAAGAGGAGAAGGATGACTCCAGAAGATATAAAGCTCGGCTAGTTATCAAAGGATTCCAGCAGAAGGAAGGAATTGACTACACCGATAATTTTTCTCCAGTGGTGAAGCTCAATACTATTAGGACAATGATGAGTATTGTAGCTATTGAAGATCTTTATCTCGAGTAGTTGGATGTGAAGACGGTGTTTCTTCACAGAGATCTAGAAGAGGAGATATACATGCACCTGCTAGAAGGTTTCTCGGAAGAAAAGAAGAAGAACATACTGTGTAGACCCAAAAAGAGCTTGTATGACCTGAAACAAGCACCAAGGAAGTTGTACAGAAAGTTTGACGGCTTTATACACAAAGAAGATGAGCTCAAAAATTGGTTCAGGCGAGCTCGGGAATTGGTTCAGGCGAGCTTGAGCGGGACTCCGTAAGCGAGCTCGAGTGGTATCTGGCGACAGCCTGTCGCCAGCCTGTCGATTAGGGTTCCCTTATAAAAGGAACCCATATCTCCTCTCCTCTGTGCGACTTCTTCTTCTTCTTCTCTCTCTCTCTCTCTCTCTCTCTCTCTCGAGATTTTCCCTCAGGCGGCAGCTCTCTCTCTCTCTACTCTCTCGTGATCTCTCTTCTTTCTCCTTCAGCTCACGAGATTTTGAGGAAGGGAACTCAAGAAGAGGGGAATTTATTGAGGGGGATTTATTAAAGAGGGGGAATCAATATCGTACCTACAGTGTTGACTTGCATTTTGAGAGATCTTAAGTCTGAGATCTGCTCTTGTATTGTAATTTCTTGTTGATTAATAAGAAATTAATTATGTGGCTCTTGAGGACGTAGGCAAGTTTGCCGAACCTCGTAAATCTTGGTGTATTTTTCTTCATACTGCGTTTCTAGCTGTTTTAGGGGTTTAGCGTAGCCCCGGGTATTTCCCAACAGTGAGATATCCTAAAGTCTAGGGATTTTAGTGGAATAAAAAAAGTTGAAGGGGTTATCTATAACATCCCCAAAGTTTGAGGAGGGATAGAATTAAAATAGTTGAGAGGATTATTTGCAACAGCCTCTAAATTTAATGGGGGTTTTCTGAATTATCCCTTTCAAAAATAAGTTCTTCCAAAACACGTGTTAAATAAGTTTCTAGAGTCTCATTAGCTGTATCAAGTAGGTCCTTTAGAATTCGTTGTTTCAAACCCATGAAACAGTCAAAGTTTTCCATTGTATCCTCATCTCCTTTATAAAATTTCAGCTAATATGTATAATGGTCATGTCTCTTATATATCGAGACCCAATCCAAAACCATCAGTATTTTATTTTATTTTATTTTCAGTTTTCTCATTCCTCTCTCTTACTTTTCTCTTCTAGATCTATTTTTGTTGTTTCTCCTTTAATATCTATTTGTTTAATCTTATCTTTATACTGGTTTCTTGTTTCAAAGACGTTGAATTAATCATACAGCAAAAACTTTGTAAAATGATGATGGTACAATGAGAAACTTTAGCACATTTAATTACGTTTGTGCTAATTATCACATTGATATTTAAAATAAACCTCACTTATCATTTTGATATTAATTTAAAATAATACTGATATCTTTTTGGTATTTAAAGTCTAGAAAAAGGGTAATTTGGTACCAGATTTCGTAGTTTTCGATGAGTACTATAGATTTTTCATGGAAAATTTTCTTCTACTAGCTCTTTGACTTCTTCAAGTTATTGTATTTTACATCATACTTCTCCTTCAGTCTCTCCAAACTCAAATTTCTTTCTACAGCTTGACCCTCCTTTTTGGTATTTAAAGTTAATGATTTGCGTGGCATATATATAATATAATATAATATAATATATATATATATATATATATATATTATATATATATATATATATATATATATATATATATAATATATATTTATATATAATATATATATATATATATATATATATTATATATATATATATATATTATATAAGTCATAACTAAACGGCAGCCTAATGAAGTTAATTAATTTTCCAATATATTTAGAGAGAGAACGGAGAGAAGGAAGATGATTGCCGACGATCTGGGAGAAGAGGATGAAGAGGCCGGTTGCTGCTGATGAAAGGGTTGGGCTAACGTGTACTTCGGTTGGAGGTGGAGGGAGAAAGAGTGATTAATATTAAGGTAAAAAATTATAAAAGAATTGATGTGAAAGTTTTCTATAATATATATATATATATATATATATATATATATATATATATATATATATATAAACCGATAAGCACTGTTTTTTGCAGCGTGGGACTAACCCATACGAAGCTAATATATAGATGATAGTTTTGAAGGGTTTTTTTTTTTTGACAAAAACTTATTAAAGATTAAACATAAAAAAAAGACCCAATTAAATTTATTGGGGGCTTTTGTGAAATCAACCCAAAAAAGCTAAATAAGGTGATTCAAAATTGTGTTATGACAACTAATTTATTTCATGACACTACTACATTACACACATATACAAACTACATAACCCTAAATATATAGTTTCTAATTAAAAAAAAGGGCAAGACACAAGAGAATTCTCAAATTAAGTTAGTTAATTACCTGTTTCCGGACGGGACATCCAACAGCCATGGTGCATCTGTAGTAAGCCCGCGGACATGGGTTTCCCTTCGCCATCTTCTGTCCGTATTTTCTCCACTGGCACCCATCACTTATCTAATATATATGCATGCATATTTAGATTTTGGATTAAATCGCGAACATAATTAATTAATCTTTTTTTCAAAAGAGAAATCAATTGAATATATAGCTAGCTAATTAGTTACGTTATACCGATCACTCATCAGTAACATAATTTAATTAATTACCATTGGCGCTTCCGATCTAGCACGGACTGAGACTCTAGCCTTTCTGCAGGGCAGCTCGGACACTTGATCAGAAGTAGCTAATTTTGGGCTCTTGTTGCTCTCCGGCCAGCTCGGCGAGCTCATTTCAACGCCTGTCTGCCTCTTGCCGAAGGGAACTAGTCCTCGGTCCCTTGAAGGCAAACCCGTGCTGTTGCTGGGAGAAGGTGGTTCTTCATCGTCGCCGGTTGACCTAGGGTTTCCGTCGGTTGCTAGGGTTTTGTTCGGGGCGGGCTCCATAAATTGTTGTGCAGATAGCGGAGACGGGCTTGCCGTGTTGTTCTTGCCTTTCTGATGATTGATTGATAAGTTTGAGATGTCAGTTAACCAAATATTGTTGAATTCTAATGCACAAATTGGGTGCAGCTAGGACTAAATATACTGCAAAAACATGGTTATTCATTACAGTATCGATCTTTTGCAGATATCTAATTAAAGATCTAGCAAGTCACCAAGCACACTAGAGGATATGATGATATACATGAAGTCTTAATGAGCTAGTGAATGTTTTTGCCTGGATTGAGAATGAATAAAGAATGAAAGAACAACAATCAACAACAATCAAATTTGAGGTAAATAAAGACATCAAACCAAATCAAATTTGAAAACCTTTTTCCTATATATGAGAGTGAAGCGCGTCACTTTAGCGAAGTAATCCGTTTTTTTAACCAATATGATGATTGATTATTAGAGTGCAATATATATATGGCAATCAGATATTTGAATTGTGAGATAGGCCCTTCCTTTCCTATTTTTTCACTCAAAATCCTTCACCTTTTTCCCCTTGAGAAGAAGAAAAATAAAAACTTCTAGGTTCCTAATATGAATTAGTGAGGAGTACTTGAACACTTTTAACTGTTTCCTATTTTAGTGCATATATGCCCATATATATCATATCTTTCGAAAAGGAAAAAAATATCGACCCACAGATTTCTAACTGTTATATCTAACAGCCCCAAAACTAATTACAGAAAGAAAGAAAAAGGAAAAAAAAATAACAATAAAAGAAAAGAAAAATAACACTAACAAAAATATTCTACTCCACACAATAATCAAACGTATATATCCAGCTTCCCGGCCTACCTCACGTGCTTGTTGCTGCATGATTAGAAGAAGTTGATTGTGAAGAAGGCTGTAATTTCTTGTGACTTGATCCAACATGCTCCTCAACCTCAGATTCTCATCGCTCATTCGATCTAGCTCTCGTTTAAGTGTAAACAACTGTTATCATGATCGAAGCCGGGCAACGACATAAAATTCCAATCTTGTTTTTAAGACCCAAAATATATAAAACAATATTTAAAAACTAAAATTGAAAACCTTATGCGAATTAATGAAGCACACCTCATACTTTGGGCTCTCTTTGTTTGTCACCGCAGTCTGACCACCCTTCAAATCACCCGTTAATAGATGTAGTCCAATCTGCTTAATTAACATAACAGATACTAATAATTAGCTTAAAAATCTAAGACCAATAAAACTATATATATATATATATGCACACAATTATATTACTCAGGGGGGATCGAAAACTTGAGAAAACCCGTATTTAATTCAACCACACTTACGTTAACGCTCGATCTTGTACAAGACGGAGCACTACCTTCTCCATGCCCTCCTAGTTCTCCATCCCCATCTCCGGCCGGCCTAGCCGTCTGCTCCCTGAGCTGTCTCCCTGAGAAAAAATCCAACTCCTCAATCCCATTCTTTCGATCAATACTACCCTCGTCGTCGTCATCTCTCGAATCGCGGCAGGAGAATCCGTTGGGGTTTAGAAACTCCATTTCTCTTGGCCTCTCCATTGAGATGGAACTGAAGGAGGAGGAGGAGGAGAGAAGAAGAAAGAGATGGTGCAACAAATTAAGGGAGGAGAAAGTGTAATAAAAGAAATTTGGAGTCTTCGCAAGTAAGGGGTTTTGGTCCAATTAAAAGGCTCCGGAGGGTGCATGACAGCTAGCTGCTGCGGCCGCGGGGGGAATTCCCCGTTCCGTTCCGTTCCGTTAGATGACGGGGCATTTCCCGCACGTGCGGGAGGGGTCAACGAGGTCGACGGCACGGCTCGCTCTCTCTGACGGTTGTTACGGATGGAGGGCTCTGAGGGGGTCCCACGTGCTGAGATGGATACCTAATCCCCCTTGACTCTGGCGTTCGTGCCACCTCACCGTTAGGTGGACCATAAGGATTGACCGGGGACCGGGGTTATTTATGCCCAAAGTGGTACTTACAAAGCTTCCAAAATTAGGCCAAGATTTTGTTTAATTTTCAGTGTGAATAACAGATTGTTTCATGGAAATTCTATGAATTTGTTTGTAGAAATCTTCTATACAGGACTTTTGAAAGAAAAATATCCATTAAAAAAAAATCTCCCAAAGGTAGTTTTAAAATAGTTATACTAAAAGGTCCATCGATTTGAATGTGTTACCTTTAATTAACCGTGATAACTTAACATTTAAAAAAAATATTCCTCTCATCTTCTTTAAATTTTTATAGCACAAACTTGTAAAGTCTATCTACTCTGATTAAGGGGGTGTTTGGTTCAATTTCTAAAAATTATAGGAAATGTTTTCCACCTAAAATATGATTTTCTTGTATTTCTTAAAAAAATTATAGGAAAAGTTTTGAGAAATAAAAAAGTACCAATTTTCTTGTTTTTTGTACTTTGTTTGTTTGGTTCAAAACAAGAAAATAGCTCATAACTTTATAGAAAATAACAAGATTTGGTAGGTTTTTAATTAAATATGGTATGTGTCAGATTTCTGGTGATTTCCTCTCATTTTGAGAGGAAATTGTTTTTTGTAAAATTTGGTAGGTTTTTATATTTTATAGAAAATATTTCTGTAAATTTTTTGTTGAACCAAACACAATTTACAGAAATCTCTGGAAAACTTTTAATTACAAAGTTGCCATTATCAGATGTTTTGAGAAAAGTTATCTCAAAAAATGTGCAATCAAACAGCCCCTAAGAGTACAAAAATATATATTTACAAATCTACGGATGTATCCTTACTCGAATCCATTAGTATACAAATATGGTTACTAAATATCAAATATGACAAGAAATGATTACAGACCGGGATTTCTCACCATCCGAATCCTCATCTAAAATATCTAAATACATATATGGATGATACATATATATGCTATTGTTTTAATCTTTGAGCAAAAGATATAGAAGAATTGAAAAAGATATCATAAAGACCCTAGAAAGATTTAACACTAGAATGAATTGGATGGATCATGGAGGGTGGGGGGTGCGAAAAAATATTTGTATCCGGAAATATATTTGTATCCATATCCATTTGAATATTGATATAATTACTAAATATCTATATTCAATAGAATATGTTACCAATTATACAAATATGCATTGAAATATTCGGATTCGTGTCCTAAATATTTGATCATATACTTGCAATTGTTTGATTATTAAACTAATTAATTTGTAGTTAATTTTGATGGTAAAAAAAATCGGTGCTACATGCAATATTTGGCATTTTACAATTGTAGGGTACCAAACAACCTGTGTAAGTTTTTCGAGTGCAAGTCGACTGCATATCTGCTATCATATCAAATAGGAAACAGTTATCTTATACGGTTTGGTCCTCAACCTATGCCCGCGACTTAAATTTTTAAATTTCTTTCTGCTTCTCGTCGCTCACAAACAGCCCGCCCGCCCCCGCCCCCCCCAACCGCCACCCACACCAATCTTTCATTGCTTATTGTGATAGGCAACCGCTAACTCCCATTCAGTTTCATCATCAGAAAAAATAGAATGAATCTGAACATCTTGACCAATTTATGCGATACAATTTAATTATTGCTAGCCAGTATTGGATTTAATCTAATAAATCTATTTGTGGGCACATATTATTAATCAATGTGTATTGCTATCTTTAAGGATAACCCACTAAAGTGATCAATTAATTTGGGTTAATGGGTATTTAAATAAATCATGGGGTTATATGTGCAGATACCAGATTGTAATTGTGATTTGTTGAGGGGCCAAATTATAAATTTACAACATCTATAAATAAGGGGTTATGGTCCCTAATCTAGGGTTACATTCTCTAATTCTTTTCACCCCCATCTAGAGAGAAATTCGGTTATAGAGAAACCCTAAGGTTAGAAGATCCAAAACTCATCTCATGTTTCATCTATGGATTCAGGTATAAGCTTTCGCTCTTTTGATTATTGTTAATCTCTTCGAATTAATCATGGTTTTATGGTTTTAGATCTTAAGTTTTTATTAGATCTAACAGCCAGTTCTTTCCAGATATTAATGGCTTGTTTGGATGGAAGGTAGAGAGGGGGAGGGGAAGAGAAATATAATTTTAATCTTGTTTGCGAGTTCCATTTAGGAATATAGAGGAGGGGGGGGAGGGGGGGGGGATTTGAGCCAAAATCTTACGCCCCAAATTGGGGTGTAATGAAGGGGAATGGAAGGAAATGGAACTTGTCCCCTTCCTTCCCTTCCCTAAGTCATCTCCCAAACACACTGTAAAGGGTTTCTGTAGATTTTATCTCTCAAATCTTTCACAATTTGATATTAGCCCCTCTAAGCATTAAAATTACTAGAAGGACTCTCAAATCATCAGGATAATGGTAATTTGGTCTCTCAAGTACTCGCTTTACATTAGATGAGTCAAAAACAAGCACTCACGGAGTAGTTTAGTAATTGAGCGTGTTAAGAACTAAACTAGCGATAATGCACAAATTTTACTGAAAATTTTAAAAAAGAGACCAAATTGCAACAAGCCAATAAATAAACCTAATGATCGAAAAAGCCTATCAGCAATTTCCATGATTTGAACGACTACTATATATAAAATATTATTGAAGATTACCAATTTTCAAATTTTCAAAAAACCCGGCCTAGAATCAAACACAAGACCTTAAGAGCTATATTTAAACCTTCTAACTGTCCGGATCACCCAGTGCGTAGCATTTTTCAAATTATGAGTCATATATATAAATTCACACTATATTTATTTTTGGATCATACTAACTCGGTATAGATCCTTTACATCCTTAATTGTAGAAAATCTTCACAATTTACTATTCAAATCTTTTGACTCAATGGACCCCAGGAATGATATTAATTATCTAAATAATATAAACATACTTTTAATTATCAGTCATATATATAAATTCACACTATATTTATTTTTGGATCATACTAACTCGGTATAGATCCTTTACATCCTTAATTGTAGAAAATCTTCACAATTTACTATTCAAATCTTTTGACTCAATGGACCCCAGGAATGATATTAATTATCTAAATAATATAAACATACTTTTAATTACGGGACCCATTGAGATAAACCAACAAGGTTAGCCCATTTAACTAATTACATAGGCATTCTCTACGATCAAGATTGTAGAGGATATCCAGACCCATACCAACTAGTTCTACCGTGACATTTCATGACACTGAAATCTAGCCTAACTTTTCTCCGAGGGTATCCAGTGATGCTGGAGTCTATACGCAATCCCGCTGTCTTTGTTAAATTTGAACTAGAGAAAAACATGACAAATAAATTGATCATGACCGTCTTTAATGTTGTGGTGCTCACCCACATCCATGGCTCAGTGATTATGAAGTAAGTTCACATTATGAAAGATTACAAATTCAATAGCGTTGAAATAGTAGCTTCAAAAGGTGGCGAAATTAAGGATAATGTTTGTTTCGGACCATCTATTCAAGAATGCTTTTCTCACATAAAAATAAATATCGATGTATGTGTTTGCGGAAAAAGTTGTTGTATTCATTGCTGCATTCATTATAACTTTGATCGTTACAATGAAATAAAAAGATAGCCTTTTTATAAGACCGGTACACAATGAAAACAAAATAAATACAACTCTTTTCAAACAAACGCAAGATCTGTTTGTCATCTCTTGCTTGCGTGGGTCTTTTGCCTGTGACGGGGATGTTGATATCCGTGGACCACCGGGGCACTCAGATCTGGTCCGGATAAATCGGACAGAGTTTCGTTGATCCGCGTGAGATCTAGAAACTTTCTGATCCGGATAAATCGGACAGAGCTTCGTCTATCCGCGGAGGGATATAGAAGCAGAGCTTCGTCGATCCGCGTGAGATCTAGAAGCTATAAGCGTATACCTCGGCTAAAGCGAGGTAATAGCTCTTCTTAGTATCAACGCTAAGGCCAATACTAAGGATCTGACGGGCGATGAAGGCTGATGTAGACCACTCCTCCTCTTGTTGAAGCTCACGGGCACTCTTCACTGCAGCAGGGCTTCGCCAAGGCTCTCCAAAACTCCTCTCCTCATCAAGGCACTCAAAGGGGCTATTTATAGGCTTTAGGAGGGGGCAAGGGGGTCTAGAGGACCACCAAGGGGTGCGGACACCCCTTGGTGTCTCGGCTATGGCCGAGACACCCTAGGGTGTCTCGGCCAAGGCCGAGACACCCCTGGGGTGTCTTGGTTTTGCCAAGAATAATGACCATAACGGGTTCGAAATGCAGTCTTTGGCACATCTTCCGGCTTAATCTTTAATTGATAGTAACCAGAACGGAGATCAATCTTTGAAAATACCTGAGCTCCTTGTAATTGATCAAATAGATCATCAATTCTTGGTAATGGATATTTGTTCCGAATGGTTACTTTGTTCAATTCACGGAAGTCAATACATAATCTCATACTTCCATCTTTCTTCTTCACAAATAACACTAGTGCACCCCAGGGTGACACACTAGGTCGAATGAAGCATTTATCTAAAAGTTCTTACAATTATACCTTGAGTTCTCTCAATTCAGCAGGTGCCATTCGATAAGGAGCCTTAGAGATGGGACTCGTACCAGGTACTAGGTCAATTGAAAATTCAATTTCTCTATCTGGGGGCATTCCGGGAAGTTCATCTGGAAATACTTCTGGAAATTCTCGGACAATTGGTATTTCTTCCAAGCTTGGTTTTCCATCATCAACCATCTCAACTGAAGCCAAATAACCCATACATCCATTTCTCAGCGCTCGATATGCTTTAAGGGCTGAGATAATTTTTAAGGGTTCTTGACACTTGCCGCCCTCAAAACAAAATTCGGGTTGGCCAGGAAATTTGAATACTACTTTCTTTTCTCGACATAAAATAGAAGCATGATTTAAGGATAACCAATCCATCCCCAATATGATATCGAAATCATGCATTTCTAGCATCATTAATTCTACGGGGAGTTTCTTGTCGAGAATATAAATTTTACCCCTACAACCTTGAGTTGATACTAATATGCTACCTCCAGGTGTACCAACAAGCAATTCTTGTTGTAGGGTATCACATGGAAATTTGTTTCTCTTAACAAACTGTGCAGCAATAAAGGAATGCGATGCACCAGAATCAAATAGTACTCGAGCAGGAACCGATGCAAAAGTTAGCGTACCTGTCACCACATCCTTGTTTGAAAGGAATGCAATGCACCAGAATCAAATAGTACTTGAGCATGAACCGACGTAAAAGTTAGCGTACCTATCACCACATCTTTGTTTGCTTCTGCTTCCTTCTCAGTTAGAGAATAAACTCGGGCATTGGCTTGAGGATGCTTGTTCCCACCACTGGACTGGCCAGGCTGGAAGGTATTCCGAGATGATTGCTGTAGGGGACAATTTGCTATTTTGTGATCCTTCTGACCACATCTCAAACAAGCTCCAGTATTTCTCCAATAATTTTTCGCTTCATGCCCAAGTTTATGACAAACATCACATCTTAAAGTTGTCTGATTTGGAAATTGCCCTTCTCTGCGTCCAAAATTCTGCTTTTTGTTTCTCCAATTCTTATTTCTCCCACTGTGATTGTCTTGCCAGAATCGCTTCTTTGGGTAGGAGCTGCTCGCCTCATTCTTTGGTTTTGTATCAATTTCAGTCTTCCGAATGTCCGGTCGAAGCCCTTCCTCGAAGCGACGAGCTCTATCTTCCTCATTACCCAACAAGTGAATGGCAAATTTTGACAGATAAGTGAATTCTTCTTCATATTCAGCGACTGTCTTATCACCTTGCTCCAATTTTCGAAACTCTTGTTCTTTTTGTTTGCGAACAGTTGAAGGAAAATATTTTTCATAAAAAATCTTTTTAAACTCCTCCCATGATAACTTGTATGCTTTCTCTCCCAACGTCCTGACCTGCATTTGCCACCACCCGTAAGCGCGTATTTTAGGGATTTTACCATAACCCCTGATTAATTGCCACGTTAATAGTTGTGTGGCTAAATGTTATTTGAAGATTTGGACGGCACCTCTTAACGGAAGAATAAAAACAAATGAAAACAGAAAAAAATCAAAGAAAATCGCAGAAAATAAATCTTAATTTTGGGTGCTCCTCATTTTGACCATTTGTCCGATTATGATCAATTTGATCTTGTTGTCTGGTGACTACAGTTGTCACTGCTTGCAGCAGATCCATCAACGCATTGTTATCTATTGGGTTCCCGGAAGTGGATGCACGGGAAATTCTAGATCTCATCATTTCACCTATTGTCTGATTTAGATCCCTATCTCCATTAGGAGGGGTTTGCTCATTACCTGGAGCCATATCTTCCTATAAATAATAAAATATTTCAGTCAACTATTATACAAGGAGAAATTCTTAAGTCAATCACATATATGCAATTTGAGTAATTAGGAACTCAATCATTACTCAACATAATATCACAAGTCAGTATTTACAAACCAAAAATATATTATTAATATTTAACTTTTTAGTTCATACACATATCTGAGTATATGGGTTCATATATACATATTTTCTACCAAAATGTCCTACATAAACCAAAAGAGTAACTATAAAAACTATTAGTCTCCCGAATATCAACCAGAACCTATAATGTAAGATATATGACTAATTATTAATTCAGAACAAACATATATTATAGGTAAATCAATTCATAATCTAAAGTCTAATAAACTCAAATATAATCAATAATAATTAAATTATGCAGTGCATATGAGTTTGTTGCTATCTCTAGTAATTCATCAAAAATTTAAAATTCTCATATACTAGCTTTTGGACTTTTTAGTAATTTATAATAATGCAGGGGTTATAGGGAATTTATCAAGTCTAGAAGTTATTGTTTATTCACCAGATTGGACTCGTTTACAACTGAATAAAAAGGCAGGGGTTTAATAAATATTTTTCTAATCCTTTTTCAAACTATAAGGTTTGTTTCAAAAAATTTCATGGTTCAGGGGCTTAAAGCAATTTTCCTCTCCTTACATCACTTCAACAGATCATCTTCCTCCCCACCTTCTTCTTCGTTCCTTTTTTCTTCTTCTTTTTTTCTGGTTCCCTCTCTTCCCCTTTTTCTTTCGGTTTTTCTCCTCTCTCTTTCTCTCTCTCTCTCTCTCTCCTCCTTCCTCTCCCTGTCTCTTTCTTTCTCACGACTCGCCAAAGCACCAAGACGACGACAGGGGGGTTGCCGGCGACCAAGATGGCCGGGGTGACGAGGAGAGGCTGACGACGAGGAGAGGCCGACGGCGGAAGTCCCCCCCCCAAAAACAAGGTTAGCTTATTTATTTATTTTCAGTTTATTTCATGCCTCCTAAACATAGAAATTTGCAAACCCTAGATTCTTTATTTCACATTCATAACAATTTAATTTCCCTTATTCATTCTATTTTGATTGATTTACTAAGATTTCTATAACGACTTTACTCTTCTAAAACAAGAAATCAACAAAAGAGAAGGGTTTATACCTTGGGTTTATTAGATGAAATCCTATGTTTTCCTCTCACTGCCTTCTTCCTCTTCTTCTTCTTTTATTTCTTTTCACAAATTTCAATCTGGGTTCTCAGAGGGTTGGGTTGAAGAAATGAGAGGATATTTTCTGTTTGTTTTATTTTCTGCGATTTTCTTTGATTTTTTTCTGTTTTCATTTGTTTTTATTCTTCCGTTAAGAGGTGTCGTCCAAATCTTCAAATAATATTTAGCCACACAACTATTAACGTGGCAATTATTCAGGGGTTAAGGTAAAATCCCTAAAATACCCTTAATTAGTTAATTAATCTGTAATTAAAGGAAAAATTCTCTATAAATCAAGTTTTTTAAGGCTTTAATTAGTTGGGTTACTACAGAACGGCAACAATGACCAGAGAAAGTTCACGAAGATGTCAGGATGCCGGATACTCGTGAGGTGGAACTTTCAAGAGTTCAGACTCGGAGTAAGAGTGCCACTGGAAAAAGGGCGCTGGGGCCGGTTGAAGAAGCCAAGTATGACAAAAGAGCTCGTCGGAAGTTAGCGCTCGAGCCCCCTGCTTCTAAACTTATGTCGGATGCTCAAAAAGCATGGCATACCGAAGAAGAAGAACAAGAATCAACTGCTATGGAACTCTCGCCTCAGCCTGGTCTTCCCAACGTTGGTCCAGCTTCAAGAGGCCCTGCCTCTTCTGCACATTCATTGGATGAAGAAGAACGTGGAGATGAATCATTTGCAGGGGGTACGGATTTCGCCCCCGAGGACACGCTTCGTGATACTGCCTCCATTGCCCCGCATGTTGAAGAAGATATACTTCCTGTCCAAGAACCTACTATGGCTGCCCAGTAAGATTCAATAACAGACAAGTCTCCTTCTGCTTCTATGTTGCTACCCCCTACAGGAAGTACGCAGTTAAGCCCTACGACTGGGGTCATATCAAAACCTACAATCGCCGAGGATCCACCAACGCTTCCTTCCGTTGACGAAGATGAGCCTATGGACCATAGCGATGGCGAGGATGATATGGATGATGATGGTGACCAAAGTGGGGGTAATGAAAATGATGACAACTTGGGTGATGACAGCGATGATCCCGATGATTAGGATATTCCACCACCATCTTCTGCCGACAAAGCGTCAGCCTATATTCCTTGGCCTCTCACTGATAAGTATC
>NC_033800.1:35389320-35418782 GCF_001876935.1 Asparagus officinalis
ACAGCCATACCAATAATAGTGATACTAAACTAATCACTAACGATCATGATAATACTGATATAAATAAATAAATTACTACAATGTACAATTTAATTCCAATGCTCAAGTCAATAAATTAAAGTTATCAGCTAAGTAATTTGTATCAGAATTCATACTACATATTAGTCACCTTGTAGATGAAGACGTAAAATTGTGAACATCTCTGCTAAAGGAACTGCTAGACTCTGACCAGCATTTGAGGTTATTTAAGTCAACAACTCACAAAGCACATAGAAAAAGCTCAAGAAAACATGACTTGCAGTAAGTTGAGCAGATATTGCCTGAACGCGGGTATGTTTGTTTGAAGTATTAAGGATGTTTTTGTGGATCGTTATGGTTATTTAATTATTACATATCTGAACAGCATAATGCAGCTGGATGCGGCTCTCGTGCAGAATGATTAAAAAAATACCACAGAAATCTGCAGTGTGCAAGTAAAATCCAAGCTCTCTTATTAAAATAGAAAAACAAAGAATGATACGTAGAAGCTGCTATCGACTTTCGTGACGTTACAGGGATATGTATACAAGCTTAATTAACAAGAATAACCAAAAACTGATCACAAGTGTTGAAACAAAAATAAAATAAAAAGAAGTGATTACCAAGAATTTCTTGTTTCATAAATGTCAAACTCCCTTGGTGAATATACCTATACAACAAAAACGATGAGATTAACTAATTAGACAGAGAGAGAGAGAGATTATAGAGTACTGAATGCTTGGCTCCTCGCACGCCACCCGCAGTAACCAAATTCAAGCAGCAAGAATTAGTGCACACGTGTGGCATTCAGGGAGCCAGGCATTCTCATGAATTACTATATATATTTCCTTGCATTCTCATGAATTACGATATATATTTCCTCCATTGCTAGCTTCTCTTTTTCTCTTCAAAGAAATCATAAACCAAAGCAGCTCAAAAACAAACTGTTGGCGATGGAGAGAGAGAGAGAGAGAGAGAGAGAGAGAGAGAGAGAGAGAGAGAGACCTAAGTGAGTAACAAAGGGTCTGTTGGCGATGGAGAATTTATGGGCATGAGACTGCTGTACTGATAAAATATTAAGAAGAAAAAAAGTAGAAAAAAAAGCACGTTAAAAGAAACAAAAGCCGGTTGCACTTTAAACTCACCCGCAGGCTGGCTACGTGCAAATAGCTGATGCACTAAAGCCTCAAGATCAGCAGTCTTCTGGGCTTGTGCGTTCATCTGCTCAGCTTGTGCGTTCATCTGCTCGGCTTGTGAGGCAATCTGCTCGGCTTGTGAAGCTATCTGTTCGGCTTGCATAGCTACTGTCTCCTTTAAAGCCACGACCTCAGCATCTCGCTCAGCTGACTTTGCAATAGAACTGGTAGATGAATTCCCTCGAAGGTGGATCCCATACCCCTTCAGGTAACCTGGCGTCCTTCCAAGTACCTCAATGGAGATCTCAAACTCATTCATCGGGATGTAACTTCGGGCTGAGATTGTTCGATAGTCTTGTTGACTAATCGCTCCTGTCATTTTTAAAGATGTAAGATCCATATCATTAATGAATAGATATAAGTTTTTTGTATAGATTGATTTAACAAAAGTAAATTGGACATACGTACATAGGTATCTTGTGCTTTCTCGTTTACCCATACTTTCCTTGTTTTTTGGTAGTGGGTTTCCTTGTAAAATTCCGGAAAAGAGGGAGCTTGCCCATCATTTTTTGATTTCTGTAATTGTATAAATTTATCATTAAGGTTGTTAATAACTATTTATAGTCTATTTAAAAAGTAAAAACTTATAAAGCAAAACTTACAATTAGTGACATCGCTGCTGCAAATGATCGGGAACCAGATATATGATTGTAGGGCAACTTTGATCGACTCACCTTCGCTTTATCAGATTTCGTCTAATGACCAATATAAAATATATTATTAAAATATGTAACAACATGATTCCAAAATTAACATGACAATTTAATAAAGTGATTTGAGATCTATACCTTCCATTCTTCAGTTTGCCACACATCGATCATCGATACCCAATCATTGGGATCCACACGCTTCGGTGGATGGTTCTTGGGATCAGGTACTCCCTTCTCTATTAAACCAAGATAATAGGTGTGCAACTCATGCTTCCAATTTCTATATATACTCTGACACTTTTTCTTTATGGAATCTTGGATGACTAGGTCGTTCTCATAGTCCCCGACATCAAATCTTTGCTACAAGTACAGTTAAGCATGAATATACATATAAGCATTAATATATCTTTGCTACAAGTACAGTTAAGCATGAATATACATATAAGCATTAATATGATATATATGTATGCTTTGTTCAGTGCTTGAAAGCTTGGAAGTGACATTAGGAGTTTTTTGTAAACCATTAATATGGTATATATGTATGCTTTGTTAAACTGTATGTCATTGTCATTCTAAATAATCATATGTTGTCAACTCTTCTGATAGGCTTTGTTAAACTGTATGTCATTGTGCATTTGATGGTAGTTGGAAATATAGACACATATAAATACTAGCATTTGTATGTCGTTATGCTAATCATCATCAAAGAAATATAGACACGTATAAATACTATCAGAATTATGCTAATCATCATCAAAGAAATATAGACACATATAAATACTATTTGAAGGAAGTATCAAAATCTTTTCACATGAACAGAGCCATAACAACACAAATGTGCACAACTCAATCATTAATGAAGAAGAAAATGTACTCCACTTTTTCCTTTGCGCTCTCCCACCGTAAATTATAATGGTGTCACACTCAACCTCACAATGACATCCCCTGTTTCTACTCTTGTTTGATTACCAGCACATCTACAAAAGGACACGGGACTTTGAACTCGTGGCCAATTCTAGTAATGAAAACTATATTCTACCTCCTAATTATTTATTGCACACTGCAGACACCGGTGGTTATATCCCTCATTAGTGGCTCGAGTTGCAATCAACATATATAATTACCGACAAATATATCATAGCAATGAAAATATATCAGGACCCCATAATTATTGAGAAACAAAGAAGGTTGGAACAGATTCTGGTGCAGTTATCAGCCCTTGTTAGAACTTTTTAATTTGTTGATCTTTAAGTCTTGTTTATCATTTATAATTGCATATTGCATAAATCTTTGGCCTTATTTTCCCTTTGTATGATTTGAATTATGAAATGAACATGCCCAGCTGGTATCTTATATGCATTTTGGTGTCACCTGTCTAGTTTTTAAATGTTGAAAGTTCTTAATTTGCTTCCTGTTTTGTTCTCGGAGTTCTTGTCTGGTAATCATGCATTGGCTTGGATAAACTGGTCACAATGAATGTTTTTCCTTTGAGAAGGCTATAATTTTGTCTTCCTTTTGGTATATCTGAATCTGGTGCATTGAGGTAACAGAAACTAAGCACTGTTTTAGATTTTTGATAGTTATATGGTTGGAAGCTGGAGATTTTTGATTGGTTCTCCACAGCTTTATGGATTCTCAGGTCCTTCCTCTGGCTGAATATCTTGAGAACTTTGTTCTACTTTTGATCTCCTTTTTGGGATTCTTATTTATTTGAATACATTTCCAGTTTGTCCAGCTGTTATGTTTCATTGTTTACTTCTCTCGGAATGTATATGAAGCAGTTTAACAAATTTCTATATGTTTTCCAATATAGCGAAATTAGCACAAAACCCATATATGATCTTAAACATGCAAAAGCCAGAATTATGGGGTTTGTATATACCCCATTGATTGCACGTTCACATCTCATGGTTATACCACATTGATCTTAAACATTCATAACTTGCTGTAGATAATTATGTTTCATTTGATGCATAATAAACTAGCCGTTATGGTTGAATAAATCAGGACAAATATATCATAGCAATGAAAATATATCATTAAAGAATGATTAAAAAAATACCCGAACTCTCATAATGATCGCCTCTCGAATCCCAGCATCAATATTGTCTCAACCACAATTGCGAACCGATGCAGATGTTCGGATCTCCTTACCAATCTCATTCGCGAGGGATGTCGCATGCTCCCCCTCCGGTGCTCCACTCGAGGAAGGGATCGGAACTGAAATCGCATGACCCAATTGTCTCACCAATCTCTCTGTCCCCTTCCCTCGTGTTGCACCGCGTACATTTCTACGGGCCGATGGTACCGATCCTACATAAAATGCAAAGTTAATTGAATTAAATTTTATATCTAATATAAAGGAAAGGTGAATCTGATATGTAAATAATGATATATTAATACATACGCTGCTCCCGATCGTTTGTGGGCTTTCTAGTTGGTCGGGTTGGGCAATTGATGATTGCTCGGGGTAGGGCAGCTCGCTACGGGTACACTGGGGTGGCTGGTTCGAAGCAACCAAATCCTCATCTCGGGCACAGAAGTCGATGGTGTAACATTTTTGGACCTGCGTCCTGGAGCCATACGTGTTACCTGTTATAATTGAGTAAAATGAATTATTAGTACACATAATGAAAAGAAATTAATAATAAATAATAATAAGTAATGACAAGGACAAGTAATTACAATTAACCATTAATGACAATACACAAATAGATATTACCTCTTCTAAATCATCATTGTCATCTTCACTCGATGAGCTAAGCAAATTATCATCCATAGGCGGTTGGTACTCATCATCATCCTCACAAACCTTTTTTTTACTGCCTTTACTTTTCCTCTCATGCATTGGCAACGTCCTGGAAATTGTTTGTGAAAATGGTGGTATTCCCAAAGCTCTCATTCTCTCTATATTCTCATCTATTGTTTTGCTCCTTCTTGCCTCATATATTTCTGTCATTTTCCGTGTGGACCCCGGTTTGACCCATAATTTTTTACCACTGTGCATATTTGATAACTATGAAAAAAATTACATGTTAGAACATATAAATTATGCCAGGTTGTAACATTAAACTTTTATACAAAATGATAGAATGTAATTATGTTGCTTTCAAACAATATTATTTCTTGATATTTGTTCATTTACGAAACAAAAACATATACTACACATCATAATCAATATCAGGGTCTATTTCTAAGTCAGCCTGATTATGCAGATTATCTTCTTCATCATCGCCATACTCTTCCATTCTCTGATCATTGTCAACTTCATACTCTGTATTTAGGTCAGCACTGGGAATGATATTGGGACCAATATCATCCCTATAATAAGGATAATTTGTAGTAGGCTCGACGAGAATTGGAACAGCGACAGTGGTTTCAACTTGTTGAAATGCATCATTAAGCATATCATCATGGACTTGTTCCGGTACATCCCACACACTCATGTGTTGAACCCGTTCTACGACTTTCCAATGAGCACCCAATTTGGTATCATCAATGTAAAATACTTGCTTCACATGCTCTGGTAGCACAAATGGATCGTTTTGATACCAACGACCCCTAACATCAATACTTGTGATATGTGTATCTTTATGTATTCTATTTTTACCGCCAGTGTTGAACCACTCACATTGGAACAGAACAACCTTAACCCCATGCAAATATTTCAGCTCCCAGACTTTGCATAAGTAACCGTAAAAGTCAATTGTTTTTCCATCGTGATCCCCTTCCACAACCAAACCACTATTTTGACTCTTACGACGGTTGTCGCGATCTTTAGTGTGGAACCGAACGCCATTACAAATGCATCCTTCATAGAGATGAACTAATATATCTGGACCATTTGCTAATGACCACAATTCATCAGTTGCCCTTGGTGACCCGATAGTTCGCAAATGATTTATCTACATAAACATATTACAAGTGCATTAGGTAGTTGCCCTTGGTGACCCGATAGTTCGCAAATGATTTATCTACATAAACATATTACAAGTGCATTAGGTTCAATAATGTCAATTTAATTTTAATTTATAAAATGACTTGTGCGTATTTCAGATAACTTACATGTTGTTTGAACCATTTTGAAAATTCTTTTCATTGTATCTGAGTAATGTCATGTCCTCTAGAATTTTGGATCGTAGCCTTGTGTTCCCTACATCCAGAGGTGTCAATCAATTGGTTAGTAAAACTATACAACTGATTCAAACTTAAAAAACTTAATACATACTCTAGAAACGGCTCCAATTCAGGGCTATTATACAACACAAACCACTGAGCCATATCCAGATCTTTCTGAGACACATTTGGAGCTCTTGTGATTGGTCCGAAGGGACGAGCACTTTGTGTGAAAACCGACAATCCAGGACCAAGTATACCACAATCAACATTTCGTTCTTCTCGAACAACTCCTTTCAGATACATTGAACAAAAAGTAAGACACTCTTTAGCAATGTAAGCCTCTGCAATTGAACCTTCTGGCCTAGCTCGATTGGTAACGTACCCCTTTAGTGTTCCAAGAAACCTTCAAAGGAACCATAAAATAGAATAAGATTTATATGTAATATAGTTGCACAAATACGAAACTAATTAATTACGTGGTCCTCTAATATATACTTTTCGATCGGATACATCCACCGATATTGCACAGGGCCAGCAAGCATGGCTTCACGTGGCAAGTGAACAGCCAAATGGACCATCACATTGAAAAAAGCCGGTGGAAAAATCCTCTCCAGTTTACAAAGTATGAGGACAATGCGTTCCTCTTAACTTTTCCAAGTCACTGTGCCTCAATGTTTTAGAACAAAGGTCCTGAAAGAAGCTTCCCAACTCAAAAAGTGTTGTACCAATTTCCTTATTAACATATCCGTGCATCCCAATTGGCAGAAGACGTTGTAGAAGGACATGATAATCATGGCTCTTCAGACCCGTTAATTTGCCGCCTCTAGTGCTCACGCACCTCGATAGATTTGCTGCATACCCATCAGGATACTTAATCGATGCCAAGAATGCACAAAAACCCTCTCTCTCTTCTGGGGATAGTGTGTAGGCTGCAATAGGCTTGCGAATGGATCCATCTGGTTGTTTCTCTAAATGTAATTTTGACCTTATATCCATATCTTCCAAATCGAGGCGAGCTTTATTCGTGTCCTTATTCTTCCCGTCTATACCCAATATTGTCCCAATGATTGCCTCACATATATTCTTTTCAATGTGCATGGGATCCAAATTGTGCCGCACCTTTAGTTCTTTCCAATACGGTAGCTTGAAAAAGATACTTTTCTTTCTCCAATTTAGGGCAATGGATTCATAGGGTCTTTTCCTCTTTAAAGGATGCTTTCCAAAATTAACATTTGGTAATTGATCCAGCTGCTCAAGTACCTTTTCCACGGGTAACTCCAAAGATTTCATGTGATGTTCAGTCCTACCGTTAAAGTCCTTACTCCTTCTCATAGTGTGATTCCTAGGCAAGTAAACTCGATGACCGAAGTATCCAATCTTACTCCTCAATCGATGCGATAATGGATCATCTTTGCAAGGTGGACAAGCTAAATAGCCTATTGTGCTCTACCCAGACAAGTTACCATATGCAGGAAAGTCATTAATGGTCCACAATATAACTGCATGCATCCGAAAGATCTGTTTTTTGGAGGCATCATAAGTTACTACCCCATTGTCCCACAACTCCTTCAACTCGTCGACCAAAGGCCTCAAGAAAACATCGATGTCGTTCCCTGGTGCATGTGGTCCAGGAATAAGTAAGGACATCATGAAAAAAGATTCTTTCATACACAACCAGGGTGGCAAGTTGTAAGGCATAAGTATGAGTACCTAGACTCCCCACATACAGGACACTTTATTAGGTGCGAGTTCTCCTTCCAAAACAGTACACAATCATGTTGGCATGCATCGATATGCTCATATCCCATGCCCAGATCACGCAACAACTTCTTCGTTTCATAAATTGACCCCGGAACCAAATGACCCTCTGGCAATAAGTCCCTAAATATCTGTAAAATCATGTCGAATGACTTATTACTCCATCTATTCTCAACTTTCACATGAAGCATCTTGACAACAAATGCCAACAAAGTGAAGTTTTTGCAACCAGGATACATTTCACGCTGGGAAGCTTCCAGTAATTTTTCAAAGTTTCGAACATTATGATCCATCTCTACATCATCATCTTCCATATAAGTTCCTCTGTAATGGTCTTCCATTAATTCTGGATACTCATCTTTGTTATCGTCATCGCTCTCATCCCTGTCATCACCGGAATCACCATGTTGATTATCAGGCAATTCTCCATGGTGCAACCAAATCTTATAGGATACCATAATCCCATATCGAACCAAATGATCTTGCACAATACCAAATTCACACCAATCAAGATTCATGCATTTGTTGCACGGACACTGAATCGTTCTACGTCCGCCTGCATTTACTTTTGCAAATTCAATAAAAGCATCAACTCCGGCCCGATACCGCAGACTTAATCTATCCCTAATCAGTGTCATCCAACTCTTATCCATACCTGATTACAATTGGTGTGAATATAAAATCATATTAATTTATTATCATAAAATAAAAAGTAGCATCTCAAATAAATATGCAATAACAAATAAAAAATCGGTTATCTTTCATTCAGTCTTATTCTCTCAAAAAATAACTTCAAGTGGTAACTCAAGGCAACAGAGGGATTGACTCGTCGACGTCTAGCTAATTTTATGCATCGCCTGTAACTCATCTAAGTCAATTAAGGCGATACTTAATTTCATACTCGTCTAGCTAATTTTATGCATCGCCTGTAACTCATCTAAGTCAATTAAGGCGATACTTAATTTCATACTCGTAGCTAGCATGGCTAATTAACTCTCAGTCCTCACCTCAGCAATTTAACACTAGTCAGGAGTGGTGATGACTAATTCTCGCATATGCGGACTATAGAGTCTAGAGGACAACAAGCAAATTAGTAGTAATGTCAACTGCCACCGCATATGTACGAAAAGGCAGTTCATCCACTTGCTACGAATGGATCTTTTCGGCGGTAGGTAAGATATCTACCATGATTTGTTAAAAGAAAAGGGGGGTGAGAACAGTAAATATGTTTCCGTACAAAATCTAGCTATGGTGTATTTGCTTTGGACAGTTTTGTTGGAATCAAGTTTAATGAGATCTATGAGACAAGTCGACACGTATTATTTTCTTGAGATTCTATCAAGTCAATGGGTAGCAGATGGACAAATCATTTGTCCCAATTATACAAAATTACTTCAATCTGCTTCATTCAGTAAGGAGATAAATAAAACAAAAGGAAGGAAAAAGTAGAAGAGAAAAAGAAAAAGGAATAAAATGTTAAAACAACATTCAGCTAAGTTTTAGGGATGCTCAAAATAGATCAATAAGATTGTGGGTATTACTGTACCCTACAACTTCAAGACTATATGTACGTGATGATCATCATAACTTTTTGGACTGGACAAAGTAGGACTGCTTTCTTCTTCATCGTGTACAACCTTAAATACTTCAATCAAATATTGGTGTAGGCATTGATTATTTATCTATAAAGTTAGAGCTGATATGGATCATATGTTTTCATTGTCAATTACCCTTTGCTTATATTGTCCACTATCTTGTTTATATTGCTTTGTGTTTATATCACCATTAGTTTCATATCCTTGAATATATTTGTAATATATCATTTTTTCTAGGCTATATTTGTTAATAAGTTTTAAATTGGTATAAAATCGGATTAGATTAGCATAAACCCTATTCACCCCCTCTAGGGTTCTTTCCTAGTGGCATTAGGGTGCTTTCTGCTTCTCCGTCACTTTGTTCAGGAGGTGGAGTTATTCCAATGTACTCGACAATATCAAATCAAACAATTAATATGCATGTCATATACATATTTTACAACAAAAATTCTAAGAATAGCACGGCTTACAATCAAATCAAGTGTCGCCTTATTTTGTGGTTTTTTCTTTTGTTTACGGGTTAAACACTTCAGCATCTGTTAGAGCTCTGTCAAATCCTTTTCTTGCAACGAAATGTCAGATCAACCATTCACTCATTCTTGCAACGAAATGTCAGATCAACCAATTTGGAACTGCTTTCATCGGAGCCAACAGCGGCTCAGTTTCCTCGGGAGAGCCAACTGTCAGTACGACGACCATGCCTACAATCTCAGAAGTGGATCCTTCGACTACATCATCCGGCAATACGTCGCAATTGACCACCACAAGTTGAATGGTAAAACCTACCTAGAATGGGCGCAGACCGTCAAACTTGTAATTGATGAAAAAGGAAAACTTGGACACTTGACTAGTGAGGTGAAGAAACCAGCAGATGATGATCCGAATCTCAGGATTTGGAGATTGGCAAATTCCATGGTTACTGCCTAGCTTATTAACTCGATGGAACCGGCGATCGAAAACCCGTTCTTTTATTCCCACCATAAAAGAAGTATGGGAGGCTGTCCGAGATACGTACTCTAATTTGGAAAATCCCTTGCAAATTTTTGCCCTCAAAACGCGACTCTAGCAAGTGAAACAAGGAGATCGTGAGGTTACTATATACTACAACGAAAAGGTTACATTATGGCAGGAGCTGGATCAGTGTTATGAGGAATGGGAAAGCTCTAAGGATAGCATTTTATATTTAAAGAGAGAAGAGAATGAACAAGTTTACATGTTTCTAGCAGGCCTAAAACGGGAATTAAACGAAGTCAGAGGCAGGATTTTAAGCAGGAAACCTCTCCCGAATATCAGGGAAGTCTTTTCTGAGGTTCGAAGAGAAGAAGCTCGACGACATGTGATGATGACCAGGGCAGAAGCTATTCCAGAAACTGAGTCTTCGGCCTTGTTCTCCAGAGGTCCGGAACCTGAAGGTGAAAAGAGAAGTTCCAAACGCGTTGATAAGCCTTGGTGTGATCATTGTAAAAGGCCTTGGCACACCCGTGATACCTGCTGGAAGCTGAATCGTTGATAAGCCTTGGTGTGATCATTGTAAAAGGCCTTGGCACACCCGTGATACCTGCTGGAAGCTGAATGGAAAACCTCCAAATTGGAAGAGGAAATAAAAGGCCTTGGCACACCCGTGATACCTGCTGGAAGCTGAATGGAAAACCTCCAAATTGGAAGAGGAAACGAGTTAATCGGGCATTCCAAGCCTTAATTGATGATCAGAATCGTCACTCTTCTACAGAACAACTCCCGTTCACAAAGGAACAATTGGAGAATTTATGCAAACTGCTTCAGTCCACCAATCTACCTGTAAAATCTTCTTCTCTTTCCTGTTCCCTAGCCCAGAAAGGTACTCTTTTTTCTACTGCCTTGATAAGTGCCCGACCGGGTACTAATCATCACTGGATTATAGATTTCAGGGTAACTGACCACATGACCGGTTCTTCAAAATTGTTTCTCTTATAATCCATCCGCAAGGAATCAATCAAAAAATAAAAATAGCAGATGGGTCTCTTTCAGCTATGGCTGGAAAAGGTTCAATTGTTATTTCACCGCATATCATCCTCCATGATGTCCTTCATGTTCCAGATGGTTCTCTTTCAACTATAGCTGAAAAAGGTTTAATTGTTATTTCAGCGCATATCACCCTCAATGATGTCCTTCATGTTCCAAATTTTTCCTATAATCTTGTGTCTATCAGTAAACTAACCTATGATTTGAAATGTCAAGCTCACTTTTTCCCTACTCATTGTGAATTTCAGGAACCGACTTCGGGGAAGACGATTGGCAATTAGGGGTGGTAAACGATCGAATTGAATCGAATACTAAGGTGTTCGTATTTGTATTTGTTTAAAATTATCGAATTTGAATACGGACTTTAAAATTCATATATCTACTTTTTCGAATTCGAACCCGAATACTTGGTATTTGATAAATGTTCATGAATATTTACAAATACTTATCGAATATCAAAGTATATTATTCTGCTAAAAAAATTAATTTTCAAATAATATTAAAATTCATAAATAAAAATTATTTCTTTACAATATATGATGTATATATTTAAATCAAAATTTTAATTAGAAAATAGATTTAAGATTATTTAAGTCTTAAAATCAGTATAAATAATTTAAGTAGAAATGGTAAATGAGTTTAAAATATGACATAATATGTGTAATAATACAAATAATAAGGTGTGATCAAATTTTAAATGAATATTTAATAGATAAACGAATCGAATATACATCTGGTTAAATTCTATTTGTTAGTAAACTCGAATACTAAAAAAATATTTGTTTAGTGGCAAATGAACTACCGAATCGAATATGACTGAATAGTTATTCGAACAATTATCGAACTATTTGTTAATTATTTGGTTCATTTCCACCGCTATTGGCAATGCTAAAAAAAAGGGTGGACTTTATTTCCTTGAAGATGGATCAACCTTGACAGAACAAGCCCTAGGCACTTGTTTCAAATCTAGTTCTGCCACTAGTGAAAATAAAATTATGTTATGGCATCTAAGGTTAGGACATCCTAGTTTTTATTATCCAAAGCATTTGTTTCCAAGTTTGTTTATCAATAAAAATCCATCTTTTTTTCAATGTGGTATTTGTGAACTAGCCAAACATCAACGCACTTCTTTTCCTGCACGTCCATATAGAGCATCAGAACCGTTTTCTGTCATTCACAGTGGCATTCAGGGGGCATCTAGGATTGCCACATTATCTGGCAAGAGATGGTTTATAACATTTATTGATGATCACACGAGGGTAACTTGGGTGTACTTGTTGAAAGATAAATCTGATGCAGAACAAACTTTCAAAGATTTTTATAACATGATAAAAACCTAATTTTAGGCTAAGATAAAAGTGCTTTGAAGTGATAATGGTACAAAATATTTTTTTAAAAATTGGGAGAATATTTTGCAGAAAATAGGATTGTTCATCAAAGCACTTGTGTTGATACCCCTCAGCAAAATGGAATTGCAAAGAGAAAAAATAAGCATCTGCTTGAAATTGCAAGAGCTCTACTTTTTACAACAAAGGTTCCAAAATACTCAGCCACTTTTTTAATCAATCGAATGTCATCAAGAGTTTTGCAATTTCAAACATCAATGCATATTTTTACAAATTGTTTCACTACATCTAGACTTATAAGTAGCATTCCTTTGAAATTTTTTGGATGCAAAGCCTTTGTTCATAATCATAGTCATAATCGTGGAAAACTTGATCCAAGGGCGAAAAAGTGTGTTTTTGTTGGTTACTCACCAACTCAAAAAGGGTACAAATGCTTTGATCCTATTAATCGGAAATTTTTTGTATCTATGGATGTTACCTTTTTTGAAACACAAAAATATTTTGGGGATGCTCATCTTCAAGGGGAGAATGAAAGTGAAGATGAGTTGTTTTCAGAAATCTTTGGTAGTGAGCACACAACATTAGATTCTATCTCCACATTGATCACCCCAAACACTAAAAAAACTAAACCTACATCAGACCGTGTAGGCTCAACCATTGCAGGAAAGGATGTTGATTCTGTTACAGAAGGGTCACAACCGGCTGATTTCGGATTGGTAGATTTGGCTAGACCACTAGGAGATACACTTAGCATAGAAGGACCAGGACTTGATTCCATTATAGCATCATTTAATAATTAATACTATTAATTTGTTTTTTGCAATCTTAGATTAGACTGAGAAGTATATCAGTGTGATCATTAGAAAGTTAATAAACAAAGAGAATAGGTTCTTTACAAGAGCAAAACATGGCAGCTAAGAAAATTCATACGTTACAGAAGGAAACAAGAGCAGTGAGAGATGTAGGTATACCAATTGTAAAACAGGAAAACCAACAGACATCTACAAAGGAAAGAGAGATTCAAGTCAACGATATGCTAACAAAAAATTAAACAAATAGCAAGGACTACGGCAGGTAGAGCACAGTAATAAGATTTTAAGTATACTAGTTTTGACAAGCTAGAGAAATGAAGAAATGGTTAACAAGGTCAAGTAAGTAATTAAAGATAAAACAACGAACGCATCATAATATTATATTTGCAAAGAATGGCAGGTATAGATGCGCAGCATTTAGAAGATCAATCATTATTTAGCTAATTGAACCTACGTTATAACCATTTATTCCATTTCTCTACTCTTAAAATAGTTCAGTACGGGATCTTTCATATAGAAATAACTTGATGGCACGCTGGCATGCCAACAAAAGGATTCATTTTGTATGATGACTGTAAATATTTACATGTGTAATGCCCATAGTCATCATTGCCATGTTGAAACCAGTCAGCAAGCTACAACAACACGACGCTAATATTCCCGAATGCTATCTCGTATTACTCCATAGAAAATAGCATCCAGTTATAAGATCATGGTTCCTAGACCTTGCATAACTATCTACCTCACTGACCACCGAAACACCACAATTCTGAGTTTAGCATGTGTCATGCACTCGCTCTAGGAGCAGTTGATGCATTGTACGTCCAAACTCTATTTAAAGTGTGTATTGAAGAAGAAATAACATAGAAACATTATTATACATATTGATATCATAACTTGTCAAAAAATCAGTCTTTTACTGAAACAAACTCGAGATCTACATTCAAACACATTCCATGAGCAACCACAACGTAATAGCAACTTCTACCAACATCTCATAATAGAAACATTATCAGACATATCAATATTATAGAAGCACACAAACAAAATACTGAATTTTTTCAGAAAAGCAATCTCCACAGACATCTCATAATAGCTAATTCATTAGTTACAGTCATGGTGAAAATATGTTACAGGGTTCTTACTGGTTTTGAGATGATTCTGACACAATGCAATCTAATCTCTTACATAGGGCTTTTATGATTTTTAAATAAATTAAATATACTAGATTAAGTATATGACTGCTTCAATAAGAACTATATATCAGGTTTGATAGAAGAGTCAATCAATCGTGTTGCGACAATTAAATGGACTGAGATTTCAATATTTTCTACCAGCCATGAGAGAACTGGAGGTTGCTAGGGATGAACCAGGACAAAATCTATCAACATGATATCAGATAGGCATCTTAGGTTTGAAAATATATTACCTAGGATTCTTGCAAAAATCCTTTGATTAATTATTAACATCTGTAAGTTCCTCATTGGCCCCTGCACATGCCAGCCTTGGTTGCATTTCCATTAATGCAGCAACATACAACTCTTACCTTATTGCAAATTGATTGATGAAATGTGCAATGATAAAAATCATTACATACATCCAGAGAGATGACGTTTTGGATCAAAATCAACAAATAAAAAAGGACAAGTTCAGAATCTAGCTATTTGTGTGGATCAGAAGAGAACCACAGAGTATGAAAAGTGAAAAACCCTAGACAAAAATCTTGCATTGCAAATTTTGCTTTAGGATGGAAAAATTGAGAGCGGTACGTCTGAGGTTTCCCACGATGAGTATTGAAAAATAGGGTTCTCGCTATGAGCGGCAAAAACTTGAGGAGACTGCAATCAAGATCAGAAAGGAGAAGTGAAGAATGATGAGGCTGCGGCAGCCAGCAATCAATGGTGGACGAGTTGGCGGCGTTCGATTTAGAGGACGAGAGGAAAAACTGGGGATCATAGTGTGATAGGGTTTTCAGGAGAAGTGTTTTCAGTCATCGGGTTATGAGTGGTTAGCATTTGGGCACAATCTAAACTAATGGCCCAGCCTATGTCCAAGAAGAAATACTGGTCCATTTTACTTGAATATAATTAGGATGATGATGATGATGACAATAATGACATGATGATGATGATGATGATGATAAGTTAACAAATGAAATCGAGCTTAGTTGCAACTTGAAAGGCAAATTCACATGAGTGGTCAAATAGCAATATTCCAACATGATATTATAATTGCATACAGTGTTAACTTATCCAATGGATATGTTCCAACGTGCCCTTTACCAAGAAAATAATATACCGACCTTAGTAGATCAGTTGGTAAAAAAACGCTATCACCTAATTTATGTAGATATATAAGAGGTTTAGAGAAATGAGGTGTCAACTAAATGAGTTCAAGTGATTTTACTTGTCATCATAAGAGACTAAAAAGAATGAAGTATGTCGCATTAAATGATGATTTGACATAAGTCTAAACATGACGTGTAGATGTTAGAATTAGTACCAATACATAATCTTCCTCAGCTAGGGAGCAAATAAATAACTTTAGGGTCGGTTTAAGAGGTGTTTGGTGGGATATATATAGGTAGAAGGATGCTAAAAGTAGTAAAGGTTTTGGCAAGGTCACTTGCACGGTTGCCTAGTTAAACTGAGTGATGAAATGCTTTAGAGGGGTTATGGTTGAGTGGAGAAACTACATGTAAAAGTGGCTTCTTGGAAGCACTGAGAGGTGGCTAGAAATACCCACCAATTGTGTTTTTAAAATGATATTTGAAAATTCTGTTTAATAATTAAACGAATGAAGAATACAAAGGGAGGAGCACCAAATAGCATTGGAGGCATGGTGAAAGAAGAGTTCAAAATTACTAAAGCAGTTATGTTGAGTTAATGAGAAGAGAACCCAACAAGTGCGGTGAGTAAGTCACCTCTTACAAATTTGTCGCGTCTCGTGCCCAACAGTGTCTGTACCCGCACCCGTATCTGTGAAACGTAGACACTAAGTAGTTATGAGAAAGCATAATCAATTTTGTATAACAAGTATGCACATGTTTATATGTCTTATATACATAATACTTCCATCTCAACACCGTATACATCAACTATTATGTACAATCAATAGGACGTTTAGCCGAACAAAATCATTGTGCTTGATTTTATTTTTAAATAGATGTGAGAGATTCATGCAATAAAGATGAACATAAAGAGCAGCCAAAAACAACTTTATGAAAAAGATCTTGCCTACCATATTGGGCCAGTGACAATGAAGAATCAATCTAAAATTTGTCCAATATTTCACCATCTTTCTCATAACTACCCTTTTCTATGTCTAACAGGAGAAGGGTATTTTTGTAGTCTATGGAATAGTAATGGTTAGTTTTTGGGGGTTGTGGAGGGAAAGCGTTCTGGATCAGCAATCTATATAGTATTCGCTACTAGTACTAGCACTCTTGCAATTCATTAGCAACAACCTCTGAACTCCAATTCTTAGAAACTCACATCCTCAGCTTTAGCAGTTCATTTTTATGTGCAGAAAGAACTATAAATAGCAAATCCCCAAATCCGAACTCTAAAAATCACTAAGTTAGGGTTGAATTTGTACTAAAAATTTAATACTAAAATCTAGAACTATATAGACAGATTATTCTGATCTATATAGAAATACTGCCCGGAAAAAGTTATATATCCCAGTTCATCTTCAATTATTAGTACCAATACATAATAAATCTGAACATGAAAATCTTATAGAAAAGTATATAGTGCCTACTACTACTAGCACTCTTACAGAAAGTCCCCAATTCATATATTCTCAAAAACCCCAAATGTATTTTCCAGAAAGGACTAGGGAAAAGTTTAATATTTGTTCCGAAAATGAAATTAAAATCTAGCATAGAATTCAAAAGAATGAATCACTATACATCCCGTCACCCTCAATTATCAATAATGGTTAGTCCTAGTGGTTATAAGGAGTAGGGTCCAATTTAGTACAAACATTTGCATTGTTATCTCCAGAATGCATTCAAAGATTCCAATAGATGTCATACTTTCCAACTTAGTACATTTTCTCCTACTTTGTTTCCCTTTAGCAAGTTTAAAAGCGTATATGCTATCTAACTTTGGTACAGAAAGCTTTACAATTTTGTCACCTACATAGAAAACCAATCATTATTTAAAGTTCAAAATGATTGACTCCTCCTTAAAATATTGCTGAACTCCCAACTTGGCCCTTTAGTTTCAAACTCCCTATTTCCCCCCTTATACTACGTTTGCTTGCCCAATGTGGTACTTTAATAAAGTTAACAAATTTGTGGTTTTTTTTACTTAAATTTACAAATAACCGTGAAATTTTCAAAAATAACAAATGACGGCCTAAACAATCAGTGTTGTAAAGAGCGCCCAACATCAACGCTATAGCGGGGTTTTTTGCGGAAGCAGCAACACCACCTCCAAACTCACATTCTCACGGTCTCACCTTCTCCAGTAGCACCACCAACCCCGGCCTCACCTTCTCAAGTTTGTAATAGTTAATATAATGATTGTGCAACTAATCAATGCCTTTTTATTGCTGAGATTTTTTTGTATAAGGGACTTAAAAGTTGAAGGAATGGGACAAATAACGGTCTTCTTGATAAACATGTATGCTATTTTATTCTTTATAGTACTTTGTTAATATTATGCAAAAGACTATGCAAAATTTAAAATGTATAAAAAATACACTGAAAAAACAAAGGAACATATTTAGTTTATGAAATTTTATTAGTTATGCTTTTATTTGTGTGACGACTTGGATATGAATAATTTAGGGTAATATCGTTAGTATTTGTTTTGGAATGTTTTCATACTTTGCATGGATTATTATATTTTTATGATTATTTTTATATATAATTTTAAAAAATCTACAATGCTTAATTCCTCATAATCTGCTTAACCACCGTATAATCTGATTAATCGCTAACAGCAGTTTGTTAATTTAATTAAAACACCATGAAACCAAATATGAAGGAAATATTGCATAACTTACAAGCACGCAGGTTAACCTCTGATTTCTGTGTTTGGGAGTTTACTAAGGAAGGAAAGGGAAGGAAGGGGAAGGAAGGGAAAAAATTCCCCTTCCTTCCCTTCCCCTCCATTACACCCCAATTTGGGGTGTAAGAATTTGGGCCAAATTTCCCCTCCATTCCCCTCCTCTACCCTCCTAAATGAAACTCCCAATGTAAGAATTTGGGCCAAATTTCCCCTCCATTCCCCTCCTCTACCCTCCTAAATGAAACTCCCAAACAAGCTTAAAATGAAATTTCCCTTCCCTTCCCTCTCTCTACCCTCCATCCAAACAGGCCAGTCCATGTTGATAAAATTACCAAATTGTAATATTTAAAAAAATTGATAGAAATTGAAGCAAAAATCCCAAGTTGTAATGAACCAATAGAAATTGTACAAAAAACAAAATCTCTGAATCCAAAATTGCAAAAGTTGAGTCGAAATCACCAAGCGAATAGGAAAAATTAAATTTCAAAGATCATACCTGACCCTTAGCATTGAGACCGATGGAGGCCGAGGGGCAGCCATTGTTGAGGGGTTTCTGGTCTTCGTGGAAAAGGGAGGAGCAGCCGGCGGGCGTCGAAGAGGAAGGAGGAATGCTGAGTTCGCCCTAATCGCTCATACCCTAATGGGATCCTGGCAACGGACGAGAAGGAGTGTGGGAGGAGGTCGATCTCAGGGCAACGAGCAAGGAGGAGGACCAAGCGGCGATGGATTTGCTGGCGATTTTGGGGAGGACGAAACATTTGGGGGGAAGGGAAAGCGAAAATATTTGAGGGGGCGGGCAGGGAGGTGGAACATATCGAAAAAGCAGGTTATATGTTATTATATAGTAATAAAGGCTTACCCACGGGTGGGATATTAAGCAACTAGTGGTTGTATTAGTAAAAAAATGGCTAAATAACCATATTGGTATTTTAATTCAACCTCATTTGCCAAGAAGGTATTTTAAATAAAAAATTCGGCGTTAAGGCATTTTAATTGATTAAAATTACCAATTAGGTCCTTTTTTCTCGTCGGCAATCACTTTTCCGGTGAGAACTCGTCACGTGCATGGCACGTGATGACTTAATCTGTATAATTACCCATATTGGTATTTTAATTCAACCCCATTTGCCAAGAAGGTATTTTAAATAAAAAATCGGCATTAAAGCATTTTAATTGATTAAAATTACCAATTAGGTCTTTTTTCTCGTCGGCGACCACTTTTCCGGTGAGAACTCGTCACGTGTGTGGCATGTGATGACTTAATCTGTGTTTTAGCTGATGATGTGGCTCGGTTTGCTGATGTGGATCGGTTTTAGCTACTGATGTGGCTTAATCACAATTTAAGTCCAAAACGAACCAACCTGAACCCTAAAAATTTCAAAACAAAGATCAAACTTCCACGCATTCACTCCAGATCTCAGATCCAACTCAATTATCTTACCTTTACAGCTAACAGAAGCAGCCAAAACCCCCGATTCCAGGAACTACTAGAAGAAAACGTCATGGGAATTCGGAGAGGAGAGTGAGAAGACGAAGATCACTGCAGACTAGATTGCCGCCGGCGCGGCCATGGATCGATGCAAGAGTTTGAGGTTCTATTTATACGGTAATTTCTCCACGAATTTTTCGCTAATTTTTTTTACCAATTTTAGAAATGGGGGATTTTAAAATGCATCGACTCTTATTCTTCCTGCCACTGCCATGTCAGAAAACCGGTTGAATTAAAATGCACGTGACCAGTTCTCGCCGGAAAAGTGGTCGCCAACAAGCAAAAAGACCTAATTGGTAATTTTAATCAATTAAAATGTCTTAACGGCGATTTTTTATATAAAATACCTTCTTGGCAAATTGAGTTGAATTAAAATACCAATATGGGTATTTATACAGATTAAGTCATCACGTGTCACGCACGTGACGAGTTCTCGCCGGAAAAGTGGTCGCCGATGAGAAAAATGACCTAATTGGTAATTTTAATTAATTAAAATATCTTAACGCCGATTTTTTTATTTAAAATACCTTCTTGGCAAATGAGGTTGAATTAAAATACCAATATGGGTATTTAGCCGTAAAAAAATAGTCCCACATTGATTATTTATGAAGAGCTACCGTGGTTTAAAAGCATACTTACAGTTATAACTTTTGATAAATGGGCCAAAGATTAGACTCTCAAACCCGCGTGCGGGTGGCGCGAATATTGCGCGATTTTGACGCGATATTTTAGACGCCATCCGTTTTAGAAAACCAAAAAAATACCAATATTTTCAATTAATTTATTTGGACAAGGACATCGGTTTTTGCATGTTTGCATGGCACTGTACATATTTATCAATAAGAAGTTTATAATTAGTTTGAAACAACATATCGATCACATACCTTACTCAACGTTTTTTCCATTATTCATGAGAAAATACGTTACACGTGGCTTTAATGTTATTTTCAATTTGAATTAAAATATTTTATATTTACCATCAACTGCAATCTTATGTATAACAATACAATTATTACATTTTCCATCAACTACACACTTATGTATAACAATCCAATGCAAGTTTATGTATAACAATCCAATTATTACATTTGCCATCAACTGCAATATATGTATAACAATCCAATGCAAGTTTATGTATAACAAAACATATTGATATTTATCTCTTACGTATAACAATCCATCACAAGTTTATAATGTATAACAAATCATATTGTTAATTATTATAGCATTTATTACTTGTAGTTTGAGTCACAAATATTTTAGAAACATATAAAGAACAAGTAAATAAGGTTGTTTGTTATTTTTTCACACGTCTCTCTATTAAGTTGTGAAATTTGAAGACATGTGTAGAATTTTCGTAGTACATCTCCAAATTTTAAATGGTCATTAGTATTGGGGTAGAATACCTAGGAATAACTTTTCTCTGACAATAGCAATATATGCATCTTAAACAATAATAGTAGATGTGTTTCATGAGCCTGAAGGTAGGGGTGGAAGTGAACCAAATAATCAATAAACAGTTTAGTAATTATTCCTCCAGCTATTCGATCATATTTGATTCGTTGTCTCATTTAACATTAAACAAATAGCTATTAGTTATTAAATTCATAAACAAATAGAAATTAACCAAATGTGTATTCAATTTGCTTGGTCATTAAATACTCATTCAATTTGAGACATAAGCTTAAATGGAAAAGACAATTTAGAGGGGTAATTAGTAAAATGATGCTTTGAGGGGATATTTACAAATATATACAATGCTTGGGCGTATATGTAAAAATTTCACAAAAAATAAGAAAGTAGTGGCGGTCCTAGAGTTCGAACACAGGATATGTTATATTAGTGCAAAAATCCTCAACCACGCAAGCTAACAAATATTCACGGATAATTAACTTCCTTTACTTTTATAAAGCATGATTTGGTGTAGCTTCTATTATTTATGAGTTTGGGCTGGACTATTTTAGGGACACTGGGCTTTCCATAATCTATAACCAAAATCAAGGTGGGCCACAATTTTAAGTCAAGAATCTTCAGGATATTTTGATGGAGGATATTCCAGATAAGCATGATTCGGTGTAGCTTTTAAATTTTATGAGTTTGGGTTGGACTATAAGGGACATTGGGCTTTCCATAATCTTTAACCAAAATAAAGGTTGGCCACAATTTTAAGTCAACAATAAATAGTCGATATTTATTAAACCACAATCTACATATACTACACTATAGCGTGCAAATTAAGAGTATGTGAAATATTTCCCGTTCAACTATTGTCCGTGTCTGACCATTTTGGGTTGTTCGACGCCCGTGTTAAAATATCTTTGCGGGGCCGACCGACGGTGCCTGCCGACGATTCTACGCTGTCGACTTGCCGATCGACGACCGGCGACCGACCGTCCGCTCGGCCGTGCGACGACGTTCTGCCGCTAGACGGTCAACCTACCGACCGTGTCCGACGACCGTTCCGCCCGATCGTCGTCCGCCCGACCCGTTGCGACGGACGTGAATTTTGCCGACGGACCGTGTAGCCGCTCGACCGTTGCCGACGGACGTGTCCGCTCGACCGTGCGACGGACCGTGCGACGACCGTGCGACCGACCGTGCCGCACGACCGATGCGACCGCACCACCATGCGGATCGTTTTCGACCCAAAGGCAGGCCGGCTAAGCATGTTCGAATTTCGGAGTTCGTCGACTCACGATTTTTGCCAACCTTCGACGATGCGTCGTCCGATGGCCAAATGACTCGCCAACAAACACTACAACATCGGAGTCAATTTCCACTTTATTTCGTGAGTATAACCCACGAAATTAGTCCATTACGCCAATGTTTAGGCCCGGGAATGCCCGGTGCCAGACAATTAGCGGAGGAGTGCCATATTTTCGCATTTTCGTGACTAATAACCATGGTTTCTGACATATTTGTTGGTCAAGGTTTCGCGTCGTTTCCAGCCCCGGCGGGCAAAAATTTGCACCGAATTCAAAATCCAACGATTCATGGGGCCCGTAGCCCGAATTTTGACAATTTTCTTCTGTTATCCGGTCGGGTGTCCCGAACAAGTGTCGCAACCGACGATATTTCAATGAGCTATAGCCCACTGGCTTTTTGAACCAATTTGGCGTGTTAGACGGCCCCGTGTCAAATATCTTTGCCGAATTCAAACCGATTGATTTTCATGAGCTATAACGTTTCCTGTTGACCCTTTATCGAGCTTTGGCCCAGGCGGCCAAATATTATAGGCGGAGCTTGAATTTCGTATTTCAATGGGTTATAACCATGGGTTTTCCCGACCGTTTCGGCCTGTCGACCCATGCCGCGAATAAACCTTTGCCGGATTCCAAATCGGGGATTTCTGAGTTGCCCAACCATTGATTTCTTAACCCTTTCTTTTTTTTCCCCCGTTTTGGCCCGGTGGCAAACAATTAGGCGGCGATTCAATTTCATGATTTTCACCTATGCGGGTCGCGGCGTGTGAAGACCATCTTCACTCACTTTACCGCGGGCGGCTCAACCTGACCGACCATAGTTTTGTGTCTCCGCGTGCATCGCGCGCGGCCCCCCATCCCTCGTGTGTAGGATAATCGCTAGCGCTAGCGCAGTACGGGCGAGGGAATCGTTGGTGGTTGCCGCTATTTGGTGGTTCCGAAAAATTTTCGATCGTGATTTTTTCTAAGTGTTGGGAAGCAAACCTTCCACGATTGGGATGACGAGTCAGGTTTAGAGGGGAGGGCACGAATCTGTGCGCACGACCGGCGGGCATTCAGTGGATCGTAGAAGCAAAGGCACTCTGCCCAGCTTACAATGCCCCGTGCCGCTATTTTAAAGTCGTCTGCAAAGGTTTCAGCCCGCGACGGCTGGAAATTTCGCATCCAACGTGGGCCGCGTAGCGTTCCGCCCGCGCTGGCGTACCTTCGACATTGTGCCAGTGGCGGATGTTTGAACACCCCTACCGTGAGGTCGGAGGCAGTCCGGCGGGCACAGGCACCGCTTTTTAGCCGGAATTCATGACCTTAGCAGGCCAGTTCAGTATAATCCCGGCACACGGTAGCTTCGCCGCAGCTGGCTTTTCAACCAAGCGCGATGACCAATTGTGTGAGATCAACGGTCCCTCTCGTACTAGGTTGAATTACTATCGCCGGCGCACTCATCAGTCTAAGGGTAAACTAACCTGTCTCACGACGCGGTTAAAACCCAGACTCACGTTCCTATGGTGGCGATGAACAATCCAACACTTGGTGAATTCTGCTTCACAATGATAGGAAGAAGCGAATACGAAGGCGATCAAAAAAGCAACCGTCCGCTATGAACGTTGGCCTGCACAAGCGAGTGTCATGTGTAACTTTTTCTGACACTCTGCTTCAAAAATCCGAAAAGCGTCTAAAGGATCGATATGGCCACGCTTTCACGGTTAGTATTCGTACTGGAAAATCAGAACTCAAAACGAGCTTTTACTTTTGTTCACACCGAGATTTCTGTTCTTCGTTGAGCTATCTTAGCGACAGCCTGCGTTATACTTTTAACAGTATGTGACCGCCCCAAGCCAACTCCCACCTGACATATGTGTTCCGCCCGGATGCGGCCGGGATCGAGCCTTGGAGCCAAAAGGAGGGGCTAAGCCCGCCTCCGTCTCACGAATAAGTTAAAATAACTGTTAAAGAGTGAGTATTTCACTTTCGCCGGCAAGCGCGTCCCACTTCTCCTAACTCCTCTCAAGTCATTATCACAAGTCGGACTAGAGTCAAGCTCAATCAGGGTCTTCTTCCCGCTGATTGGTACCAAGCCCGTTCCCTTTGGCTGTGGTTTCGCTGAGCATAGGTAGACAGGGACAATGCGGAATCTCGTTTAATCCATTCATTATGCGCACAATTAGATAGCACGGAGGCATGTGGCTTACCTAAGAGAGTATAGTTACTCCCGCCGAGTTTACCCGCGCGTGGTTGAATTTATTCACTTTCGAATTTCAGCAGCACTGGGCCAGAAATCACCATTGCGGAAGCATCCGCAGGGACCATGCAATGCACTTTGTTTTAGATTAAACCAGATCGCATTCCCTTGCCCGTAACCAGTTCTGAGTCCGCGACTTTCGACGCCCGGGAAGGCCCCCCGTTTGAGGAAGGGCCGTTCCAGTCCCGTCCCCGGCCGGCAACGCGGCCGACCGCTCTCGCACGGTGCGGCTCGAGCAGTCCGCCGACAGACCGGCGGCATCGGGGCTGGGACCCCATGCCCAGCCCTCAGAGACCAATCCTATTTCCCGAAGTTCGGATCCGTTTCTGCCGATCCTTGCCTACATTGTCCATTTGGCACAGAGGCCTAGTTCACCTTGGCCAGACCTATGCGGTTATGAGGTTCGACCGGGCGTGAGCGGCACTCGGTACCTCCGGATCTTTCAAGGGCCGCCGGGCCGCACCGGACACCAGCGCGACGTGCGGTCTCTTCGAGCGCTGGACCCTACTCGCGCTGAGCGTTCTCCAGGCGTGGGGCGGGCGATTAAGCAGAAAAGAATAACTCTTCCGAGGCCCCCCGCAGCGTCTCCGGACTCCCTACGTTGCCGTCGCCGCCACGTCCCGGTCCGGATTTGTCCGCGATTCCTTCGAGCCAGCTCGCGCCGGTGACGCCGCTTTTGAGGGCTTCCCCCGCCTTAGAGATCGGCTTAACCCGTATGGTGCAAGATAGCCGTTTCACATGACCTTTCCCCTCTTCGGCCTTCAAAAGTTCCTATTTAATTATTTGCTTAACGTTCACCACCAAAGCATCGCGCCCGACGGCCGCGTCCACCGGCCAGCTCGCCGCCACCAGCGTTTTTTGCGGCAGGCTCGCCCGCGCCCTCCTATCCATCGAGGCTGAACGATCGGCCCGATGCCGGGTGTGGGTCGCTGACCGCTTAAGCGGCCATCCATTTTCGGGGTAGTGATCTCGCAGTGTAGTATTGTTACACACTCAACCTTAGACCGAAGATTTGTCGACTTCCATGACCAACGTCCTTGCTGTGCTTAATCGACCAACACCCTTGGTGGCGACTATTAGAGTTACGCCGCAGTTGGCCAACCGTAACCCGGCTTACCGGTTCATCCCGACTCGCCAGTTTGCTTACAAAAATGGCCCACTGGAGCCTCTCGATTCCGTGGGCGCGCTGAATCAAAAGCCAGCCGCCGTCCTACATATTTAAGTTTGAGGAAATAGCGTCGGAGGGCGCGTTGCGACCCCGACTGCCTCTAATCATGGCCTGTTACCGATAGACTCGCCGACGAAGCTCCAGCTATCCTGAGGGAAAACTTCGGAGGACCAGCTACGAGGTTCGATTAGTACTTTCGCCCTTACCAAGTCAGAACGAACATCATTGCACGTCAGTATCGCTGCGGGCCCTCCACCAGAGTTTCTCTGGCTTCGCCCCGCTCAGCATTAGTTTCACCATCTTTCGGGGTCCGACAGGCATTGCTCCACTCACCCTTCACAGTAAGATCTGGGGTCGGTCCGGCGGCTGCACCCCGCGCAGGGCGATCCGCCACATCAGCTTCTTGCCGCCTTCCGGTGTTTCCAAACGCCCGTTGGCTAGAGCCTGTCAGACTCCATTGTCCGATGTTTCCAAGACGGGTCGATGGGAGAGCCGAGCGGCAGGTTGCCAAGAGGCGCGCATGTGCCCGAGGCACGCCGAGACCAGCAGCGCGCGCTGCCATCCTTCGCGCGCCGGCAGAACGTGTCCACGGCGGGGATCTACCGGCCGCCTGGGCTTAGGCCGCCGGGTGCGGCGCGCCAACGGTCCAACGCACCGGCGAGCGACGGGACCAGCCCGTAAAAAGGGGTCGTTACGATCCGGCGGGCGCATCGCGCCCCATCGTTTCCTCCGAATTTCAGAGCACTCTTTGACTCTCTTTTTCAAGTCCTTTTCATTTTCCCTAGCCAGGTTAATTGTATCGCTAGTCGGCTCTTTTCGCGGCTATTTAGCCTTGGAACGGAAATTTTATCCGCTCCCAATTTTGGGGCTGCATTGCCCAAACACCCGGACTCGCCAACCAGCGCCTCGTGGTGCGGCAGGGTCCGCGACCGACGGGCTCTCACCCTCCCTGGCCGCCCCTTTCCCCCAAGAGGGACTTGGGCCCGGATCCGTCGCTGAGACGCTTCTCCAGACTACAAATTCGAGGTGGCCGGGCCGCGCCGATCCCCAAAGCTGGCTATTCCCGGTCGCTCGCTTACTAGGCGGTCCTTTATAAGTTGCTTACTCCTCCGCTTATGAATATGCCTTAAATCTCAGCGCGGTGGCGCCCGCCTGACCTGGGGGTCGTGGATCCGACGGCGTTCTTGAAGCCCGTCGCGCATGGGCTCCTTGCACGCGGCCGCATTTAGCTTAGGATCGATACACAGCGATTCAGCGTCAATTTGTGTCTGTCACCATTCGCCGTGTCCGACCCGACCACCCGACATCATTTCAACCGCCCGCGCGCCATGACGGAAGGCTCAATTCCTCCGCTCCGGCCCGCCCGCCTTCCAATGCTATTGCCTGCGCAGGCGGGGGCTACTGAGCGATGTTGAGGCATGCACGCCCAGGAGGCAGGCTGTTGCCTCGCAAAGTAGCCCTCGGCGCCAAACTTGCGCATTGCAAAGACTCGATGGTTCACGGGCATTCTGCAATTCACACAAGGACTTCGCATTTCGCTACGTTTCTTCATCGATGCGAGAGCCAAGATATCCGTGCCAAGAGCGTCAGTAAGGTTATGGTTATGATTACCGAGACCACATCGTGCGCCGCCCGATGGGCGAGCCAGCACGGTGATCCTCTAAAGCCACGTAGATCCTTTGGCCGCCCACCGCGCCGGTTATTGTATCCCGCGCCGCTTCTGCAAACGATGGCAGGCACGGGGGACGGCCATAGGCTGCCCAAGGAGCCGGGGTAAAGCCGACAGAATGTTCCACTTCCTCGGATCTCCGGACGGGATATTACTATTCAACGGCGTCGCTCGGATCTCGCACAATCATCCTCCGAAGGTTCCACTACCGGAAACCTTTTTGTTCCGACTTTCTCCTTTTCCTCTAAATGATATAGGAATTCAGTTGACTTTTCTCAGCGAGTCCACGAGCCGGCGAACCGCCCGTGCGCGCGGTATTGCGAACAACTCTTTACCGGCCATTTCCAATTCCGGTTATTTAGGAAAGCGAGGGCTGGTCCCAAAAGCGCAGGGACCGATCACGAGCAAAATAGTCAAACTCGTACGACGCCTTCAAAATAACCCGTCCAGGAGGTCAACTTTATACAAGGGAAAAATCTCAACCGGTATGGTAGGGAAAAAAGACCGAATCACACAACAGTGGTGCCCTCCCATGATGGAATCATCAATCGCCGTCCTGCCAAATCGAACCCAAGGAAATGGTCAATGTATCAAAGGAATACTCTGAAATGAGTATATCCGGTACCGCAGTATAGTAAGCTCGAGTGATTATACAAATCCCTGCTAGGTGCCTTAATAAACTCTCAGCCTATGCGGTTAATCAGCCGGGAGTTAATAAACACTTTTCCTTATTTTTGGCGTGAAAAGTTTCTCGGAGGATATTTTTAGTTAAAATATGTCTCTATAGGATAGTACTCAACAAACACACTACGTTTTCAGGGACAACTTTCGCGTTCGCCAGGATAACTAGATACATCCTCACGATCCCTCATACACTGATCGTATGCTCGTCGCATCAATTCTATGCGGCCCCCAGAACCTCTTCAGGCTTTCTCCCGACACAACAGGAGGACTACGAAGGCTAAAAGATACCCACGTGAACATCATCTCAGGATATCCTCTCTGCAATCATGCTTTGGCCCTTAAATATCCAAAGTTCGAATTCGACACCATTTTGCACCCTTAAGAAGCGCGTCGGCCCTCAGCCCCAGGACACAATAAATGCTGCCTTAGCACGTGCCGGAATACACCTGCGTTACAAACATTCGACAACTGGTAGAGAGCAGCCGAACAGCTGAAACTACAAGTGATAAGGAAATCTAAAAGTAACAGTAAGCAATTCCAAAGTCCGGGTTTTTCTTTACTACCGAGGACTGGTAAGCGTTGTAGCTGACAATCCGTTAACGTCGGCAAAACAAAGATATTCCAGACTCGTCTCTATAACAACGAACGCAGACTGCGACTGTAACCAAATACTGTTGAGAGGGAGGAAGCGGGATAACCTAACAAATGTAAGCTAAGAAGGCCGACCTGATAAAACTAACCTAATAGGGCTCCTGCCCTGAAACCCACACTCCCAGTGACCTATCATCGGGAAGAAGCATGAAGTCTTATTCTACCCAACCGTGGTCACCAAAACGAACATCCATTCTCTATGGCACTGGACCTGGTTAAGTTTCCCGGTTGAGATCAAATTAAGCCGCGCAAGGCTCCACTGCCTGTGTGCCCCTTTTCACTTCAATATTCTCTTTATATGTTTCAGCTTGCGCGTACCTATTCATCTCTTCTCTCTCTGGTTT
>NC_033800.1:35419782-35447265 GCF_001876935.1 Asparagus officinalis
CGATAGACTATTACAAGAGTGTACAATGGAATCATTAATGAAGAAAGCAACAATTTTTCCCGCGAACAGGAGATATGGCATAAACGACTCGGGCACATTAGCGAGAAAGGCCTTCACATGCTCGCTCGAAAGAAACTCCTCCCTGAAGTAAAAGGTAAATCACTTGACCCATGTCCTGATTGTTTAGCTGGAAAACAACATAGAGTTGCTTTCCAAAGATCCTCCCCACCAACAAGGAGAAAGAACATTCTAGACCTCGTACACATCGACGTGTGATCGATGTCCGAGAAATCCATTGGTGGGGCATTACATTTTGTCACCTTTATCGATGACCATTCAAGAAAGGTGTGGTTACGCCTGTTAAAATCAAAGGATCAAGTACTTGATGCATTCAAGGAGTTTCATGCTTGAGTGGAATGTGAGATAGGACGGAAGATCAAGTATGTGCGATCAGACAATAGAGGTGAGTATAAAGGTCTTTTCAAAGCCTATTGCAAGAAATATGTGATTAGGCTGGAGAAGACTCTATTCAAGATGTTGTTAGATCCTAGAGGGGGTGATTAGGATCTTAAGGCTATAATTGTGCAATAAAAATAAGACAAGCAACACACCACAACAATGAACAACTAAGATAAATGAGATAGAGTTAGAAATCATTATCCAAGTGACGCGGGATGTGTTAATGAGGTTCGGCCCACTGACCTACGTCCCCGCTCCCCACTCTCGAGGAGAATCCACTACACAACCCGGTTTGGAAGCCGGAACTTCTTCTACACAACGATCTCCACAAGATCTCACAGCTACATAGTTGATCACCACAAAATCTAACTCCCACACAGTTGATCTCCATAAGATTAAGCTCACAACAGTAGTAATGATGTAAAAACTCTCTCTTTACAATGTCCCTATGGCAAGGAGAAAGATTACACTGAAGCTGGGATGTGAACTTGAAAACAGAGAGAAAACAGGTTTGAAAGTTTAGGGCTTTTTTAAAAACAGTAAAACAAGATTGCAGGATTTTTCAAATGGACAAGAGCACTTGAGAGAAGAGGGGTATGAGAGTTTAAATAGAAAAAAAATCAGCTGCTAAAACCCATACCCAGATGCCCTTAAACCCATAAGAAATCATTTCGCAAATCTGTACTGAAAACGTCTGTTGGAATAAGCGGCGGTCAACCGTGAAAATCTCGCAGTCGACCGCGAGCCACTTTCGAAACTCAGAAATTTCCAGAAACTTTTACGGTCGACCGTGGCGGGCGACCGTGGGAATTTTCAAACTGACGGTCGATCGTAAAAGTTTCTGCTGCCCACTCAGAAAAAGAACACAGGTGGGGTCGATCGTGTCGGTCGACCGCGAACTGATACATCGGGGAGCCACTTTCGAAACTCAGAAATTTCCAGAAACTTTTACGGTCGACCGTGGCGGTCGACCGTGGGAATTTTCAAACTGACGGTCGATCGTAAAAGTTTCTGCTGCCCACTCAGAAAAAGAACACAGGTGGGGTCGATCGTGTCGGTCGACCGCGAACTGATACATGCTGACACTGTTTTAAAAATTGTTTTTGACTCTTTAAAAATCTGTAAAAATATTTAAATGACTTCCAAAAATTATGTAACTTTGTAAATTATTTTTAACACTAAAAACAAATTGTTTAGAAATGGAATTTTACGAATAGGTCATCATACTTGTGAAAAATGATATTTTGTCAAAACACTCAAAAAATATAAGTATGAAAACGTGTGTGTGATATCCCAATAGCTTCAAATAAAATCTATAACTATTTGTCTACATTCTAGCACTAGAGAGAAAAGAGAAAAAACTAGCTAATATCCTCACATAGAATTTCAATTTTTTGAGTCTTGATATAGCTTGAGTTGATGAAGCTTCTCATTGTATTTATTGTTCTTGAATAAACATTGCTTCATCACTATGCCTCCTCCTCCTTTGGATATCATCGTTGTAGCTCATATTCCATCCAATCCTCCATTAGTGGTACTAACAAGCTTGATATATATATATCAACTATAATATCACTCAACAAGCAATTAGTACCGATAATGATGGTTATAAAACATCATCAAAACATAAGGGCTAACAGACGCCACAGTTGAATGGACTAGCTGAGAGAATAAACCAAACTATTGAAGAAAGAGTTCAATGTGTACTCTCTTATGACAAGTTGCCCAAATCATTCTGGGGAGAAGATGTGATGACTGTTGTTGACATAGTCAACCTCACACCATCAGTTCCTTTAGATGGAGACATCCCAGAGGAGGTTTGGTCAGGCAAAAGGGCTTCTTACAACCATCTCAAGGTGTTCAGATGCAGGGCATTTGTTCATATCCCCAAAGACGAGCGAGCCAAGCTTGATACAAAAACTAAGGAATGCATCTATCTTCGTTCTCCTAAGGATGAGTTCGGGTACCGACTTTGGGATTCAATCAATAAGAAGGTCGTCCGAAGCCGAGATGTTGTATTTTTTGAAGACCAAACAATTGAAGACATCCAGAAATCGGAGAGGCCAAGATTGAGAAGCAGCAAGAGTACAGACCTTATACCGGTCTGACATGAGGATAATGCCATACCTAAAAATAATGATGCTGAAGATCATGTGCCTATCCTAGAGCAAAACAACCAGGAGACTCCTGATGAGCCAGTTCAGGAAGAACCTCAGTCTAGCTCTCCATTAGCGCCCCAATTAAGACGATCTTCAAGGGATCAAAGGCCATCTTCCTGATATAGCACAAAGGAGTTTGCGATGCTCACCGATGAGGGGGAGCCTCAAAGTTATAAGGAGGCCATAACTAAAAGTCATAAAGTGGAGTGGATACGAGCCATGCAAGAGGAGATGCAATCCTTGCACGAGAATAACACTTATGAACTAGGGGAGCTACCAAAAGGGAGACAAGCCTTGAGGAATAAGTAGGTGTATCGAATCAAGACCGAAGACAGTAGCTCAAAGCCCCGCTACAAAGCTCGGTTGGTCGTAAAAGGATTCGGTCAAGAGAAATGTATTGACTTTAAAGAAATATTCTCTTTAGTGGTAAAGATGTCATCTATTCGAGTTGTTCTTGACCTAGCAGCAACGCAAAACTTGAAGATCAAGCAGCTCGATGTTAAGACATCATTCCTTCATGGTGATCTAGAGGAAGAGATTTACATGGAGCAGCCTGAGGGGTTCAAAGTTTTAGACAAAGAAAATTTGGTGTACCGCCTAACGAAGAGTCTATATGGTCTTAAACAAACACTTAGGCAATGGTACAAGAAGTTTGACTCTTTCATGGTAGAACATGATTTCAAAAGGATGGAGAGAGATCATTGTGTCTTCATAAAGAGGTATGCAGGTGGCGACTTTCTCATACTTCTACTCTGTTAATGATATGTTGATTGTTGGACAAGATCACATAAAGATAGTTGCTTTAAAGAAAGATCTAAGTAAGAGCTTTGCCATGAAAGATTTGAGACCAGCTAGACAAATCCTTAGGATGAGGATCGCTCGTGATAAATCAAACACGTTGCTATGGCTATCCCAAGAGAGGTACATTGAGAATGTGCTAGAAATATTCAACATGCACAAAGCAAAGCCGGTCAAGACATCACTTGCTGGACACTTCAAGATGAGCTTGAAGCAAAGTCCCACAAGTGAGAAAGAAATGGAGGAAATGAAGATGATTTCATATTCATTTACAGTAGGCGGTCTCATGTATGTAATGATATGCACAAGATCTGATATCGCCTATGCAGTTGGTGTTGTTAGTCACTTCTTAGCTAATCCGGAGAAGGAACACTGGGCTACAGTCAAATGGATCATCTGGTATCTACGCGCTACTTCCAAGAAGTGTTTATGCTTTGGAAATGGAAAACATGTGCTAGAGAGATACACAGATGCAGACTTGGCCGGTGACATTGATTCTAGGAAATCAACGTTAGGATACCTAACTACTTTTGCAAGGGGAGTTGTTTCCTGGCAATCAAAGTTACAAAAGTGCGTTGCATTGTTCACTACTGAGGCAGAGTACATCGCAGCTACTGAAGCTTGCAAGGAGATGTTGTGAATGAAAATTTTGTTGCTTGAGCTGGGAGTAGATCAAGACAGATATGTCTTGAAGTATGACAACCAAAGGGCAATTTACTTAGCAAATAATTTAACTTTTCATTCCTGCACAAAGCACATTAATACATGGTATCACTGGATCCGAGGAGCTCTCGAAGAAAAGCGTATACATCTTGACAAGGTTCACACAGATGAAAACTGGTCATACATGATGACCAAGGTAATACCATCCAAGAAGTGTGAAGATTGTTGTCAAGGTGCTGGTTTGCTACTACCTCCCAACTAAGTCGGGAGGTGAGATTTGTTGGGATCTCTCCTTAATTGGGAAGATTCTAAAAAATTCTAGAACTTTCTAGAGAACTCTAGAGAAGTGTAGAATTCTCTAGAAGCGTGTGGAATACTCTAGAATATTATAGAGATGTGTGGAGCCTTCTAGAACATTCTGGAAGAGTATCGAATAGAATGGAAGAGTGTAGAGATTCCTTAGAAATCTTTAGAAAGTAAAGATATGTATGGAGAATTCTAGAGAACTAATCTCCACCCTTGGATCAAATTAATCACCACCACTCATTATGAAGGTGGAGTAGTATAAATAGGGGTGGAAGCCTTCATTCATATCCATCCAAGACAAGAAAACAATCCACTTCCTAGAGTGAGAGAAAACCTCTAATATAGAGAGTTAGAGAGCCTCTTTGAGAGAGAAGTGAGATAGCTTGAGAGTCCTAATCCTCAAGCTCGAGTGAGCCACCGAAGTGAGACGGTTTTGTAAAATATAAATTCTTGTAATCCTACTATTCTTTTGTATAGTGGAAGAACCTCCATATTGGAGGACCATAAACTCTTGTGCTCCCATTACTATTTTAATTTATAAGTGTTTATCTTAACTTCACGAGGCGGGAAAGACCGAGTTTTTCCAACAGGTCCAACTCTTGCCATAGCTTTGTACATATGATGCTAACCTTTGCTGAGGAAAATACTTTGTTGTATTATTGCATCAATAACTTTAAGTTAAACTTGACGTCGTCCGGTTAGTTTGGACATCTTAATTTTATGGTATTTTTAACCCATGGAGCTCTGCCAAGATGATTGGATGGATTTGTTCTCTGCTCAACAGCTAGCCCCTGCAAGCTTGCATACCCTTGTCGTCTTTCTTGAAATTGGAATGAGTCCTAAATTTGAGAGTTTTGTTGAAAGAATTGAGTTTTTATAATGGTGTGAAGGCTGGAATTCAGGATCTCTATCAGGTGGAGGAATACCCTAGTCAAGTTCTCCTTTGTCAAAAAAGAAAAATTATGGTAATTTTTCTCGAGAAGAATATTTGCCATCAATATTATCATTTTATCAAAAAGAGACTTGTCTTCTGAATTGGCTTATTAGCTTCTCCATTTGTAGCCTTCGGTACAAAAGCATTTTGCAGTGTAAATGTAGGCAGCAGCGTACGCCGTACGTGATCTGTAGTTAACAAACACGAAGTTGAGTGAGAATTTCAACTCCATGAGAACAGAGCAGAGGGTGGCCCAATATTCAAAGTGAAGTGTGAATTAAGCTTCTGGAGATTCCCTACAGTCTGACTCCATGCAATGTACGGCACTTTCACCCACGCACTCGGTCTTTCAATGGATTGAGAGAGAGAGAGAGATATTTTCACCCATCACATGTGGAGCAGGCAAAGGGCTTGGTTTTAATTGAGAGTTGTGCACTAGCTTTATTTGCAAATCTTGCAAATAAGCCCATCTATCTTTTTGACTCTAGCTATATATTTGATTGGTTTATGCCAAGACCTGGCCAAAAGTAGTGCTTTGATTTAGACTTTTAGAGACTTGAATATTGTAGTGACTAACTAACCATGGCTAAATTGTCCATGCACTTTGTAATTAAACATTTTTTTGGTAAACAATTGAACATCGGATAAAGGGTTTTCGTAGAAACTTCCCTAGACTGTGGGGGATGTTGTAAATAACCCCCAAGTGGCGGTCAACTTTGGGGGTGCTTCACGCACGTAAAGGGTTGATTTTAGAAAACTTACATGTGCTTTGGGAATGTTGTGAACAAGTGGTGGTGACTTTGGAGATGTTTCACATAACCTTCCCTCTGAACTTTTTGATTCCACTAAACCCCCTGAACTTTTGGGGTGCCTAAGAAGACCATTGAAGTTTAAAGTTAAACCCTTGGCGGTGTTAATGATTACTGCAGAAAGTCGAAAGGAAAAAAAATCACTTTAATTAGAATTAAATCATAATTATCCAGTTAACTTTAATTAATCATTAATAACTAAATTATTAATCCTAATCTCAATTAGACAAAGAAGGGGAGAGAGAAGAGGTTGGACAATTTAAAGTTTTTTTGCCAAAAAATTTAATAAAAAGGATAAATGGTTAGTTTTTGGGAATGAGGGATATTATCATCTTTTTTTGGGATGAGGGATGTATTCATCTTTCCTGTCATGCATCATGTGAAATGTTAGAATTGATTATATTACTTTGAGTGACAAAACTTTGGGGATTTAGCTGAATAAAAAGAATCTAGGGGTCTATATGTAACATCCAGAAAGTTCAAGGGGTTTAGTGAAATTAAATTAGTTAAGGGGTGTTGGGGATTCGAAACAATCAATCGAACAATTGCCCTTCCGGACCTTGTGTTGAAAGTAGGAAAGTAGGAATAATACCACAAATAAAGATCTAACCTTGCAAAAAATAGTAAAGGAGACGAACACACAGATTTAACGAGGTTCGGCAACGTGCCTACGTCCTCGGGAGCCACACCACACAATCTCTTTATTAATTGAAGAAGAATTACAAGCTCTCAAACTAGGGTTTAATCTCTCTGAGATTCTCTCTCTTCTTGCAGTCAAAAAGCTCTTTTTTTTCGTGTTGTTACAACCCTAAAAACGTTTAAGATATATATAGAGTCCTGGGGAAAACAGAATCCAAAATAGTTTAGGAAACTGTTTGACTGCGTCGCGGTCGACCGCGCAGGTCTCGCGGTCGACCGCGGCGGTCGACCGGCGCGGAAATTCCAGAGAGTTGAGCGGTCGACCGCGACGGTCGACCGCGATCAAAACCCGAGACCAAAAAACTCTACAGGGTTGGCGCGGTCGACCACGACGCCTTCAGCTTCAGCTTCTTCCCATCTCCTGTGCACGTTCGCGGTCGACCGCCGCGGTCGACCGTGGATCTGTCTGCTTGTTTTCTCGTCGTTTTGATTCCAGCTCTTGTCTTGACTTTGGATCTACACCTTAGACTAACAATCTCCCACTTGGAGACCAAAGTGCCTGCAGTGAGTTCACCCGAACTCTCCCCTTCTACGCATGTATCTTCTCCCCCCGAAAAAATTCTTTCTTCAATCAACAATATCACGACGATCGTGTCGATCCTCGTAGTGTGGCTTCGCCTTCGTCTTCTACTCGTGAAGGCCAATTGAAGTTGCGCACAACTCCAGTTTCTTAATGGTGACTGCCTTCGTCAACATGTCCGCCGGATTTTGACTCCCCAAAATCTTCATTAAATGCAACTTTTCGTCTTCAACTAGCGAGCGTATAAAATGGTATTTGGCATCGATGTGCTTCGTTCTGACATGATATACTGAATTCTTGGCAAGATGTATAGTGCTCTGCCTATCACAATAAAGAACTCATCTCCCTTGTTTCAGATCCAACTCTTCCAAGCACCCATTCAACCAGATCATCTCTTTGCTTGCTTCAGTCACCGCGACATACTCAGCCTCGGTTGTAGGCAAAGTCACAATCTTCTGCAGACGTGAGACCCCATATCACTGCTGTCGACGCTAAGGTATAAACATACCCCGTGGTGCTTCGCCTCGTATCATGATCACCGGCGAAGTCCGCATCCATGTATCCCTGCAGTACCAACTCCTTCCTCCTGAAACATAATGGCTTGTTCGTTGTCCCTCTCAAGTACCGCATTATCCACTTCACGGCCTCCCAATGCTGCTCCCCTAGATTTCTTGTAAATCTGCTCACAACTCCCACTGCATGGGCGATGTCTGGCCTCGTGCAAACCATCGCGTACATGAGACTCCCAATGGCCGAAGAATATTGCACCCTGCTCATATGCTCTCTATCTGCATTTGTCTTAGGCGATTGCTCCTCAGATAGCTTGAACTGACCTCCAAGGGGTGTGCTAACAACTTTAGCATTCTGCATGTGGAACCTCTGAAGTACCTTCTCAATGTATTCAGCTTGGCTCAATCTCAATATCCCTTCAGCTTTATCCCTACTGATTCGCATCCCTAGAATCTGTTTCGCTGCACCCAGATCCTTCATTGCAAATTCCTTTGCTAGTTGCTTCTTCAAACTGTTTATCTCCTCCAAACACGGTCCTGCTACCAACATGTCATCAACATATAATAACAAAATAATAAAGCTGGACTCGAACCTTTTAAAATAATAGTAATGATCCGAATTGCATCTTCTGTAGCTATTGTTCTGCATGAAGTTATCAAACTTCTTATACCACTGTCTCGGAGCCTGTTTCAAACCATATAAGCTCTGATTTAGCTTGCACACCATCTCTTCCTTTCCTTCTTCAATGAAGCCAACAGGCTGCTTCATGTAGATTTCTTCATCCAAGTCACCATGAAGAAAGGCAGTCTTCACATCTAACTGCTCAAGAAAGAGGTCTTCTGCAGCCACCAAACTCAACACCACTCTGATGGTTGTGAGTTTCACAACAGGGGAAAATATCTCCGTGTAGTCCACTCCTTCCCGCTGTTGAAACCCTTTCACTACTAATCTGGCCTTGAATCTCTTGCTTCCATCACTTTCTTGCTTGACCCGGTAGACCCATTTGTTATGTAAGGCTTTCTTCTGTGCAGGTAGCTGGGCTAACTCCCAGGTCTCATTAGTGAGTAGAGAATTCATCTCCTCTTGCATCGCATGCTCCCACTGCTGAGATTCACTCACTTACATTGCCTCTTCATAGCTTTCCGGCTCACCGCTATCTGTCAATAATAAGTAGTCAAGAGATGAAAGATATTTGGGATTTGGTTTGGGTACCCTGGATGACCTCCTAAGCTCCACGCCCTGGGTAGTTTCTTCTGCACCTGGAGCCTCCTCCGTTTTGTGGTCAGAACAAATATCATCTCCCCTGTCTGGAAGTTCCTCTATATCCCTATACTCAGATCCATCTGTATCTGAAATGCTGCTCCCACTGCTTTGGCTATCCTTGGCATCTTCCTTGTTCTTGTACATCACATCCTCATTGAATATCACGTCCCTCTTCTGATGATCTTCCTATTCTTCTCATCCTAAAGGCGATACCCGAACTCATCAATGCTGTATCCAATGAATGTGCACTTTTGTGACTTAGCTTTTAGCTTGTCCCTGACATGATCACTGATATGAACATAAGCCACGCAACCAAATACCCATAAATGTGAGAGATTTATCTTCTTGCCACTCCAAACCTCCTCTGGAATCCCAAAATCCAATGGAACTGATGGCTCGTGATTAATAAGGTAAGCTGCCGTATGCACCGTATCCGCCCAAAATATCTTAGGTAGACCTGCACGAAATCGCATGCTCTTCGCACGCTCTGTCAAGGTCCTGTTCATCCTCTCTGTAATGTCGTTCTGCTACGGCGTCCCTGGAGTAGTCCTCTCTAAGCGAATACCATTCGTAGCACAGAACCTCTTGAACTCCTCCAGCTCGTATTCCCCACCATTGTCTGATCTCAGACACTTCACCTTCAGATCTGTCTCATTCTCCACCATGGCCTTCCACTTCTTGAAGATTCCAAACACCTCTGACTTGTGCTTCATGAAGTAGATCCACACCTTCCTCGAGTGATCGTCGATGAAGGTGACATAATATCTCGAACCGCCAAAAGAAGACACACTGGTTGGACCCCATACATCTATATGAATCAACTCTAGCTTCTGAGCCTTAGGCGGCCTTCTACCCTTCTGAAAACTAACCCTCTTCTGCTTCCCAAATATGCAGTCTTCACAAACCCCGACTTCCACGGCGTCGATCCCGGTTAGCTTTTCTTGTGAATGCAAAATCTTCATCCCCTTTTCGCTCATGTGTCCTAACCTGTTGTACCACATATCTGTACTCTCTTTGCCAGCTACAATTGCGAGGGTGTCACTCGCAGGTAAGGTGAGGTAGAGAGTTCCTAACTTGTTGCCTCGAGCAACTATCATCGTACCGTTGGAGATTCTCCACGAATCTCTAGTGAATGTCGAAACATAGCCTTTTGGTCCAAGCTGTCCCACCGAAACAAGATTCCTCTTCAACTTCGGCACGTGTCTCACGTTCTTCAAGGTCCACTTAGAGCCCTTCATCTAAATCTGTACTTCACCCTTTCTAATAATATTACAAGGCTCGTTATTTCCTAGATATACTTTTCCAAAGTCCCCTGCTATATAATTCTGAAATAGCTTCCTGTTAGCAGTAGCGTGGAAAGAGGCTCCTGAATCGATGACCTAGGAATCCGAATCATTGTCCATTGCAATAATCAAGGCATCCTGTACGATATGAGCCTCCTGCTCACCCGCATTCTTCTTTGGACTTTTGCAAACTAAAGACATATGGCCCTCCTGGCCGCAGTTCCAACACTTCCCTTTGATAGGCCTAACCTTTGAGTTCGACATCTTCTTCACTGATTTCGACCGATTCCTATTCTGGTTTCCTTTCTTCTGGCTTCTGCCTCTTTGCTCAAAACTTAGAGCTGAACCTGAACCTTCTGATTCGGACGATTTTCTTCTAACCTCCTCGGATAGAATCATGTTAACCACCTCACTCAGCTTCAACTTCTCCTTCCCCGCCAAATTGCTGATTGCCGTCACACAACCTGCCCAACTATCTGGCAACTGCGATAGTAACAATAGGGCCTGCACTTCGTCATCAAACGTGATGTCCACGGAGATAAGCTGATCAACAACCGTGTTGAACTCGCTGAGATGCATCGTGAAGGACCGTCCTTCTGCCATCTTGAGGTTGAAAAGAGTTTTGACTAGATGCATATTGTTTGCTGCCGACGGTTGCTCATACATCTTCGCGAGCGCTTCCATAAGCCCCACCGTCGTCTTCTCCTTCAGAATATTGTGGGCTATTGATTTGACGAGCGATAACCGGATTTTCCCTAGAGCCTTCCTATCCAGTATCTCCCAATCACCATCTGACTCCTCCTTCTTCTTTCCCTTTTCCTTACCCATCAACGGGCGATACAAGTTCTTCTGGTACAGATAGTCCTCCATCTGCGACTTTCAGTAGGCAAAGTCTGAACCGTCAAACTTCTCGATCTTTGATTTGTTTTTCTCTACCATGGCTTTCACATAAATTGCTGAACCAAGCCCTGATACCAGTTGTTGGGGATTCGAAACAATCAATCGAACCCTTGCCCTTTCGGACCTTGTGTTGAAAGTAGGAAAGTAGGAATAATACCACAAATAAAGATGTAACCTTGCAAAAAATAGTAAAGGAGACGAACACACAGATTTAACGAGGTTCGGCAACGTGCCTACGTCCTCGGGAACCACACCACACAATCTCTTTATTAATTGAAGAAGAATTATAAGCTCTCAAACTAGGATTTAATCTCTCTGAGATTCTCTCTCTTCTTGCAGTAAAAAAGCTCTCTTTTTTCATGTTGTTACAACCCTAAAAACGTTTAAGGTATATGTAGAGTCCTGGGGAAAACAGAATCTAAAACAGTTTAGGAAACTGTTTGACTGCGTCACGGTCGACCACGACGGTCGACCGTGCCAAATGACAGAAACTCCCAGATTTCCAGAGAGTTGAGCGGTCGACCGCCGCGGTCAACCGAACCAAAAACCCGAGACCAAAAATCCTACAGGGTTGGCGCGGTCGACCGCTGCAGTCGACCGCCTTCAGCTTCAGCTCCTCCCAACTCTTGTGCACGTTCGCGGTAGACCGTCGTGATCGACCGTGGATCTGTCTGTTCTCTTCATTTTGATTCCAGCTCTTGTCTCGACTTTGGGTCTACACCTTAGACTAACAAGGAGATCATTTACAGAATCCCCTATGGTCAGAGGTTTCAGAAAATTAACTCTAAGATAATTTTTACAAGGTTATCATGATTTGGACCTTTTTCAAGAAGCTGAATGTGAATATCTTTATTAGAGAAAACCAATGAATTTTTTCACTAACCTATCAGGATTCACATTGTTGGTGTTTTTCTAACACAAGTACGTACAGACTAGTTTATATATTCTAGGGGAAATTACTTCTAGCCCTAAATTTTCTAACAACTATTCCACTCCGTCCCAACACTTCTTCAACGCTCTCAAAACCCCCAAATGTAAACACATTATTCTCTGAGCCTCCAAAACACACAACCCAAGAGTTTAAAATATATAACGACCATAATACTCTTTCTTTCTCTCTTTTTTTCATGATGCAACGACAGTAGCCTTACATGGCTTCTTCCACCGACCACCGTCGGTTCTTTACCGGCATCGTTGAAGCTCGAGAGAGGCTTGCCGCTCAAAGGAGTTGATTTGGACGAGCTCAGGGCACGCGACGTGACACGTGCGAAGGAGAGGCTTGCCGCTCAAAGGAGTTGATTTGGACGAGCTCAGGGCACGCGACGTGACACGTGCGAAGGCGAGCTTGCATCGACAGTTTCTTTCTATGGGCGTCGTGGACTTCCCCGTTGAGGAGTCCTCAAGTCCGTTCGTTGTCGAGTAATTTCATTTCGCCCTTTTTTCGGGTCATTATCGGCGTCTTTGTCAAGAATAAGAAATCAGTTCTTTTATGAAATATTGTATGTATGAATTTAGATAACCTACGATTTCTCAAGATTCTTTTTCATTTTTTTTGGCAGACAAAGGTTGAATTTTTGTCTCATTATAATTTGATTGTGCCATTGTAATTCTATTCTAATGTATTTCTTGAAATTGAGGGAAAATATTTAATTCATTTGTTTATTTTTTGATATTTGAGGTTTGATCTATTTTAGAAGAACAATTATTATAATTAGCAATTTTAATTTGGGTTTTTTGGGTTATAGGCTCTACATCACTCGTGTAAAATTAGGAATCAAGAACGGGTTGTTTGTAGAGGTTACGCGTTGGTTGTGAATGATACACATTGGTGTAGGCGTCCAAAAATGTCTATAAGCTCTCGTATACAGCTCGAGACGAAGAGGAGGCGATAAACGTCAGCACTCAAAACGAGAAGATTCACCAAGTGGCCAGCGTATTCACCGGCCACCACCAAGTAGCCCGTACACTCACCAGCCACTAAATCGGCGAACCAAGTGGTCAGCGTGCTTACCGGCCACCACCAAGTGGCCCGTGCACTCACCAGCCACCAAATCAACGTACAAGTCAGTGAAACCATGAAATACATGCAAACAACGGAACGAACCGAACTCGAAAAAAACAAGAATGCCAAATGGTGGCTCGGCCAATGTCAAACCACCAAATGGTGGCTCGGCCTTAGGCGCAGCCACTTCGGTTGAATACGGCCAGAATCAGGACCTTCTTGTTCTTGGTTTTTATTATGCGATTCTTTCGAATTTGGGTGTTCAACTTCTCTCGATGTTGTTGTTAGATAGTTATTAACTGAAGAGTTAGAGGAATCCCGTCCCATTCTGGTCAAAGAAAGCCATCAACCAGCAATATAAATGAGGCTCGGGTGTTTCATTTTTGGAGGGGATCTGGAAATCAAGAGGACGAAGTGCTGTCAAATTGGAGATTGGAGCACGAATTTTAGAGAGTTAGCAGATCTTGGCGGAGTTCTTCAACAAAGCAAGAGTTCGAGAGATCTGAGACTCATTCCACCCTCCTCCGGATTTAAGCTTAGTCTTAAATCCCGAGAAGAGTCGTGATTTTGCTTAGTCAAAATCGCCGCTACTGCAATCACTTCCTTCGTGAAGCGAAAGCATTAATTATCCAAACTTCTGCTCACCAGATCTGATCCGTAGGCAGTCCACGGATAAACCCCGACACCGGCAACGATCCCGCACAAGCAATAGGCGATAAACTTCTATTGTGTGTAGTTTGAGAGAAAATTGTAACTTTTGATTTAAAGTCTTATAAAAAGGCTATATTTGTTGTTTGAGTTTATTGTAAGTGTTTGATTTAAAGTCTTATAAAAAGGCTATATTTGTTGTTTGAGTTTATTGTAAGTGTTTGAAGCTGTAATGAACTCATCAATGAAATCAATTTTCCACCCAAACAGTTGGTTGTGAATGTTACGGGTTGGTTGTGAAGGATACACGTTGGTTGTGAAGGTTACGGGTTGGTTTGAAGGACACACGTTGGTTGTGAAGGTTACGGGTTGGTTGTGAAGGACACATGTTAGTTGTGAAGGTTACGGGTTGATTGTTAAGGTTACGAGTTGGTTGTTAAGGTTACGGGTTAATTGTGAAGATTATGTGTTAAGGGTGGGCAGAATACTTCAAAGGAAATTGGGGTTTGGAAGCAATTTCCCCAAAGATATAACATCACTCTTTGATCATAATATCTTGAAAACTATAAGCTAAACAAATCACAGCCAATCACATATCAGGTGCATCGAAAACAAATTAAGCATTAGAGTACGGTACAATCACCGACATTATCTGCTATTTTCATCTAACAAATTACAGTAGCAACAGTGCCAGGAGCGCTTACAACGTGAATTATACGCCATACAACTTACCAAAAAAACATTGCATGTCTTCACCACAAATACCATGTTAGAAAAGACCGTGTGGGTTCCCGCTGCTGCTTCACTATGTTAGGATATTTATGAGAAATGTACAGGTACATAAAACCCACGTCCACCACCTGTAATATTAAACACTGAGAATAAAAGGTTACGGAGTTGATTGTGTTGATTGTGAAGGTTAACTTCACAACCAATGCGTAATCTTCATAGCCAACACTTATCCTTAACAACCAATTCGTAACCTTAACAACTAACACGTAACCTTCACAACCAACACGTATCCTTCACAACCAACCCGTAACCTCCACAACCAACCCGTAACCTCCACAACTGACGCGTATCCTCCACAACCGACCCAAAACCTTCACAAATCCCAGAAGCTCCGCGCATGCTCGATCACGCTCGCCGGAGGTGCAGGTTGAGGACCAGAGGTGCTTGTCGACGACGAGGCCGGTGTAGGAGATGTAGAAAGCGGTGGTGGCACTAGGGTTTAGGGTTAGGCATAGGTGGTTAGGCATAGGTGGGAGAGCATGCGGCAGTGGTAGATGATCTCAGCGGCGAACTGGTCGGTGGAGAACCAGAATGGGTGATACGAGTTGCCGTGCGAGCACCTTTGATCGCGGAATTATCAAAGGTGGGTTGAGAAGAGGATGACAGAAACACAAGCACAATTCAGTATATGGCGAAGAAAATTACCTTCTCTAGATTATGAGTATGAAAAGATTACAATCCCTCTCTCACAATCTCACTAGAATCAAGAACAAACTCTTAATTCTCACTAAACCCTAATACAATGATTAGAATTTCTCTTAATTACCTCTAATTGTTTAGAAACCCTAAAACATTCCTTTATATAGGTGTACAAACGTGGGTGACAATCTGGTAAATAACCAATCCAAAAACCAACAGGAATTCGTGTGAACAGAAACCCAAACAAACCAGGAAACCATCGATGAGTCGACTCATGACTGAGATGAGTCGACTCGTCCGAAACTGGACAAAGCACAAAAGCCAGCGATGAGCCGACTCATGACAGTCATGAGTTGACTCAACCTGATGAGTCGACTCATGACTGTTATGAGTCGACTCACGGACTGAAAACTGGATACTTTGATTCTGCTGCTCGTCGTCTCGTTCCACGCTTCCACCTACGTTCCACTGTACTGTTTTACACCCCTATTCTCATGTTATCATGAGAATCATCTATCCTCAAGCCCCCATGAGGATCGCTAAGTTCCGAAGAGAAGATACACCCGTATCAATGGGAGGAGGTACGAGGGGACGAATCCGACGAGATCGATGGTGGCGCTCAGTCTGAAGCCGCCGTTGGAGAGGGCATCGTAGTGGGAGGTCCAGGGGTTTAGGTCGGCGTAGTTGTCAATCAACTCCTTGTTGAAGAATAGGACCAGGTCGTAGACAAAGACTTTGCTTGAGGTGCACTCGTCGGGGGTGGATACGGTGGCGGTCGGAGGTGGAGAACGACGGGGGTGGAAGAGAAATGGCAGGCGGAGATGAGGATGGCGAGTTGGATGATGAGGACGACGACGAATAGAAGCTCGCGCTGGCAGGGGCTGAGGGATTCCAGTTCTTGATTCTTCCCGTTGGATCATGAAAAAAAGAGAGAGAAAGAATGGGTATTATGGTCTTCACATATTTTAAACTCTTGGGTTTGTGTTTTGGGGCTCGGGGAATAATGAGTTTACTTTTGGGGGTTTTGGGAGCGTTGAAAAAATCTTGGGAGAGGATGGAACTGTTGTTAGGAAATTAGGGGCTAGAAGCAATTTCCCCTATTTTCTAACAAAATTTTCTTATAAGCAGTTAGAGCCGTGTGTTGCGCCAGGGCCTGCGAGCCTAAGTGCTTAGACCCAAATATTTGCATGTTATTTGGAGCAAATGACTGCCAAAATGACTAGCTATTATTACACTTGATTCTCATGACTCATCTTATAAAATCATCTATAATTTTGTAAGTTCCCCATATAAAACATATAAATAGACCATCACACTGCGCTATAATTCATGTTAAGAGTTAAAAATAACCTTCTTTTATTTCGCATTCACTAGATGAGTACATCTATCTACATATATAAACGTGCAATTATATTTTTACTCACTCTTGAATTAAATACATATACCAAGAGTTCTAACTGTATCTTTTAACCACAAAAAATTGTTTCAAGTGTGGCATAAAGAACAAAAAAAGCAGATAGTCAAATATCAAAAAATTTAGCTTGTCGTTCTAATTAAACTTGCATGAAGCTTAACCAAACCCACCCTTAAACCTCATGGAGAACTGATCACCCAAAAAAAAAAGAAGAAAGGGTAAGATTTGTTACTTAAAATAGAAGGAAAAAACCTCAACGCCACATCATCATTTGCACAAATGCTTTCAAAAGTTGCAGTTTATATTTAGTTCACGACTTCTCATGACTTCCTCTTTCTGATATCCTTGATTTGTATCCTTGACAAGAAAGAATCAAACAAAAAAAGTCCACCCACCAAACCCCACATCCACTCTCCCATAGCCATGATCATGATGGTGACCATCATGATATGATGATGAAGCATTTTATGGAATTTTTATAATTTGACCTCCTCAAGCCTAACACCACCAAACCTAATCATTCAAATTAAAGTGGCGAAAACGCAAAAATGTCCAAAAATCCCTAATTAAGTATCAATCAATAAAATCTCTCTCTCCTCTCTTTCTCACTTTTTTTTTTCAACTCAATTTTCGCATTCCTTTTTACCCTCCCGAACCATTTGAAAACCCCAAGAAAGAGACCCCTTTCGCTCATTCTCTCTCCTCTCTCTCTCTCTCTCTCTCTCTCTCTCTCATGAGCATGATGAAGTGAAGTGAGGGCTCTCTCTCTCTCTCAGCAGACATCCAATCTCTATTTCTTCGTATGAGAACAAAAAACCCCATTTCTTTTCTTGGGCTTCCTCAATCCCCACTAAAAACCCCCCTTCTCCCCTCTCTCTCTCTACCCTTTTCCTCGCTTTTTCCCCCTTTCAAATCTCAATCTCCAAATATCATTCATTTTATTGCCTTTTTCTCATCTGGGTCTCTCCAATTTCCCCCCTTTTGGGTCTTTCCCCATCTGGGTTTTTTGATTTTTCCTCATTTGGGCTCTTAGATCTGCTGCTACGAGGTCAGAATCTTTGTTATTTATCTATAGGTATTTGTATTTAGTTTGTAGTAATTTGGGGGGAAGAACCTGATGATTTATAAGCTGAGATAGACTTCTTATGATGCAAATTTATTATAAGAGGAAACATAGGGTTGAGGTGTTGTTTGGGTTTTCGTGGTTGCAATCAGTTGTTAGCTTGCCCATTTTGTACTATGTCATGGTGCTGCTGCACGCTTGTAGAAATCCCCCATTTCAGAGATTTATGAGCAGGGTTTGGATTATGTAGTGTTGGGTTGTAGTTAAATGGGCAACAGCACTTCTCGAGTTGTTGGTTGCTTTGTGCCCGCAGGCAATGGGAAGGATGGTGTCAATCTTGAGTTCTTGGAACCTTTGGACGAGGGATTAGGCCATTCCTTTTGTTATGTTAGGCCAGTTATTGTAGATTCTCCGGCTATAACCCCTTCAAACTCTGAGAGATACACTGTAGATTCGAGCACTTTTGATTCGGAGACGCATAGTGGTTCTTTTAGGCAAGAGATAGTAGAGGAGCTCGCCGGATGGAATAGATCGAATAAGAATTTTGCTGAGACCACATTTAAGACTATATCGGGAGCTTCTGTTAGTGCAAATGCATCCACTGCTAGGACTCCCAATGTATTATTAACCGGTGATGCTCAAGAACCCGCTGCCTTATTTGAGAGCTCAGCTTCGTTCGCTGCCATCCCTCTGCAACCGGTGCCTCGTGGGTCCGGGCCCTTGAATGGGTTCATGTCGGGTCCACTGGAGAGAGGGTTCGCCTCGGGGCCTTTAGAGAGAGGTAGTGGGCTAATGTCTGGGCCTCTTGATAAAGGTACTTTCTTGTCGGGTCCTCTTGATTCTAGTGATAGGAATAATTTCTCAGCTCCATTGGGTTATGAAAGGAGAAGAGGGATTGGACGACTAATGAGGAGCATGAGTAGGCCTATGAGGAGTGCTCTTTCTAGGACATTTATGAGAAGATCACAGGGTCCTGGTTGGATGCAAAGGTTGTTCTTTCATTCGAAGGAGGAAAAGTTTCAAGCAGAAGTTCAGCGGGATTTGGCAGAAGTGGGGCCTTCTGAGCCTGAGTATAGTAATAGCCGAAACTTGCAATGGGCCCATGGAAGAGCTGGAGAGGATAGGATATACGATGGCTTTAGTGGCCCTGATGCGCCGGATTTTCTCATGAGCAATCTTTATAAAGCTATAGATAAAGAATTGGAAGGTTTGCTTTGGGATTACGAAGATAAATCTCAAAAGACTCCGATAGTGTCTGGCCCGATGGAAAGGGAGGCTGTTGAAGCTCTTTCAGAAATTGTGGCAGGGAAATGTTTTGCATCACAGATCGCTGATGATGAAGTTGAAAAAGATCACGAGAGTTTGTCGTCATGCAATGAATGTAGCCAAGAACAATGTGAAGAAGGTGTTGCAACTACTCAGCTGAACGAAGGCGAGAGCAGAAGCAAACTAACTCTAGACACATCATTAGGCCACAAATCCATACAGGATGATGAGGTATTAGAAGAAAAAGATAGTACCATGGTTATAGATCAGGTGCAAGCGACAAGTGAAATTAGTGAAAACTACAGCGCAAATATAACAGAAAAAGCAACAAGCACAATCAATGATCAAGGGGAGGATGCTATTGGTGCTCCAGCAACCATTTCTACACAGCAATCCAGGAAAAGCAAGCGCCTTTATGAACTGCTTCAGTTGGAGCTCGTAGAAGACAGAGAAGCAAAAGAGTCTAAATTGGCATCCGTGTCATGGAACAATTCACAATCATGTGCTGAAAGCACTAAAGTAGAAAGTTCAGGTCGCACTGAAGGGGCTGACAGTCCCAGAGAAAGTGATGGGGTGGAGAACTCCGAACAACGTAAACATATGACTTCATTTTCTTCTTTAGGACACAAGCAGATGATGAAAAGATCAATAATAGGATCAAAGTTGAGAAAGATGTATAGGAGGCAGAAAACATTGCGGAAAAAGCTTTTCCCCTGGAGTTATGATTGGCACAGAGAAGAACACCAAGTTGATGAGCCGATGTTCAACCCATCAGTAGTTGTTAGGAGATGCAAATCTGGCCCGGTTGATCATGATGCAGTATTGAGCGCAATGACACAAGCACTTGCCAATACAGAGGAAGCATATATGGAAATGGTCGAAATGTCGCTTGATAGGAATCCGGAGCTTGCACTAATGGGTTCTTGTGTTCTTGTAATGTTGATGAAGGATCAGGATGTGTATGTTATGAACCTTGGTGATAGTCGTGTCATTTTAGCACAAGATAGGTTGAATGACCGTCATGTTGGCGCCAATCATGTGAAAGATGATGCAAGGAATCGTAACAGATCTAGGGAGTCTCTTGTTCGTGTGGAATTGGATAGGATATCCGAGGAGTCTCCTATGCATAATCCCAACAACCGAGTTTGCGGCATTAACAAGAACAAGGAAATATCCCTTTGCAGATTAAAGACGAGGGCTGTGCAGCTGTCCTCTGATCATTGTACTGGCATTGAGGAGGTAAGTAATTTTCGGGAGCTTTTTTTTTTGCCTTCAGAAATTTGTTTTCCTTATACTTGTCAGATAGAAAATCTGACATGGTTTTATCATGTGAACATGCATGTACATATAAAACTTATAAATAATGTGTTATGTATTCCTTGAACATCAGCTTTGTTAGAAGAGTGATTTCCTCTTGATTTACTATGACCCTTTGGCTATGGAACCTTTAGGAATCAAGTTGTCAAGGTGTTCAGCCTTTTCGTCTTGTTTCTACTAAATTTTAACTTATATTACCTTATTCACACATGAAATGTTTTTCGAGGATTATGCCACTCACACCACCTCTACAGTACTTAACAGCTGAATCATTTTCCACATAAAGAAAAACTGGATACTAAAGGAAAGGGAATCAGGAAAAAGCTTTTCCCATTGATTTGATTTGGTATCATTGCATCAGGCTGCGTCTTCAATTATGTTAGTGGAATTTAACCATGAACATACAATCTAAAATTATCAATGTCGTGTGCCTGGTTTTAGCGTTATCTTTGGGCATCTGAAGTTTTTTGAATGATTTTTTGTTCCACGTCACCAATCCGCAAACCTTGATTCTCTCAACAGATATCTATCTGTTGTATCTGTTGAGATATTGTCTGGTTTATTTGGTCATATTTGACTGGGTCAAACTAACATCTAAAAGATGTTCATACATTTTTTTAAAGCAGTTTAGAGGCTCAAGTATTCATCTAATCAATCACAGACATGGTCCAATATCAGTAAAACTAGCGGTAGTATGTTCTATTGAAATATATCCCGGAATATGCACACTTGACATTTTACACATGCTCATGTGCTCTTGTGGTTGTCTTCCCTCTTTCTTCTCCTTTTCATTTAATCTGAATTTTATGGAAGTATTTATAGTTGCATATTATACGAGTATGGACTGTATATGTATATATGGAAATACCATTGAATTTGCACTGCTCAAATCATGGAAATTCTGTGTTTCATACCAGAACTTATACTGTATAAACTGTTGTGAAGATACTGCTATGGTTAAACATATTCCACTATTTTATTTTTTCTGTCTTCCAACAGGAACACAATTGTTATTTGTTTTTATTTCAGGAAGTTTCGAGGATAAAAGCAGAACACGTTGATGACGTTCAAGCTATTCTGAATGATCGAGTAAAAGGGCAGTTAAAAGTTACTAGAGCATTTGGTGCTGGTTTCCTCAAGAAGGTCGGAAATTTTTATGCAAATAAACTTTCAGTCATATCGTTACTACATCGATTAGCCATTCTTAACTTTAGGCTTAGAATCTGTCATTTGCATGAAGCTGACATTGAGAACAAGCAAAACTGAAGAGGTTAAAGTAATATTTCTCATTAGATGATATTAATATGGTTATTTATGAAGAATTAACCTTAGAACTTTTCACCTTCTTGGCATCCTATTATACCTCATTATTTATGGCCTAATCCTCATTACTCATGGCAATACGGCTCATTACTTCTTGGCATCCTATTATTACTCATTACTCATTATTTATGGTGAAACTGAAAACTTTTGAAGTCAGATCATATCATGTTCAAAGTCATTTTCTTGTTCAAAGCCTTTTTCTTTCATTCAATGTACTAAGGCTTGACTTTCCATATCTCTTACTTCTATTTATGTGATAGTTGCATTAAAGAAGATCTTGTTTCTTCTTTTCTTGTCTCTTCTTCTTGCTGATTGCTGAAGTATGAGTAATAATCACCTATTCCCTCTTTGCTTTCACTACTTTGAAAATTACAAATTTACAATTTTTCATCCCTAGTCATTTCATATTTGGCAATGTAGCATCACACATATCATTATTCCTGAACGGGATAAAGTACATCATAACATTATTTTTTTACATTTATTCATGCTGTACATTCCAATACCTATGTAGCACGGACACGGATCCGACACGGCCATCCGACACGCCGACACGAGGCAAATCCTAAAAAATACCTAGGATACGTGTGTTCGACACGTGTGTCCGACACGGACACGACACGACACGGCTTCATGTTATGCGTGTCCGTGCTTCGTAGTCCAATACAACCAAATGCGTCCTGCATCGATAACATTTATACTTACATAAACATGAACATGCTTTCTGAGATAATGATGGATATGTTATTATATTGATGCATAAAAATAATCAAACTGATGGAGCAAGAGGGCACCTCATTCAACATCCAATTGTATAGGTAAACATATGCAAGAGGTCAATTGTAGGTTTAAATTAATATCTGGATTAGGTTTTTAAGTTTTGTCTTCCATGTTTTAGAATTATTCCAAGGTAAATGGTCTTTATTTGAATTGATTCACCCGGTCAAATAGGCAAATCCCTAAGTTTGCTATGTTGGCCTTATGAATCCTTCTGCGCCTATCATTCTATTAGTAGCCGTAGTATACACTTCTGTTCATTCATCTGGGCATTATGTTTTCCTTCCCTTTTAAATCACCTCACAAAAGAGTGGGTTACTCTGTTAGTTAGGGCTTCACCAGCTCTCCAGTTACATGCCCATGCCATTTTAACCAGTCACAAAAAATTTACCTCAATCTGTACAATTCCTGTGTTTCAATAATACTCAAACTTTGTTTTTAAACCACACCTTGTTGTTCTAATTTCCACTGCATTAATCTTATTTTTTTGTTCTTTAACTCGCATCTTGGTCATTCCTGGTATCTTGAACTATATGAAATTTTTAGCTTGGTCAGGATCACCAATGTTGCTAGATGCTAAGCTTATCATTGTAATCATTGTTGGCATTTGACTCATACATGAAACGGGTCAAGATTTCCTTTAGATGGGGTTAGTAATCTTTGGATACTTGCTATGTCAATATATAATTCTTTAGAATAGATGCTTATTCATGTTAAGGAAGTGCCACAAAAGATGGTGGATGTTTGGTTTATTGCTATGTTGATATATAATTCTTTAGAATAAATGCGAATTCATGTTAAGGAAGTACTACAAAAGATAGTGGATGTTTGGTTTATTTTTGATATCATTTGTATCTGTTTTGGGCTCTCATTTTCTGACAGTACATAGAGGAATTTCTCAAGAAATATATGCTTCTCCATAGTGGCTTTTTTATGATATTTTTATGTGCGAATTTTTTCTAGTCTAAATTATCTAATTGAAGATGAAGCCTGTACATTAAATATTTACATCAAAGTCATTGACTGTTGCTTATAGCTTGCAATGTTCCGTAGCATTAAGTCTTCGTCTCTATGAAAATAATGAAAGATATATACCCTTTACCTATAATTTGGAAATTGCTGATTATGTTTCTCAGTGTCTATAGCATCTCTTATTATTTTCATTTTATTTCCCTCTTTCGCGGAGAAAGGGCCATGGTTCTAATTACCATTGGTGAAAGTCATATCATAAAAAAAATAAAACTTAATGCACATAAATATCTCGAGGTGATCCACTGGATTGAACTAAAAACTGAATTAGCATTACCTGTTTCATGGTTCCTTTCATGCTTTCGGAACTTAAAAAAATTGGTTAGCGTTACTTGTTAGATTTACTTATGCTAACATTTTTCCTGAATGCAGCCAAATGCTAAACATTTTTCCTGAATGCAGCCAAAGTTCAATGATGCTTTGCTCGAGATGTTCCGGATCGACTATATTGGAAGCTCACCTTACTTAAGCTGCATACCTTCAGTGCTGCATCATCGTCTCTGCTCAAATGATCGGTTTTTGGTCCTATCTTCTGATGGGCTTTACCAGTATTTCAGCAATGAAGAAGTCGTATCTCATGTTGCATGGTTTATGGAAAATGTCCCTGAAGGAGACCCTGCACAGTATCTTATTTCTGAGTTACTGTTTCGTGCAGCTAAAATGAATGGTAAGTTAGCATCATATGTCAGTGTTACTGGTTACTATTAATGTTGCAACTACTAATAATGTTCTTATCTGTTATCATGATGATAACTCCTACGACTGTAGTCCTGCTTTTCTTTGATAATTGATTCGTTATTCTCTGTTAAAGACGTGTAACATGACTATTAATTTCCAGATAGTGACCCCCCATCATGAAGATAATACTGAAGCTCGTTTGCAAATGATATTTATGAACACTGATCCATGACCAAATGAGCCCTGAGTGTAGATGTCATTAAACCTCCCTGAACTATTGGGGTTTTTGTGGGTGACCTCCAGAACTTTTTTTGCCTACCAAACACCTCGAACCTTGGGGTCTCTCACAAGAGTTACCCTAAACTTTAAAATTTTCCCACAGATCCCCCTAACCCCCCAAACCCCCCACCCCCGTGGTTTTAGGTCGAAAAAAAGTGGCTGAGTGGCAGTCGGCCAACACGTTGTTGTTGGCTTGGTGTGAGCGCAGTAAAGATGGTGTTGGGAAGAATCAGAATTTGTTTTTTGTTTTTTGTGCGTATTATTATTATTATTATTGAATGGGTTTTTTTGGGGGTTGGGGGGGGGTGCGTTGGGTTTTTGGCGGGGGGATTTTTGTAGGCCCCCTTCCCAACACACAACACACAGAAGAGTTCAGGTTTTCTTTTTAAATTTACCCGTTTTATATACCCTCCTACACTTGCTTAAGATCATTGATCATCTCTTTTTTGCATATTTCTAGGGTTTTATGTTTTAACATTTTAGGGGCAATATGCATATTAACCTATGTTCTTTTCATGCATCCTTTCCCTTCATATTCTTCTGCTATTTATGTTAACTTTTCATTCATTCTCTTTTGTCAAATCTCGAACTCTCTGTGCAGGGATGGACTTTCATGAATTGCTAGATATTCCTCATGGTGATCGGCGAAAATATCATGATGATGTTTCTGTAATGGTGATTTCCCTTGAAGGACGGATTTGGAGGTCATCGGGGTAATTGTTTTTTCACAGAGCAGGTATTGCATCAAGAAGATAACAAGATGTAGCAAAACTTCTTGAAGAAAAGTGGCATCTTGTGCTGTAATTGTTTCTGTTTTTTCTTGCGGCTCTCCTCTGAGCTCCTCTTTTTCTTCCATTGTGTTTTTAACAGTTGCAGGGTTGGTCTCTTAGTGTTCTTTGTAATGTTGGTGTATGCCCGGTCATCCAATTGATGGACTGCTTTCAGTCCAATATATTTCAAAATTTTCCTTGATTGGATGAAAGGTTAAAAAGAGGGGAAATTAATTGTTGATCAATTTTTATATTTTTATAAATATTTTGGAGCAATATTTTTTTCTCGATGAGAGTATGTCCATGCTCGGATATAGAGAGGTGCGTTTGGTTCCTTGGTTACCTGTGACCGGGATTAGTGGGACTGGGGTATTAAACCCCATTGTTCGTTTGGTTTTATTTTGGTACATTATGGGACTGATATTGAAACAAGTTTTTATCTCCAAGCTTGTACAAATTATTTTGATTTCTTTGGTTTATATATATGTTGGTTCTGTACACCTTTCAAAAACATTAAACTATTTATAAGATCCTATAGTGTAATGAGAGAGATGACGGTTATATTTCATTGTAAACTATAATCTATAGATCATCTGCTAATTAATACATTAATTGCTTATGAAGAAAGAGAGAAAGTAACTATTTTTTCTATCTTATTGGGAGAAGATAATAGAGATTTTCTTTATCAGTGAAAGTAGATAATTTGAGTGGTAGGGTTTTTCTTAGATAAATTAAAATTTAGTTTGAAAGTTAAAAATTAACCAACTTAACCACCAACCTTCATATATAAATCCGAATAGGAATTTATAGTTTTTTAAGAATTAACAAAATGATATAGGATGATATTTTTGTTGAAAGAGATTTAATTGGAAAAGAACATAGACATTGTTTGGTTGCTTGTGAGACTGTGATTGGGATTTCATTGTTATGCTATTTCAATCAAATCTCATGTTTGGTTCCCTGGGGATTGGGGATACGGATGGGAGAGGACTTTCGTCTATTCCCAAAATAGGTAGTAAGAAGTTTCACTACCCCATGATATTAGGAACATAGGACTTCCGATAATCATTATACTCCAACTCTATGCCTTCCTCACACCAATAATACCATCATTGTACTAATGTAAAATATGTTAAATTAGCGAGTCATCTGTAATTTTAGAAATTTTTCGTGGTGTTGTTTGTAATTTTGAAACTTTCACATGATTACTTGTAATATTCTAAAAATTTAGGGACTGGCTATAGAAAATTTTAGGGGTTGTTTTGTAAAGTTTTTAAAGAGTTATTTGTAATTTTTAAAACTTCTAAGGGGCTAGTTATAAATTATATTTTGGTTTTTGTAATTTTTTAAACTTTTAGGGGGCTGTTTGCAAAAAATTTAGAAGGGTTTTATAAAATTTTTATGTGATGTTTATAACATTCAATATTTTTAGTAGATTTGTTATTTTTGACATTCATTCGGGTGGTTCTAAAATTTTTAAAGGGTTGTTTGTAAAATTTTCAAGGGGCTAGACTTACTTTTTAAAACTTTAATTTTTTTTAGATTAGAAGGATTTTTGTAATATTAAGAATTTTCATGAGGTTGATAATTTTTGGATTTTATGGGGACACTGTAATTTTCAGATTTTTAACGTGCTATGTGTAATTTTCTGATTTTAGAGGTTATTGGCAATTTTTGAGTCCCAAGGGTTTTTTTTTTGCACTTTTCTTATTTATTACAAATGAAAATTAACAACAAAATTCCAAAAGTTTTAGAAATTACAAATAATGTCCTGGAAGCTTCCGAAATTACAAATAGCCTCTTGAAAAGTTAACAAACACCCTCTGGATGTTTAAGAAATTATAAATACCCCTTTGACTTTGCAAAAAACATGAAAGTTAAAATTTGCAAAATTTTGTTAAAAACCCTAAAAGTTTTGAACCTTTTCAAACAAGTTTACTATATTGTTGATGTCGGTTATCAAACATGAAATTTTAGTATGGATTATGTTCGGTTTTAGGGTTCCTTGATCTTCTTCGATGATTGGATATAGGGCAGAGAATTCAGTCCTACACACAAATAACGTGTGAGAGGATCAAAGTTGAAATCTCCGGTGTTTCCTTCGACGATAAGTCAGTAGAGAGCTTAAATGGAGAAGAAAGTAAGATTGTAGTGTATTTATTTGTAAAAGATTGCTTACCTCT
>NC_033800.1:35448265-35501002 GCF_001876935.1 Asparagus officinalis
TCCTGAAAACCCTAGATGGGTTCTCTTCAACGAGGAAGATGACTCGTTCTTACCATAAACGCAGAGTTATGGCTCCGTGTTACAAATTGGAAACGCAGACTTAAAGCTCTGCGTTTAAGGAACATAGGGCCAAATCTCTATGTTAAAATTGGGAACGCAGAGTTAGAACTCTGTGTTAAAAATTAGAAACGCAGGCTTATGACTCTGCGTTTAAAGAAACATAGAGTTAAGACTCCTATGTTTGATCACGGGCCTTGGCCTCTGTGTCTGAATATCACAACGCAAGGTTCAACCTTTGCGTTCAAGTGTCGTAACGCAGGGTTTGACCTCTGCGTTCTAGTGTCGTAACGCAAGGTTGGCCCTCTGCGTTCAAGTGTCGTAACGCAAGGCTGGCCCTCTGCGTTCAAGTGTCGTAACGCAAGGCTGGCCCTCTGCGTTCAAGTGTTGATACAAGGGTTGGCCCTTGTATTTAATGCTTGACACGTGGAATTTGTCTTTCGTGTTATGCTCCAATTTTCGTGTTAGCAATCTATTTCTGTTACTAACTATTGCTTCTGATTTTACAGTGCTTTTTCCCAATGTGCCATTTCTACCGGAGCAACACTTCAACTACACTGATGATCCCGAAGTGGGGAGAGCTTTTGGTCTTCATAGAGAAATTCCTTTATGCACTTTCCCAAGTTTGGAGCGAACACATTTAATTAGGTTTGCTGAGTGTTCCACCCTTAGGGCTTTAATCACCGATCTAGATCTGGAAACTCCTGCGGGTCTGGATCAGTTTGTCAAACCCTCATTTTTATTCGGTGACCATATATCTGCCGATGGACAAGTCGGGTATGTAGAAGACTCCCGGATGCTGCGAAGAGTCAATGATTGTTTAGAGGCACCTCTTCCAGCGAACATTTTCATACGCCGATTTATTGCTGCTCAAGGCGAATTTCCTACACAAGCCTTCCGTTCTCCTGGCTGGTTGTTTTCTGGAGAAGATGGTTGGTGGACTCGGATGGTGGATTTTGTCCTTGAGGAACTCAAGGATCCTCTTGCTCAGTCTGGCCTTATGATACCAGTACAGGCCACGAGACGTGGGATCACTCAGAGCTATCCCTGCTTCTTCGCTATGTTGGAGCGATATAATCCAGATAGCTGCACCTTTTTTACACCTGTTGGGGAGTTGGGATTTGCTCTCCATGAGATGCATGCAATATCGGGACTATCCTTCGGGCAAACGCCCTATAAAGAATTTATTCCCACCACTGAAGAACTCTCCCTCCTGAGGGCTGCTCATCCAGAGATATACAACACTTTTTGGGAGTTGCTAAGTCATTTCCACATCTGCGCTCAGGTCGCTGGAATGCGCGGGGGTGGTCTCATGCATACTACCTGGGCAGATTATTTGTTTTAAAATTTGGGTCAAAAAGATCTGAAGGTGACCCGTCTTGGTGTAAACTCTGCTAAAATCATCAAAGCTCGCGTCAAGACTCCTAACGCTGTTTATAAGAATACGTGTTTAGAAGATGGATTTAACGCTGACAGTGAATTCGACAGTTTCCATTACCAAGCTGCAATTCCTATTTCTGACACGGCCCTCCTCGCTGGTTTCTTGATGCTATGGTTGAAACGATGCGTCGTGCCGACGAAACCAGCTGAGTCAATCTTGATTGAGGTTGTCTACCCAGCTGCTCTCTTGGCTCACGGAAGACCGCTGGATCTTCTTTCTGCAATGACAGGTTGCTTGCAGAGAGGCTTGTGGGATTTGATTTCTGAGCTTCTTGACGTCAAGGAAATGAATGTTGCCGGAAGAAAAGTTTGGAAGACTTCTCAACCCCGCACACCAATGCCCTACACTTACTTAGTGGCTTGGTTTGTGCTGCACTATCCCTCTTTGATGCGGGGGATTTCTTATAAATACAAACGAAACTCCCTTTTTCGGGAAATCAAATATTCACCCTACAAGTGGCTTGGTTTGTGCTGCACTGTCCCTCTTTGATGCGGGGGATTATACATGATAATGAGACCTCTATTCCTTTCGTGCGAAGGCTTGAGCCAGCCACATGGACGACTGCGTACATAGTGCGGGCTAGACAACTTTTTTCTTCGGAAGCTAGTTATGACCTCTTTTGTTGCTGCCCTTGCTTTGATGGGGTCGAAGAAGAAGTTCCAAAGTTTGGTGACGTAGTCTTTGAAGGGTCCTCGCTTTTAAATACAGGGACTTTCCAGTGGCTTCTCACTATCAGAGTGGGTTACCTGGTTTTCCGAATAGGTGAAAGATGCATAATTGAGCCTTACGTTCCTTCACGTTTCGCTCGACAGTTCAGGTATGACCAGCTTTATGTTGGTAACCCTAATCCACAACTAGCTCACATCGGGAATCTGTATGAAGGAGCTCGTGCTTGGCATTTCTTTATTGCTCGAGGAACTCATGCGCAGTTTACTCTACCTAATCTGCCACCTAATTGTTCTACCGTAGCAGATTTCCGCAACTGGTTTGATAAAGCTTCTCTAATCCCAGAATATGACATTTATACTTCATGTATAAACGAAATCCGAGAGCTTTATAAATCAAGAAGTGGTTCTGGTAGGACTCGATTACCAGGGATAGAGGATTATCTGTCCTGCGAACGAGAGGCCGTCGGAATCGAGGAGATCCCTAAGGAATTACCTGCTGCTGAGCCTTCTGAGGAAAAGGACGTTAAAGAGGCTCTTGAAGGAGCACCTCCTTTTGGACCTCGCCCCTTGAGATCTTCAGGGAAGAAAGCTCTTACTGCTGAGGAGGTAGGCGAATACGATAGAAGAATTCGCAAACGACAACCCGTTGCAGCTAAGAATTCCAAGAAAGCTAAGTTGATGGGGGATGCCATGAAGTCGGCACTTGCTTCGCCTCCTGAAAACAGCGGGGATACTATGCCTCCAGCTGCTCCTCCTAATCCTGAAATACCAACAGGTGAGCAGGGATTGACCGTCCCCGGTTCAGCGCCAGATGTACCCGAAAAGCTATCATCTGAAGCTACGCACACTCCCACTCGTACTGATTATGAGAATTGCTTTATTTATCCGTCGACCGCTCCACCCCCAAGTTCGGAAACTTTAAGGAAGCTCATCGAACAATTGCAGTACTGGATGCAACTGACTATCGATGTCGTTAGTCTCGGGGGTGTGAGTTTCAAAGTCTTTGAACCCCATCTGCTGGAGTGTCTCTCCAAGATTAGGAACCAGGGGAATGCATTGTGGACTGAACATTGTCGCGAGAGCATTATCATTCTGGAATATGAATTGGAATTCCTCTCGATGCTACAACGCAATGCCATCGAACCAGAAGTGGATCGAGCACTTTCTCAGGCCAGAGCTTTGAAGGTACAGCAGCAAGAGGCTCTTCAGAAGAGTCTATCTGAAACAGATTCTCGTATTGCTCGTCTGCGCGGGGAACATCTTCAAGTACAAGTGGACTTGGGCAGTTTTGCTGCAGGTATTCGGGATACTACGATGGAGCTTACCCGTGCTGGTATTGAGCAATCTCAGATAACTGCTCAATTAGCGGGCGACATGGAAGTCATAAAAGGGTTAGCTACTTACTGTGAAGAGCTTTTCAAGGGCTATTGCGACGAGCTTGTCGCTGCTGACAAGATTAGGCGAGAGATTGCAGAAGCAGCACCAAATGAAGAGGGGCTCAAGAGCAAGATAACAGAGGAAGTTAAAAAGGCTCGTGAGGAGAAAATATTGGCGCTGAAATCTAAACTCAAGTCTTTTAGACTGATGAGCCCCGATGTTTAGGACTTGGATTGCTTTTTAGCTAGGGAATAATTTTGTATCATTTTCGTTTCGACTGTCCTCATTTTGTATTCACATTTAACGACATTGAATGAAAATGATATCATTTTAGCTTTCATCATCTCTTTTGTTGAAATATGATTCAGGACAATAATAACAAAAATAAAGCAATTGCCATGAATATAGTGTTAACTTGGCATGAAATCGAAATTCTCTTTATTAGAATAATTCTAGAAAATTTCAATCGTCAGAGGTTTAATGTTAACATGACGAAATACAAGACAGAAGTACACTATAAATAGGCAACCCCCAGCTTGATTTAGCTGGGGTTTAGGGGGCTACATGATTTAGGGGAAGTATCTCTTAAGGAACTTCCCATTGATTGGCATCATGAGCCTATCTCCTTTTTGATTGATGAGCCGATAAGCTCCATTCGAATAGACTGATTCTATTACGAAGGGCCCCTCCCATTTAGGATTGAACTTTCCCTTGGTTTTGTGGGTCATTACCATGTGTCGTCTGTTGGCCAAAACTAAGTCGCCTTTCTTGAAAGTCCGTTCCTTGACCTTTTTGTTGTAGGCCTTGGAAATACGGGCTTGATACAGCTCAATCTGTTGCTGCGCTTGAAGTCGTTTGTCATCTAGAGCTTCAAACTCTCAGAGAAGGGATCTGGATTTCTAATGGTAATACAGCCTCGCAGCCGTATACCAAAGAGAATGGTGTACCTCTTGTAGGAGTCCTCACCGTTGTGCGGTAAGCCCACAGACATTCCCCAAGTCTTTCATCCCAATCGCGCCGGCTCTTGGAGACAAACTTTTTGAGAAGCTTCACTATGGTTTTGTTGAAGGCTTCTGCAAGACCGTTCGCTGGCGGATAATATGCTGTAGATGCGACACTTTGGATTCTGAATCTGTCACAAAATCTCTAAAACCCAAAGCTGACGAATTGTGTCCCGTTATCGTGAACTATTCGTCTCGGGACTTCAAAACGGTAGACAACGTGATGCTTGATGAACTTGATTACATTTGAAGTCTTGACTTCTTTCAACGGGATTGCCTCCGCCCACTTGGAGAAATAGTCGGTCACGGCTAGAATGAACCGGTGTCCTTTGGACGTCGGAGGGGAAATCGGTCCGACGATATCCATACCCCACATTTCGAATGGCCAAGTCGTCGATGTGGGGTGTAAGTTTCCTGGTGCTTGGTGGATGAAATCCCCATGAATTTGGCACGCGTGACAACGTTTAGCATAGTCAACCGCGTCTGAAAACATCTTCGGCCAATAATAGCCGATGCGTCGGAGGCGATCTCCTAATTTAGCTCCAGGCTGATGAGCTCCGCACATTCCGCCGTGAGCTTCCTTGAGGGCCTCTTTTGCTTCCTTCCGAGAGAGGCATCGAAGCAAAACTCCATCATGTGATTTACGATACAGGACTTGAGAAACTGCATCGTAATAGAATCGGAGGGCTTTTCGTTTGATTGCAGCCGCTTCCTTAGGGTCCTCAGGTAGAATTCCATATAAGGCATAGTCGATGTATGGGAATCGCCAATCCCTAGATTCGAATTCCATAAATGCCGTACAGACTTCTCCCGACATCGTCTCGTCTGAGTTTTCCTCCATGGAGATCTTGAAAAAGCATAGTTTCCGTCCCGCGACTGGAATCGTTGCTTCAACTCCTGGTGGCAAGGCTAGGGAAGTTTCCAAAGAGGCTAAAGCATCGGCATAGGCGTTCTGAGCTCTTGGCACGTATTCAATAAAAAAGCCTTCGAACTTTTGAGCTTGCTCTAGCACTGCGAAGTAATACGGGATCAAATCCTCATGACGTACTTCGTATTCTCCTCGGACTTGATTAACGATGAGCTGATAGTCTCCGTAAGCCTCGAGGTACCGAACATTAAGTTCTTCAGCAAATTGCATTCCTAATAGCAGAGCATTATACTCGGCTACGTTGTTGGTGCAAGGTTCGATCAAGGAGAATCCCCTTGGGATTACGTGGCCGTTTGGAGAGATTAATACTACTCCTACTCCCGCAGTGATTGCTCCATGAGGATTTGCTCTGGATGCACCGTCGAAGAATAACTTCCACACTTGCGTAGCTTCTTGAGTAGCGCAAGCTTCGGCGACTTCGTCAGGTAATTCTTCATACATACAATTTAGACGTTCCCGATACTGGATGATCAGTTAAGAAGTCTGCCAGTGCTTGGCCCTTGACCGCTTTTTGAGGCATGAACTGCATGTCGTATTGCGACAAGAGAATGGCCCACTTTGCAAGCCGGCAGTTTAGAGATGATGGTTTTGTCATCAGAACTCTCAAAGGATTTACCTTAGAGATGACTTGAATGGTCTGTCCAACTAGGTAGTGTCGCATCTTTTGGATTGCGAATACCAAGGCGAGACATTCTTTTTCGACCGGATTATACCGGTGTTCGGCTCCCATCATAGTCCTGCTCAGGTAATAGATGGCTTGCTCTTGACCCTGATCATTGTTCTGGGCTAAAAAAGCACCAAGAGAATGATCCATGACCCTCACATACAACAGGAATGGTTTTCCTGATATCGGGGCCACGAGAACTGGCGGTTGAGTTAGGTATCTCTTAATCTCCTCGAATGCTCTTTGACACTCTGTATCCCAAACAAAGGATATTCCTTTCTTCATGAGTTTAGAGAAGGGTTGGCAGCGCCCTGACAGATTTGATATAAATCTTCGAATGTAGGCGAGTCTGCCTTGCAAACCTCTGAGCTCTTTGAGATTCTTCGGAGGTGGCATGTCTTGGATGGCACGTACTTTTTCTGGGTCAAGAGAGATTCATTTGGATGTGACAATAAATCCTAAGAATTTTCCGCTTGATACTCCGAGGAATGATTTTGTCGGGTTCATCTTCAGCTGATGCGCTCTCATGATCTCGAACATTGTCTTCAGATCTGTAAGATGATCGTCTTTACATTGGCTCTTTACTGCTATGTCATCAACGTAGCACTCGATCTTCTTTCGTAGGTGTTCGTGAAAGATCGTGTTCATTGCACGTTGATAAGTTGCACCTGTGTTTTTCAGGCCGAAGGGCATCACTGTGTAGCAATACACCCCCAGTGGTGTTCTAAAAGCCGTATGTTTTTCGTCTTCCGGGTGCATCTTGATCTGATTATACCCGAAGAATCCGTCCATAAAAGACATCCTTTCATATCCGCAAGTGTTGTCGATCATGACGTCAGTGATAGGAAGAGGAAACTCGACTTTTGGACAAGCTGCGTTAAGATCGCGGAAATCAATGCATATCCGGACTTTACCATTCTTCTTGGGAACTGGAACAATGTTGGCCACCCAGTCAGGGTGTTGTTCTTCCCTAACAAAACCCGAGTTTATAAGCTTTTTAACTTCCGCCTCAATTGATTCCATAATCTCTAGACGAAACCTGCGTTGTTGTTGTTTAACGGGTTTTGCATCTGGATCGATGTTGAGACTGTGCATGGCAACCTTCGGGTCAAGGTCAGGCATATCTTCATAATTCCAAGCGAAGACATCTATATATTCTCGGATAAGAGATATAAGGTCTTCTTTTTCGGATGATGACAGGTCTTCGGCTATAAAGATAGGCTTGGGGTCAGACTCATCTCCCATGTTGACTTGAATCACCTTATCTTCAGTGGGTGGTTCGCGTTGTTCGAAACGCATATCCCACAGGATGTTAAGACGTTTGATCCAAGGACCTGCATCTTCATCGGGGTGACTAGTTGAAGCCATATTCACAGTCAAACTTTTAAAGAAAGGTCCAACACTGACGTCGGATTCCCAGGAAGAGGTTCTAGATGAATGATCCTGACACAGATAATTACTGATTTCATTTTCTGAGGTAGGGGGAGTTGTGACATAACCTAAACCCCTTCCGGTTTTGTGATAGTAATCCGGAGGTTTTCCTTGAGGGGTTAGAGACATCCGGATTGGGGTTCGCCTACCTTTCCCGAAGTTTAGACCCTGTTTCTCATTAAAGTTATACCTCATTTGTTTCATTAAGTATATAGAATTGGGTTCGTGATAATGGAATTGGGGAACTCCGTCGTCTTCCTCTGAACTTCCTCGTTTGAGTTGTTCGGGTTTAACTTTACCAAAACAGATCGGCTTCTGCCCTTTCCTTTTGGATGGGACTTTGAAGAAAGCCTTCTGTACATCTTCTGCTTCATCTGAAGCAAAGAAAGATTTGATTGGCAAAGTAAGTGATGCCTCTGTGCACAGTGTGTGCCATGGGTTGGTACCTGTATTAGAATCATTCTCTACTGATTTATTTTTAGAGGACACATCAGGCAAGTACGCTAAAAGAAAGTCTTCATTAATGCACCATTCACCCTCGCTCGGTACATTATTATTACTCTCATCCTGACCCATTACATCTAAGTTCAATTCCCAGGGACAATCTTCTTCAGGATCTGGTTCGACATCAGCTTCATTGCCACTGTCAACATCTTCTTTCTCCTGAGATTCCAAGTAGAAAACAGAGTCGGTGTGAAAGTTTTCTACCCCTCGGAAAGGATATTTTTCCGCAATTAGGGTTCGAACTTTTCCTTCATCATTGGCATATTTCATGACCTGATGTAGAGTAGACAGGACAATGCGATTTGCATGTATCCATGGTCGTCCTAACAACAGATTGTAAGACGTGTCCGCATCTATGATGTAGCATGTCACTTCGGACTTGAGATCTCCAATTTGACACCTGAGTTTGATTTTCCCCAGGGGTTGAGTACTGTTGGCGTTAAAACCAAAGATAGTGGTCTGGGTAGTGTGTAACCTGTGCAGAGGGATCCCTAAGACATGCATGACCCTATAAGGCATGATGCTGAGTGCGGAGCCCGGGTCAACCTGGACACGACTGATTTCAGAAGATCCGATATACCCCGTGTAGTATAGCGGCCTGTCGTGCTTATGTTTGACCTGCATGTCTTCTTGAGTAAATGATATGCAGGGTAAACTTCTTGCTGCTTGCAGACATTGCTGACAAGTTTGATCTTCAGAAGCTTCGTAGATCGGAGTGACTTGGGTGATAAAACTCTCTGTATTCTTCAACGCTTCAATTAAAGCTTCCTTGGTGGTTTTGGACAACCATAGGAGCTCATATAGCGTAATTCTGGCTGGTATGTTAGCCAACTACGCCATGACATTGAATTGGAAGGGAGTGCTCGACTCCCCGTGTTCCTGGTGGAGATTCCTGTTGAACCGGAGTTCTTTTTGTTTCCCCTTATCAGCCGGCTTCTTCGGGACAGAACCCCCAGCGTCTTGGGGATGTTCTTCAGCTTCTTGAGTATTCTGGTTGTAGTCTTTCAAGTAAGCCTTTCCTGACCGAGTGCCAGGGTTATCTCCTGGATATGCAGCCAGGGCAATCCTCTCTTCCTCCGAATCCGTGAGGGTCTTGAGGTGATTATCGTTCTCAGTAATGGAGGGGCTAATCATGTTGGAAGATTTAGCCTTGCCTCCTTTCTTCTTGGATGAGGCATTCGTCCACTGTTGGTCTCCCACTAGATCGGGATGAACCCACATGATCTCTCCTTTTGGAGTGATGAGGGGGATCAATCCTTTGTCTCTCTGACTGTGCAAGTCAGTATTCTTCAGACGCATTTCTCCCTTGTGGATGGAGACAACGCCATCTGCGGTCGCCACCGGAGGGAAGTCACCGAACTGGACTGCTATCATGTTGGTAGAGACAGTCTTTTGCTCAGGTTTCAGAGTAAGCACTTTGGCGTCCACCAAATTCTGGAGGATGTCCTTAAAGATGTAACATCTTCTGGTAGGATGCCCCAGAAACCTGTGATAGTGGCAGTAATTAGGGTCATCTACCTTCCCTGCCTCCTCTGGCTTCCTAATTTCAGGAAGCTGTAACTTGTTGTTCTTCCGCAGTAGCTGGAATAAAGTGTCCACATGCTCCTCCTTAAAGGAATACTATTTGGGCACTTTTTGCTTATTGGGAGCTTTGCCTTGCTTCGTGGGTGGCGGTACTTGTGTATAGTCAGCTGCTAAGGTCTCTTTTCCCTTGGACCGCTGAGCGTTGTTCTGATTGCGTTGCTTTTGCTGTTGCGGCTTGGGCTGTGCAGCTTCCTCGGCTTTCACCCGAGCTACAATCTCTTCGGCTTGTTCTCCTTGTGAAACCAATTGTCTCCAGGAACGACACTCCGCTACCCCCATCTGGGCAAGGAGCTGAGTTTGCAAGTTGTGCCTGCAAGTTTCAACCAGGGTTGACTGAGTCATACCTGAGGGGCATCGCAATGCCATGCTACGGAATCTCTCCACGTAAGCCTTGATGGATTCTCCCTTCCTCTGCTTGGTGGCGAGAAGAGTTGGGACAGAAACTTCCGTATCATCCTCAAAGAACCTAGCCAATAAAAGCCATTCCAAATCTACCCATTTCTGAATAGATCCAGCAGGCAGTTTCATAAACCATTCAAAGGCTACTCCTTTAAGAGTGCCTATGAACAAGCGTGTCAAGATGACATCATTCACCACAACATCTCCAGTTTGAGATTTGAAGTAGTAGATGTGCTGATTTGGCGATCCTGTGCCATCGAACGGTTGCAAGGTTGGAGCTTTAAACTTCGACGGGTATGGAGCTATATCCCATTCAGCAGGATAAGGCCTCACCACTCCTTCTTCGCGGAGCTCACTTCTGTTGGCGATTGCATTGAGGCGAGCTTCCAATTCATCCATTTTAGTGGACTGAGGGTTGTTTGTTGGAAATTTGCAGTCAAAAGATAATGAAAGAAAAATTGACTTGTATTCCTCTCAAAATTGATTACAATTTAGATTCCGATTACAAAAGAGAGGAGAATGAATTTGATTCTCCCCTTTGTTTAATTCTGGGTTCTTCACGGTGGCGATGAGATGCCTCCCTCGAATGTTCGCATCGAGTTTGCTTCTCGTTGACGATCCGCACGTCTTGATTCACTGGAACGTGGTCTTCTCCTCACGAACTCTGATCGAGTTGATAACTCTGACGAGTTTTAGAAGAACTTGCAGAGCAAGTTTTGAACTCTGATCGAGTTGATAACTCTGAACGAGTTTGAACTCTTGAAAAAGAGTTGATTTGAACCGAAAGTCGGTTATAAGCCAAGGGAATGCTCCTGTGGTCGATCGTTGTTGAGGATGAACGTCGATCTCCCCCTTGCTGCCAAGCCAAAGATCTCCTCTTTTCTGCCCAAAAAAATAGGATCCAAGAGCCCAGAGCCAAAAGCCCGAACTCAGTTGAGTTTCTGATATTTATAGGGGGTTACGGGTGGTAACTGCCCCCTTAATTTGCTCCTCAATGGGCTGAGTGGGGGTGTAACCGCCCCCTCTTAAACAGCTCCCCAAATCGTGGGGAAAACGGTTTTGAAACCGTTCTGTTAGTGCTTTGAACGAGTCAAAACGCTGAAAACAGCGTTCTGGGCCCGAACTGTGCGTTTCTGGACCTGAAACGCAGAGTTAGGCCTAAAAACGCACAGTTGGGCCTGTTTAAAGGCTGAAAACGCACAGTTGTGCTGTTTTAGAGATGAACTCTGCGTTTTAGGCTGAAAACGCAGAGTTGGGCCTGTTTAAAGGCTGAAAACGCACAGTTGGTGCTGTTTTAGAGATGAACTCTGCGTTTTAGGCTGAAAACGCAGAGTTGGGCCTGTTTAAAGGCTGAAAACGTACAGTTCGTGCTGTTTTAGAGATTAACTCTGCGTTTTGATGTTGAAAACGCAGAGTTAAGCCTGTTTTAGGCTGAAAACTCACAGTTCGTGCTGTTTTAGAGATTAACTCTGCGTTTTGAGGTTATAACGCTGGTTTGACCTGTGTGCTTTGACTCTGTAATGTAGAGGCGAACCTTAGGCGGGCTTGGCGAGCTACAGGCTAAGTCCAATGTTCTGACGAAGTCTGGTCTTGCAGACGGACTTCAGAACATAATCTGCTACGAAGAACAGGTCATAACTTTCAAACCGTAAGTCGGAATTAGACGAATTATATATGAAAATCGGCTATCTCGACGAGACGGGGCCATCTGAACCAAGCCGAAGGTTTTGGTTTGCTTCCTCCGTTTCGTCAAATTCTTTACGGTTTGAGAGATATCTGCATTCTAATATGAAGAGACCGTCAATTTGTAGTCTCTTTTGCTGGAGCGTTGCAAAGATCGTCACCTTGTAACCTTCGTCTTGGCTCTTTGAAAATATGAGAGTCGTCAGATTGTAACTGCCGATGTTGATTGTGATTGCTGTTGAATTGGGGCTTTCATTAGTTGTTGTGAAGGTCGTCAGATTGTAACCTTCTACGTGAAAGTCCTCAAATTGTAGCCTTCTGGAAGTCGTCAGATTGTAACTTCCATCATCGGTGTTTGATGGGGGATCAACTATCTATTGTGATTTTTAGACAACCTACAAGGGTGCAGTTCTTTTTCCACCTCTTTCTCACCTTCTGAAGAGGATCCCAGGTTGTGAGTCTCACGATCCGAATGCTCGGTCACTTTCTGTTTCCCTTTGGAGGTTGTCCTCCGGGAAGATTCAGGTTTTTGGCCTTTTTCTGCCAGAACTTGGCCTGTTGCGCTTGGAGCATGACGTGATGTTCGTCCACTCTTTTGGCTATGTCCTCGGGATTTCCCGCCATATAAGCAGATACCTCTTATGGTCCGACCGAGCTCGAAGATTGAGATTCGGCTATTGCCGAATGTTCATCACTTGTGGTAATCCCTTTGGCTAACTTTTGATAGTTAACCGGGTGAATAGCTCCTGTCCGAGTCTGGGTATGCTGATATACTCCTTCGAACCGGTCATAAATTTCCCTAACAGTTGGGGAATGACTTCTTTGTGACTCGTCAGAATCGGAATGTGAGGCTCTTCCTCTGCCGATCATGTTGATAGTAACCTCGGGATGGTCGATTTCAGAGGTCTTCTTCTGGCGACGTTGTCGTTTGGGAGGTCTAGCGACGTTCGTCAACCTATTAAACACTGATTGCCTAGGCGTCGGTGAGCAACAGCTGCATTCGGAGAGGACAGCGGATATGAGCCGCTCACATTGGCATGAATGAGCCACTTGCTGTGTTGGCCTTCCTCTTGATAGAAATTCACGCAGGTCGGAGACCTGAGAAAGATCTCGTGAAGGTGGGGATGGAACCCCCTGCCCTTGGATGGGTTGGACATGAACTTTAAATCCATGCTGTCCCTCTTGAACCTTACGGACTATGTCGTGTTCTTGAGACGAAACACGAGGGTCACGTTTAGGTTTATAAACACGAGGTCGAGACCTGTGTTTGACTGATGGACTAGATCCTTGTGGACCTTGTCTTAATTGAACGCACATTTGTGGTGTGCGTTTTGATGTTGAAACAGACCCCTGAGGGTCTTGTTTTGATTGAACGCATACTTGTGGTGTGCGTTTTGATGTTGAAACAGACCCCTAAGGGTCTTGTTTTGATTGAACGCACACTTGTGGCGTGCGTTTGTTTGATGACCCAGACCCCTGAGGGTCGGGTTTTGATTGAACGCACACTTGTGGTGTGCGTTTGGTTGTTTGAACAGACCCTTGAGGGTCTTGTTTTGACTGAACGCACGGTTGTGGCGTGCGTTTGAATGATTGAACGTGCCTTTGGAGGTCACGTTTTGGGACGCACTTTTGAGGTGTGCGTCTATGTTGAACAACGCGCCACTGAGGGTCGCGTTTGAGTTGAATAACCCGAGGCTCATAGTCGGGTTCATTGCCACGAAGTGTGCGTTCTGGAGCAGAAACGCACAGTTCGGGCACAAGCTCAGAAACGCAGTCTTTGCGTTGTGCAGTAGCTTGGCTGTTCCGCAAGTATGCTCGCCGTAAGGATCTTCTCCTTCGTCGAGCAGCATTTTTCTTAGCCTGTTTCAAGGCCTTGGCCGCGGCATCGTCGGCGTTGGTTGGATTTTCCTCCGACATAGGTCTCTTTTGACCTATTATTTGCCGTAGTGATACGGGGGAGGAATCTTCAACTCGCAGAGCGAGTTTAAGGTCTTGGCCAAAGGAGAGGGCTTTCTTTGGCATCTCAGCAGTAGTGATGACCTCCTTAGAGGTCTTGTGGGTATCACGCCTAGCTTTAGGGCTAAGCGACCCAGAGGAGAGGGCCTCCTCATACTTGGCTTGGTCGAACTCTACGACGAGAGTTTCGACGGTGGTTCCTGTGAGGTGAACGTCGGATTGCGCCACCACTTCTTCGTCAGAGAAGCTAGTCCCCAGCAGAGTCGCCATCTTTTGTTTGTTGGAAATTTGCAGTAAAAGAAATGAAAGAAAAATTGACTTGTATTCCTCTCAAAATCAATTACAATTTGGATTCCGATTACAAAAGAGAGGAGAATGAATTTGATTCACCTCTTTGTTTAAAACTGGGTTCTTCAAGGTAGCGATGGAGTGCCTCCTTCGATTGATCGCGTCGAACTTGCTCTCCGTTGACGATCCGACCGTTCTATCTCACGAAACCGATTGAATTGCTTGATGACTTCGGTTTAGAACTCTTGACGAGCGTAAGGAACTCTGAACGAGTTAAAAAACTCTGACAAGAGTTGTTGAAAACCGAATGTCTGGTTTGATGTGATTAAGTTGGGTTGCAAGTTTAATCACGAACTCTTAAATGAGTTTCAAAACTCAGAGTGAGTTGGAACTCGGTAAAAGAGTTGTTGGAACCGAAGATTCGGTTAATTGCCAAGTTGATGATGCCCTTGATGAAAGGATCCTTTGGGATTTGATTAACTGTTCGTTGATCAGTTCCTTGATCTTCAAAAGATCTCCTCCTTCGTGTTGTTGAACTGCTGAGATTTGTTTACCTTGGGCGGTTTTACTGTTAGAAACCGATCAACCCTGGTGGTTTGATCTCTCCCAAAAATTCCAGTCCCGTAGGATATTGAAGAGAACTTGTTTGAATAAGTTTGAAACTCTAGCCGAGTTAAGAAACTCTTTTGAAAGAGTTAATTTCAGAAAGGATTAATATTCCTTTTAGCCAAGAATGATTGATCAATTGTTGATCAGAAGAACTTGCTAAACAAGTTTTAAAACTCTGATCGAGCAAGTTCAATCATTTCAAAAGAGTAGCTGATCTCTTTCTCTCTTCGGCCGATCTCAAAAAAGCTCCGCCAGTCCTTTATAGGTTCGGTAAAACCTCTATATCTCCAAATCTAACTGATAGAAAGCAATTTCCACCTTACAGAATTAGGAACAATAAGTGTAGTAGCCACTCTCCAAATTTCACATCGATCGGACCACGGATGAGGGTCCGATCGTCACGCCGATCACAACTGCGCAAATCTGACTTTTCTCTGCACTCCTGGAACGACCAGCTTCGGTAAAACCTTCATATCTCCAAATCTAACCGATAGAAAGAAATCTTCACCGCTCAGAATTAGGAAAGACGAGTGTAGAAGCTACTCTCCAAATTTCACATCGATCGGACCACGGATGAGGGTCTGATCGTCACGCCGATCACAACTGCGCAAATCTGACCTTTCTTCTCCTCTCTTGTTCTCTCTTTCTTTTAATTTAATTTAGCCCTCTACCACCAGCCCGATTTTGCTGTGAAAACCACCTATTTGTAGGAGTTTAAGGGGTATAACTACCCCCCTTAATTAGCTCCATAATGGAGGTTAGTTGCCCTATTAAGTGGAGGACCGTTTCAAGGATTTGAAATGGTCAAACGCGACCTTCGCGTTGAAGTGTCAATTATAATCTTTTTTTTTATTTTTGAACTTTTGTGAGGATCGTCAGATTGTAATCCTTACATTTGGCTCTTGATAATATGAGAGTCGTCAATTTGTAACTCCCGATGTTGATTGTGAAGGCTGTTGAATTAGAGCTTTCATCAGTTGTTGTGAATGTCGTCAGATTATAACCTTCATCAGTCTACGTGAAAGTCTTCAAATTATAACCTTCTGAAAGTCGTCATATTGTAACTTCTATCATCGGTGTTTTGATGGGGATCAACTATCTATTGTGATTTTTTGATAGCCTACAAGACGCAAGGTGAAAGGGGGAGCACTGATCAAGAGGAAGATGAGGAAGAAGATCATAGTTCCAGGGCTAATCAACGGCCAAAAAGGAACATTGTTAAGCCTGCTCGGTTCAGAGATGAAAGGTTTGTCACTACTTACTCATGCTACTTTGCTGCTCCATTAGATGAAGAGGAGCCATCATCGTATGATGAAGCAAAAGGAGTTCAAGAGTGGGAGGGCGCAATGAAGGAGGAGATGAATGCTCTCATGAAGAACGAAACTTGGGATTTGGTTCCAAAACCCAAGGATGTCCAACCCGTTTCTTATAAATGGCTGTACCGAATTAAGCGAAAAACGGATGGGAGCATTGATAGATTTAAGGCAAGGTTGGTTGCTCGAGGGTTCTCTCAAAAATATAGAGAAGATTATGATGAAACTTTCAGTCCAGTGGCAAAGATGACTACGGTACGCTCACTTTTATCTTTAGCCGCAAGCTTTGGTTGGAAGTTATGGCAACTAGATGTGAAGAATGCTTTTCTATACGGAGAGCTTGATAAGGAAATCTTCATGGAGCAACCGCTTGGTTTCAAGTCACGAGAGCATCCTGATTATGTCTGCAAGCTTAAAAAGGCTTTGTACGGGTTAAAACAAGCTCCTCGAGCTTGGTATGAAAAGCTTGCTCAATTCCTTCAGTTTTGCGGGTATGTGCCATCAAATTCTGATCCGAGTCTATTCTTCAAGAAGAATGGAGGAGTCCACGTGGTGGTTCTTCTTTATGTGGATGATATGATCATCACTGGGAATGATGATGCTGAAATTGCTCGTCTACAAGAGGATATGTCGGTGAGGTTTGAGATGAAGAAGTTGGGTGAGTTGAACAATTTTCTTGGTTTGGAGGTCGAAAGGGTAAAGGATGGAATATTTGTCGGCCAACAAAGCTACACAAGAAGGATTGTTGAAAGGTTCAGAGTACACGAAGGGAAGACACGTACTACTCCGATGGACGTGAACATAAAGCTTAAACGTGATGAAGGGTCCTTGCTACCTGATCCTCGACCTTATCGCTCTCTTGTAGGAAGTCTTCTATACTTAACCATTACAAGACCTGACCTTGCCTTCGCGGTGGGTCTCGTAAGTCGGTTTATGCAAGAACCAAGGAAGCCACATCTAGAAGCGACAAAGAAGATTTTGAAGTATGTAAAGACAACTCTTGGCATGGGTCTGATGTACAAGTACAATGCCAACGTTTCTCTTCATGGTTTCACGGATGCTGACTTTGGTGGAGATCTAGATGATCGAAAATCAACTTCAGGGTATGTGTTCTTATGTGGAGACACAAGTGTTTCGTGATGCAGCAAGAAGCAAGCAACATTGTCATTGTCTACCACTGAAGCGGAATATAAAGCTTCAACACTCGCAGCTCAAGAGTGTATATGGCTTCGAAGACTCCTTGAAGATTTGTTGGAGCCAATCAATAAGCCGGTTGTAATTTATGGAGATAATCAAAGTGCTATCAAGTTGGCTAATAATCCGGTGTTTCATGCAAGGACGAAGAATATCGAGTTAGAACATCATTTCATACGGGAGAAGGTGATTGATGGAACAATTGAAGCTTTGGAGGTTCGAAGCGAAGACAACGTTGCAGATATCTTCACCAAGTCACTACCAAAGGGCCAATTTGAGTTACTTCGCTCGAAGCTCGGGATGGTTGACAAAATCAAGTTTAAGGGGGAGTATTGAAATTAAACTTGATTTTGGATCAAGCTTAATTTTGGGTTTATGATGGAATTATTCTAAGTTTGACCAAACTCAAAATTAAGTCCAAATTCTAGAGGTTTTCTAGAAACACTCTAGAAGGTTGATCACCTCCTTAAAGTGTTCTAGAGAAATCTTTAAGCTAAATATCTAGATAATAGTATAGAAACATCTAGATAATTTGTATAAAAATATTTAGATATTATGTAGAAATTTCTAGAGATTAGAAAAATATCTAGGAACTATGGAGGTGATATTAGAAGAATCTAGATCCTTTGTAACATATCTTTGGGAGGCTATAAATACCTCCTCACCTCACTCATTTGTAAGCAAGAAGAAAAAATTGAACAAGTGAATAAAGCAAGTTCAAATAAAGAGTCTTCCTCTTCATAAGTTCTCTACATTTCTCTAAAAGTCTTTCAAGTGTTCTCTAAGTGTTCTTCATATTCTTCTTCATACTTAGAGGTTTATTCTCTTGGTTTCTTTCGGGTTTCTCGGGTATTACGGTCTTGGGCTAGTGCTAAGCACTATCGGTGTTATCTTTACATGTAGAACTTGTTGCATCTGTTTAATGTCAATGACTGGCATCAGCCCTTAACTCTCACTTGGATTAATGGTTCATGGATATCACTGTTCAATCATATGTAGATATTTTTATCATGCTACAAGTTTTCATGATTTCATCATTTTTTTAATATGCCCTCTCTCTGTAATGGATCCAAATCCTCTCCAACAGGATTGTAATTAGAGATGACTTAATTATTTGAATCTTTATATTCTATTCAAATTTCTAGCCCTGAGATGAAGCCATGCACATAAAACTTCCATAATTACAATAGCGGTTTCACACTAGTGATTTTAAAGACAATAGTGATTTTTAAGATAAAATCAGGAATCCTACATGGTTTCATCTCAATCCCTGAAATTAGAATAGAGTGAAAGGATTGGGGGTACTTGTGTCCTCTTCAATTATCATCTAATTGGAAAGATCCGAATCTGTCTATGATCATTCTGTTGGATAGTAGTATTCCTAATCTATTAGGATTCCTAATCTATTTTGGTAACATGAGGTTATTAGGATTCCTAATTTGTTTTGTTTTTTTGGTTTTAGGATTCCTAGTCTATTTTGGTTTTAGTTTTTCTATATATATGGAGATTAGAACCAATCATCAAAGAGAGGAGAGTTGTAATCAGAGATTAGAGAGACTTTTGAGCATTGTGAGAGGGAGATATTATGAGCAAGTTGAGAGCTTTGGTTGAGGGTTGGTTTGTGAGTTTTGTGAGATTGTAACCCTTTATACTCTCATTGATTTAGTGGAATCTCTCCATCCTCTCCCCGTGGACGTAGGTAATTTGCCGAACCATATAAAATTAATTGTCTCGCTATTTGTGTGATTTGTAATAGCTTATTTAGGTTCCCTCAACAGGTCAGTCCTAGAACTGATGAGAGGAAGAGCTGATATCTCATTTGGTTGAGATATTTTGCTTAAGGTTCTTGTTTCCTTGGTAAAACAGGAATTCCTATTGCGACCTGACTCTCTTGTTGTGCTGCCGAAGTGCTGTCGAAATTTTCGATGCGCGCTACAAGTGGTATCAGAGCCCAGATTTTAGATCTAGGGTTTTGGAATTAGGTGGAGGAAGATTCTTGTGTGAAGCTTGGTTCTTGGAGTTCTAGGCTTCGGTGGAGATAGCATTAGGAGTTGCCATTGGAGATTTTGCTTTCCTCATGTGGACAGTAGATCTATTTAGAATATGATCTAGGGTTCAGTTGGGTAATTCTTAATTTTTATCAAAGTTTGATTCTTTCTCTACAACTTGGAGTTAGTTTACAATAGGAGAAGAAGGTGAAAGCAGCAAGTTGATGGCGAGTACAGTTCAAGTTGGTTTTCAGAACATCAAAATTAGTGTGGTGAAGTATGACGGTAAAATCAACTTTGGTTTATGGATGAGCGACGTACAGGATGCGGTTAATGCTCAGCACTTGGAGGAGACCATCATGGTCCACGAAAGAACAAAAAAATATGAAGAGGCGATATGGGAAAAGATGAATAGGAATACTTGTGGGGTGATCAGGTCCTGTTTAAAACAGAAGCTGAAGTATGATGTGATTGGGGTGACGTCTGCGATGAAGATGTGGGAAATTCTCAACAATAAGTACCTTACGGAGAGTATTGAGAACATGTTGTATTTGCTGCGTAGGTTATTCAGATTCCAGATGTCCAGAGGCACCTCGCTTGCGGCTCATGTGAATAACTATACGAAGTTGTTGTCGGACTTGGTAAATGTTGATGAGAAGATATCAGATGAGTACAAGGATATTATCTTATTGGGCTCCTTATCGGATGAGGAGTATGACACCTTTGTGCTCACTTTGTTGAACGGGAGATCTTCTATCAGCTATAGTGAAGTTACTTATGCTTTGACAAACTATGATTTGAGGAGAAAGGAAAAGAGACTTCCCATAGTAGTACTTTAGGCGAGGCCTTGTCGACGAGAGGTAGAAGCCCATATCCGAAAAGTGGTAATATAGAAATGTCAAAGTCAAGAGGTCATCACCAGCTAGGAAAGAACCAATGTGCATTCTGCAAGGAACAGGGACATTGGAAAAGAGATTGTCCAAAGATCAAAGAGAAGGAGAATAGCAAGAAAAAGGGCCTAAAAGCCAATGAGGTGAATATTGCGAAAGGCGATGATTCTGATGATTCGAGCTTTTCTCTACTGATTACTCTGGAGGAGAACCACTTGGATGCATCAGATTGGATGCTTGATTCCGACGCTACCTATCATGTGACCCCTAGGCGAGATTGGTTTGCATCTTTTGAGAAACTCGATGATAGAGTTGTAGTCATGCAAAATGATCAGCCCTGTGGCATTTGTGGGATAGGTACTGTACGAATTCGGATGCACGATAGAGTAGTTCGTGAATTGAAGGAGGTGAGATTTGTTCCTCAGCTGAAGAAAAATCTTATCTTAGTTAGAGCTTTGGAGGCGAAGGGATTCAAGGTGACCTTTGAGGATGCTGTAGCAAAGATTACTAAGTGATCTTTAGTGGTAATGAAGGTAGTCCGCAGTCAGAACTTGTATTATCTGAAGAGAAGCACCAAAATTGGCCAGGTTGCTTCAGCTATTTTAGAGGCGGACATGAGCAGACTTTGGTATTACAGGTTAGGGCACACGGGAGAGAAGTCACTACAGGCGCTGTGCAAGCAGGGACTATTGAAGGGAGTCAAGAGTGGTAAAGTGGAATTCTGTGAGCATTGTGTTCTTGGCAAGAAGATGAATGTGAAGTTCGGGATGACCATTCATAGAATGAGGGGCATCCTGGATTACATGTACACAGATGTTTGGGGTCCCACCAAGACTACATCACTTGGTGATCGACATTGGTTCGTCACGTTCGTAGATGACTATTCTAGGCATTGTTGGGTGTACACCATGAAGCATAAGAATGAAGTCCTAGATTTATTCGTGGAGTGGAAGAAGAGATTGGAACTACAAACTGAGAGAAAGATCAAGATGTTGCGATCCGACAATGATGGTGAATATACTTCAGATCCCTTTCTGCAGCTATGTCAAAACGAGGGCATAGAGAGGCACTTCACGGTTAGTCATACACCATAGAAGAATGGGATGACAGAGAGGTTAAATCGGTCTTTACTGGAGAAGATCCGATGTTTATTATCGCAGAGTGGTTTGGAGAAGATCTTTTGGGCTAAATCGGTCTTTACTGGAGAAGATCCGATGTTTATTATCGCAGAGTGGTTTGGAGAAGATCTTTTGGGCTGAGGCACTTAAGAAGATCCGATGTTTATTATCGCAGAGTGGTTTGGAGAAGATCTTTTGGGCTGAGGCACTTACATATGCAAGTCACCTCATTAACATGCTGCCTTCATCTGCCATTGAGGGGAAGACCCCTATAGATATGTGGTCGGGAGAGCTAACACACGACTATGACCATCTCAAGGTATTCGGGTGCTCTATATTTTGTTATGTGAGAACAGATAAATTGGAACCTCGAGCTAGGAAGGCCATATTTATAGGATTCAAGCGTGATGTCAAGGGATATAAGCTATGTGATCCAGTTGATAGGAAGATTGTGCTGAGTAGAGACATCACATTTGATGAGGCTTCTATCTTGAAGCTTCCCAACTCTCATCAGGTGGAGAGCGATCCGATGGAGAAGATATCGCAGGTGGTGAAGATCGATGCAACTCTACATTGTTCAGATGGTACAATATCTATTAGAGTACCGACTAAGGTGACGTCAGGCGAGCACGACGGTGACACGGAGGATACAGGTACTGATGTGCAGGATCAGGGACCGACGGCTCAGGTTCAGGATTCTACTGCGGTTCAGAGACAGAGGAGAGATATACGAATGCCAACACGGTATGCCGACACAGTTGCGTATGTACTTCTGGTGGAGAGTATCGATGAGATGGTGACTACTACATTCAGAGAGGCCGAGCAGAGTTCGGAGGCTGATTCGTGACAGGTAGCTTTGCAGGAGGAGATGGAGTCTCTTCATAAGAATGATACATGGGAGCTGGTTGAGCTTCCAAAAGGGCGGAAGGCAATTGATTGCAAGTGGGTATACACAAAGAAGGAGGGCATTGAAGGCACTCCATTAAGGTTCAAAGCTAGGTTGGTTGCGAAGGGCTATGTACAGGAGGAAGGTATTGACTATAATGAGGTTTTCTCTTTGGTGGTAAAGCATTCTTCGATTCGGATTTTGCTAGCTTTGGTGGCACAGTATGGTTTGGAGTTAGATCAGTTAGATGTGAAGGCGACATTTCTTCATGGTGATCTTGATGAAGAAATATATATGACTCAGCCATTGGATTCTGAGCTGCAGGGAAAGAAAAATTGGTTTGTAGGTTGAAGAAATCGCTATACGATTTGAAGCAGTCTCCTCGACAATGGTATAGGCGATTTGATGGTTTTATGATTGGTCATTCGTACACTCGGAGCCAGTTTGATCCTTGTGTATCTTTTCACTAGTTGAAAGGAGGTGCGTACATCTATTTGTTATTTTATGTCGATAACATGTTGGTTCCCTCTATTTCCAGATCTGCTATAGATGAGTTGAAGGCACAGCTTTCAAAGGAGTTTGAGATGAAGGATTTGGGTAAGGCGAAGCGCATTTTAGGGATGGAGATCGGCAGAGATAAGAAGAAGGACAGAATTTGTTTGACACAAGTGGCTTATTTGAAGAAGGTTCTACAGCGATTTCATGTTAGCATGGATACGAAGCCACTTAGTGTACCATTGGGAGCCCATTTGAAGCTTTCAGCTGATCTTTTACCGAAGTCAGTTGAAGATCGAGAGTTGATGTCGAAGACTCCATATGCGAGCATGGTTGGGAGCTTGATGTACGCGATGGTATGTACGAGACCAGATTTATCACAGGCGGTGAGCATGGTTTCGAGATACATGCACGATCTAGGAGTGGGTCATTGGGATGCCGTGAGATGGATTTTAAGGTACATTCGAAGTACGCTCAATGTTGGTTTGGTTTATGAGCGAGACACTACAGGTGGGCAGTTATGCATTGGTTATGTTGATTCGGATTATGTCGGGGATTTAGATCAGCGTCGGTCTACGACGGGGTATGTGTTTACTTTAACGCGTGCGCCGGTGTGTTGGAGATGCACCTTACAGTCTATGGTGGTTTTGTCTACGACGGAGGCAGAGTATATGGCGATAACATAGACTGTGAAGGAGACTATTTAGCTTCAAGGACTTTTGGAAGAACTTGGTATATCGCAGATGTCCGTCACTATTCAATATGATAGTATGAGTGCTATCTATTTGGTGAAGAATCAGGTTTTTTCATGCGAGGACAAAGCACATCGACGTTCGTTATCACTTCGTTCGAGATGTTCTTGAAGATGGTGATGTGGAGATTGTGAAATTCCACACGAAGGATAATCCGGCGGATATGCTCACTAAGGTGGTTTCGAGCAACAAGTTTGATCATTATCAAAACTTGTTGCACATTCGTGATTGTTGAGGCTATTGACGGCCATTTGGATGAACTACGGGCGGCTTGATTCCTTGGGAGAGGGGGTGCGTAGGCAACCATATTGGTACAGCCGAATTTGGTGAGACGACACATTGGTGCTCATGTTGGTGTTGGTTCAGTTTTGGGAATACTTTGCCGAGGTGGAGAATTGTTGGATAACAGTATTCCTAATCTATTAGAATTCCTAATCTATTTTGGTAACATGAGGTTATTAGGATTCCTAATCTATTTTGGTAACATGAGGTTATTAGGATTCCTAATTTGTTTTGTTTTTGGTTTTAGGATTCCTAGTTTGTTTTGGTTTTAGTTTTTCTATATATAATGGAGATTAGAATCAATCATCAAAGAGAGGAGAGTTGTAATCAGAGATTAGAGAGACTTTTGAGCATTATAAGAGGGAGATATTGTGAGCAAGTTGAGAGCTTTGATTGAGGGTTAGTTTGTGAGTTTTGTGAGATTGTAACCCATTGTACTCTCCTTGATTTAATTAGTGGAATCTCCCCATCCTCTCCCCGTGGACGTAGGTAATTTGTCGAACCACGTAAAATTGGTTGTCTCGCTATTTGTGTGATTTGTAATAGCTTATTTAGGTTCCCTCGACAGGCCAGTCCTAGAACTGATGAGAGGAAGAGCTGATATCTCACTTGGTTGAGATATTTTACTTAAGGTTCTTGTTTCATTGGTGAAACAAGAATTCCTATTGCGACTGACTCTCTTGTTGTGCTGCCGAAGTGCTGCCGAAATTTTCGCTGCGCGCTACACATTCAACGCTATAGGAGAATGTGTCACAAAAGTGTGGTTAGAGCATGTGTAGAGAGTGTCTTTTTACACATAGGAGAATGTGTCACAAAAGTCACGACACATATATATGTCGAGAGTGGTGATAGAATGTCATCATTCAACGCTATAACTTTCCAAAAGATCACCCATTCTAGGATTAATCTCACCAAAGCACACTTAACTGTGGAGTTTTATAGCTTATATATCATCATAAATGTTTAATCATCATCATAATTGAAATCTAAGATTTATTATGTAAGCTCATTAATGAATACTCTCATAATTCATGTTGGACTATTAGCCTTTTTCAATTATATTTAATTATATATATAATGACACAAATAAGTGTCGTGATTTGATACACTTTTTATTTGTATTACTATTGTTTAATTCTTTAAAATTAAAATGACACTTTTATATGTGTCATAAAATAAGTGTGGACGTATACAACTCTTATTGTAGTGTACATGTAAAGTGAGTGAGACACTCTGCATGTTCCATCTTATTTCAGATTATAGAATTAATGTAAATTTTACAAAACCCTTCTGATCTTTTTGGTGCTTTGTGTAAAATCCATCCTAAGCTTTAACCTACATAATTCTATCTAAGGGCTTGTTTGGATTGAGGGGAATGAGGGTGAAGGGAAGTTAGGGGAACCATTTACCTCCATTCACCTTGTTTGGGAACACTTAGGAGGTGAAGTTAATTCACCCTAGTTCCCCTTGGTTCACCCCCTAATAGTATAAAATTTGTTACCCCCCAAATTGGGGTGTAACCATGGGGAAGGGAACTCCCTTCCCTTCCCTTCCCTTCCCTTATCTCAGTTTCCCTTAACTTCCCTTCACCCCTTACAAATCCAAACAGGCCCTAATATTTGTACGATTTTCCCCTTAATTAAAAAGGAATGGAGTACATTCCTTCTCTTGGAACTCGAAAATGGCTTGTGCGCTTGAAATGGATGGTGGTGGAGACGTGGAGTTAGTGTCTCTAGTCCTCATCGTTGGCAAAATTGGATGCGTTATGTCAACACCTTCCACACAGTGCGTTAGTCAACGCCTTCCACACGATATAATCACATGGCAACTAGAAGCCCATATCCCATGCTTTGAGAAATAGTCAACTCTCTAGCAAAATCTGACCAATTTCATTGAATTTGTTTGCTAGTAAAAATTCCCAACTATAATTTCATACCAAACTAATGATTTCTTAATTTAATACAATTCATTGCCGGCCATCCCAATTATAATATAATGTTGTCACCCTAAATTATCATACATTTTCCTCACCATATTATCTCATAATTAATGTTATCTAGAATAGAGACAAACTTTTAATTACTCAGAATTTTAAATAAATAAATAAATAAATAAATAAACCTCCACTTAGAACATTATAGAACGCATTGTTTTTTTAAAGGCTAGTGGGGTTCACGCAAACAACCCACTAGATCCAAAAATGGTGGACAGGTCAGATGACGCTGTACGTAGTTGGGTCAAATTTTGACCTCACTCAATTCCCCTCTTGTGACAAATTCAATCCTTAAACACGTAAACAAAGCAAAAGTCTAATGCCTCCTCTATCACTATATGTATACGCCCACCTTCCCTTTCTCTCTCTCTCTCTCTCTCAGTAGCAAACAATTCATCCATCATCTCCTTCAACTTCAAGCAATGGCCTCTTCATCCTCCGTCTTCCGTGCTCTCTTCCTCTTTCTCTGCTGTTCTTTCTTCGTCGACGCGCGATATCGTTACTCGGTATCATCTATCATCTCTGAAGATCTTTACAAATCCATGTTTCTACATAAAGATGACAACGCCTGTCCTGCTAAGGGATTCTACCCTTACTCTGCCTTCATTGAAGCCGCATGTCGATTCCCCAAGTTTGGTACCACTGGAGATGTAGATACTCGCAAGCGCGAAGTCGCAGCTTTCCTGGCTCAGATCTCACATGAGACTACGGGTATGTTCTGTGTTAAGAGTTTATTGACATAGGACTCTTTCAGTAATTTTATTCTGAACTTCCTATTCCTGTAGTTTCATTTTTTTTTTGCAGAGTTTTTTCTTTATTATATTATCACTTTAACTTTGACTTTTTGTTCGATGAAATTTTGATATATACAGCCACAGGTGAAACTAGTAGTCCTATATAGAGGTAAAATAGTCAAAAGCTCCAGCCAGAGGGTTTATATGTAAAAAAATAAAACTAAGGGGTATTAAATTCAAATCAGTGATATTATATCGTGTCTCCGTCCAATTAACCCTTCTATTAATGATATGTACAAATCAATACATCTAATAAGTGATCAAATCATATAACGCGTTATATGAGCAGCCAGCATGTGCGCACTTAGATAGAAGGGACATTAACACTGTATTTCTCGAGATATATCTATATATTAGAGTTCATTTTGCAAAATGAATAGCTAGGTCGTACCTGCAGATAGATACGTAGATGTACTGAAGAAGCATATGTGTCATCGTGTGAACAGGAGGATGGGCGACTGCGCCCGACGGGCCCTATGCGTGGGGATTGTGCTTCAAGGAAGAGATAAGCCCCGGGAGCAGCTACTGTGACCCTACCAACACGGAATGGCCTTGCTACCCTAACAAATCCTACCATGGGAGAGGACCTATGCAACTCTCATGGTAAGAGCTCGCAGTCGCAGTGCTCTCCATCAACTAATGGAGCACCACTACATACGCCTACACATACGCCTTGTTTTGTGAAGCATACGAGCATATATTTGATGCGATTATTATCATGACCATTGTTGATTATCGATTCATGGAAGGAACATATAGTTAATTGATTCGGTTCAATGACTTAAAAGAGTCAAAACCGGCCGCACATTGACAGCAACAAAATGTTTTATCGGTAACTTTTTCCCGTACGAAAACTAATAAAAAAACCATTTAAAAAAAAAAAAATCCAGTCCGTCGTTCACCAATTAGTGAAGTCTCGATAAAAATTTTGAAGTATTTCTTCGTGCATATTAACATTCCCTATTAACTCTTCTGTCGTAGGAATTACAATTACGGCCCAGCAGGTGAGGCCTTGGGCTTTGACGGGCTAAAAGACCCAGAAATCGTCGTTAACAATTCCGTTATCGCCTTTAAAACCGCACTCTGGTTTTGGATGACGCCAAGAAAACCCAAACCTTCGGCACACAACGTCATGGTTGGGCGTTACAGGCCCACTAAGGCTGATCTGCAGGCCAACAGAACGGCTGGGTTTGGGCTGGTGACCAATATCGTCAATGGTGGCCTTGAGTGTGGAATCCCTAATGATGCTCGAGTCAACGATCGAATTGGCTTCTTTAAGAGATATGCTCGGTTGCTTAACGTGGATGCTGGGCCTAATTTGGATTGTGCGTATCAACAGCATTTTTGATTTGTACGTTATGTGTTTTGTGTACTTTTTATTTTCATTTTTACACTGAGCTTGTTGATCTTTGATGTATTTGAATTGATGATGAATAATAAAGAAAAGATTTGATTGTATCTGATATAAGGTTCAAGTTAGATTCAAGTTTATGATGAGTTTTATTGGTTATTAATAATAAAATTGTAATAGTAATGTGTTTCGAGCTGAGATTGATATCTTGATTTTATCACTTTTCTGATCCAAAGCAAAGGATAATTCTCATAATACGAATCGAGAAGAGTCAATTTTTTTCTAGAAACAATATATTCTAGGATAACAGATAATTTTCATTATTGCAAGAATATTTCTTTTGGGAGATATCATATAATAATAATAATAATAATAAACAGTAGTGACCTTGTTCCATCTATTATGGATGAGGAATCAACTCTAGAACCAATAACTTTAAAGGACAGAAGAACGTGTTCGTCATTTAATTTACTTCGAAGAGCAGTAATCAATTTCATCAATCCGTCCACCTAACTATTAGTATTGAATTTTCTTTTTTCTTTTTTTTATGCTGATCGAGTTTCTTTTATTTTTTACCCTCCTTAACAAAGTTTATTATTTCCTTTTTCTTCTGTTTCAGTTTCAAATTTTACTCAAAATCTTGTCCTGATTTTTACTGTAAATCACACGCGTTTGTTGGTATCCCACATTCCAGCATTTAATATGCAAATCTTTCAAAAAAGAAATATATGAAGTTGTGGTTTAACTAGACTAGAGTTGGTCTATATAGATATTGATCTAAAAGAAAACTAGTTTAAGAATTTTTTTGAATTAGAAAAGACTATTTTAAATGAGGCTCAACTACTTTTGTCAATTAAAGACGGTTCTTTGGGGTTGTCTATAACTAAGACCATTGGGTTTGTTGCGAGGTCAGATCTAAGTGACTAGCTACTCATGAGAACATCCTTTCTTTCCATCAATATGATAGAGTGATATAATTCTCGAGCCCACATTGGGCAAGAGTACCAGAAATAGCGTGGTCAGTGATTACAAGAGTTTGCACAACAAAGGTGTTATATCCTACACATAGCTAAGTGTTAGTCCTCAATAACGAGCCAACATGTGTCCCATCTTAAGTACCTGATCACCCATACTAGGGAAGAACGATTCAAGCGGCTTCAGCGCTTCACCCTTCCTAGACTTGGGCCAAGTTCAAAGGCTTCCTCACTCGACTCACAATTCGAGTCGACCCCACTCTTTTCCACTCCACAAGGTCGGGTCGACAACTTTTGAGGACGAGTAAAAAGGTGGTACTTATTGGTCTACTCACAAGATTAAAACAAAAAGACCATCTCGTGAAGCAGAGTTGAAAATGTGGTGTATCCTCGGGCCTCCGCCGACAGTCGATTGTCATCACATTAAATAAATGATCAGAGTCATCATATATTTAGCCCCGAAAATCTTTAAAACTCATCGGACCTTGTTAACACTATGCACACTCTGTCACCCTCACATTAAATGACTGAGTGACTCATCCCCCTCTGCAGCTGATACCTGTAAAGTAAATGATGACTGAGCCGTCTGCTTGGACTCGACCGAAGTTACCCGTCTGCCCCTTGGATCTACTACAAAAGAAAACTACTGTCTACTGCTGAGGGTAAGCAATCTCTTGCTAGAAAATATGTTGCTTCATATTACTTCTTCACTCAAGCTCTTCACTAACTTGATTGTCAGAGGAACCATCGAAGATCCCAACTTTGACCTCTTAGATATTGTTCAAGGACGAAGTTCGGTGCTCAGAGCCTAAATGTCTAAAGGAGATTGAGGACCCTAACACCCCCACATAATCCACATATAACTCCATGTTAGATAACTAACACCAACAAAATATATTTTAATCAAAGTAGAAGTCTATTAAAATTATCTTTTTATTAGGATAATTTAAGTCCATTAGGAATTATTTTTAATTAGGAAAGTTTGATTACGAAGTTTTTCATTGTATTAGGAATTCTCTTGAGACTATATAGATGATCAGTTGTAGCTAGGGTTTTTTATATTAGGTTTTGGTGAAAAATATTGTAAATGACATTAATCTTGAAGTCATTGAATTGTTAGACTAGAATTCACAATTATTATTATATTTTGAAGAAAAATTAAATGAATAAATTTACCAGCCTCGGGGAAAGCGTGGCAAACTATTTCCCTAAAGAGGTATCTGCCGATCTCGTGCAATCAGTCAAAGCAAGATACTCCTTAGCGGTATGATCTATTCTCTACCGGAACCCTAGCGTGCAGACCACATTGGGGATGAAGACCATTGAGTAAGCAGCCAGAAAACTATAGCTAATATTTGAGAGAGGAAGAAGAAAAAGAAAAAGGAACAATTTCTTTTTTATGTGTCCTTTTTTATCTCCTCATAGGGTCTCTTTTTATAAGGAAAAAAAAGGACCCGTTATGAAGAAACGAAAAGAAATATTTTGGCCTAAGAATTTCTCACATTGTTGAGAACGTGAGAAAGCTAACTATTATTAATTAATAATTAATTAATTAATTTAGCTTGTTATACCTTAAATCAAAGTCACTACTCTAGGCATGTACTTAGCTATAGAAGGATCTACATCCCAGGGTACAACTGCATCTAGTTTCCCTATTGCATCTTCACCTAAGACTCCTGCATCATAACTTGCAACTACTGTATCAAAACTTACAACCCATGCATCTAAATCAACAACTCCTAGTTCAAACTAGTAACACTTGAAGATATTGACTATTATTTTTACCATAGGATCTTGAGTGCTCTTGATGATAAACTTTACGATATATATTGTGAAAGAAAGGGCGCCAAGGCGCCATGGGATGTCCTAGAATCTGAATATGTTCTTAACGATGCAGGAATCGAAAGGTTTAGCTCCTCAAATTTTTATAGGTTCATGCTGGTAGATAACAAGCCTATAAATGAACAACTTCATGAATTTCAAAACTTCATTAGATACATTCAAGTTAAGGGTACAATATTCTCTGAAGATCATAGAGTGGCTTGTGTTATTGATAAACTCCCTCCTACTCTGTCTGATTTTGGTAGTGAGCTTAGACACAAACAATGGGACCTTACCTTAATCCAGACTATTCAATCAATAAGAATTGAGGATGAACATAGAATCAGAAATAAATCAAAAGTTGATATTAAAGCCAAAGTAAATCTAAATGAAAATAAGCATAAGAAAAAACAATAACACTTTAAGCCAAATCATAATAAAATTTTCAAGAGGCATAACAAGAATAATTATAAGAATCAAAATAATAATAATAGAAATCCAAACCAGCAAGGTTAAAATCTTAGGGCTTCCAATGGGAAGAGGTTCTGCCTCATATGTGGTGGAGAGAACCACCAAACTGAATCATGCTTCTACCGCAAGAGTGGACCCAAAAGGCCATATAAAAAGAATAATGGACTAAGCCTCAAGCCAATATGATTAAGGCTAAAAGTTCTGATCCCTCATTTAGGTATGTTTCTACACTTCCTGTATGCAAATTTACCTCTTTAGATTGTTAGATTGAAATTCACAAATGTTGTTATTTGTTGAAGAAAAATTAAAGGAACAAATTTACCGGCCACGGAGAAAGCGTGGCGAACCACTGCTCTAAAGAGGTATTTACCAATCTCATGTGATTAGCCAAGACGAGATACTTCTTAGCGATATGATCCCTTTTCCACCGGAACCCTATAGTGAACGTTGAGGATGATTTTCATTGAGTAAGTAGCTGAAAACGATAGCACATATTTGAGGGAGGAAGAAGAAGAAGAGAAAGGAATATTTTCTTTTTTCTGTCTTTTTTAATCTCACCATAGAGTCTCTTTTTATAGGGGAAAAAGTACTCATTATGAAGAAACGAAAATAGATATTTTAGCCTAAGAATTTCTCACATTCCTTACAATATGAGAAAGCTAACTAACATTAATTAATAATTAATTAATTATTTTAGTTTGTCATGCCTTGATATTTGATTTGGTTGTTATTTGTCCAACATGAATTTCATCAAATTTCTGGGATTCGGTCTTATAGATTTCTTGGGCGATTAGATTGCTTTTTTAATGATCTAATGGAGTTTCCACATGCATTTTGTCGATGGTTATGGAACCAAATTAGGGTTCTTATCACATAGGTGTAGAAGAACTCACCTAAACAAGGGGGCGAAGTGGTTCAGGCGAGGTTGAACAGGCGACGAGGGTTTGATGGCGATGATGGAACTCGCCTGTTAAGTCGCGGGTCATCTGCGCACCTGATGGCAAGGTCGGGGGTGCTGGTTCGAGCTCTCCTGCTGGCAGGTTGAAGGCGAGTGGAAGAAGGTGAGATTCGTGCTCACCTGTATGATCACGAGTTCGACGCTCGTGAGTGGACGCCAGCTGGAGGAGAACTCGTCTGTCGCTTGCGGTGCTCGCCTAAAGTCGAGCTTGCCTGATTGGGTTGGAGATAGCAAAAGGGAAAAATTCGCATTGTGAGTGCAGCTTGAAGCGGCTTTGAAAGCGCTGCTAGAATGGCGGTGGCGATTTGGAGCAGAGAGAAGAAGGGAGAGAGAAGCTGAGGCGGAGATTTATTCTCTCCGATTTTTTGGCTCTCGTTCTCTCTGCTATTAGTTGAGCCCATTTGTCCTGTACTCATTAATTAAGAGGAGTTGGTGAAAAATAGGGGGTTTAATTGGTGTATTTAAGAGATTGTTTGAGCAGTGATTTTAGATTAAAATCACCTGCTATTTGTTTGAGAGATCTCAAGTTTAAGATCCTCTCTCTTATTTGTAATTTTTTGTTATTAATAAGAAATTAATTGTGCCGCTCCCGTGGACGTAGGCAAAATTGTCGAACCACGTAAAATTGTTTGTTTGCGTTTGTGCCATTATTATGATTCTGTTAGTCCTTCTCTCTCGGCATTTGTGTTTGATCTCGACAGTAACCCCAACAAGTGGTATCAGAGCTCTGGGCTACGCTTGGGCTATTTAAAGGAGTAGATCATTTTGGAAGTTTGTCTAGGGCTTCGTTTTGTGATAAAGGTGGGATTTTTACTATTTGTGATCTTGTCTACCGTCGTGTGGGGGTGAGATCTTTTGGAGGCTCTTGTTAGAGTTTCAGTTGGAAGTAAAAATTTCTTTTTATCAGTTTGGACCTATTCTTCATTTATTCCGCATTGGTTGTTGGTACCTTAAGATAGATGGCTGAGAAAGAAGGAGTTGTGGAGGGTTCTTCCGGTGTGAAGACCGTCCAAAGTTTGAATATCTACTCTATGAAGATAGACGTAGAGAAGTTTAATGGCACTAATAATTTTGGAGTTTGGCAATGCGAAGTCTTGGATGCGCTCAACGTGCAAAATTTGGAAGATACGTTGGAGTCAGACGGGAAATCGGACGACATTGATGAGAGGGTTTGGAAGAAGATGAATAGAACAATGTGTGGTGCGATTAGGTCTTGTACCACTCAAGATCTAAAATATGATGTGATGAATAAGACATCGGCTAAGAAGATTTGGGAGGTCCTAGAGAGCAAGTATTTGACGAAAAGTGTAGAAAATTACTTGCATTTGAAGAGGAGGCTTTATCGCTTCCAATTGAAGAATGGGATCTCCATTAGTGATCACATGAACCACTACACGAAACTTCTTGCTGATTTGGCAAATGTAGATGTGATGATAGAAGATGAGGACAAGGCGTTGTTGTTGTTGAGTTCTTTGCCTAACGAGAAATATGAGACATTCGTCCTTATTCTTATTAATGGGAAGGCATCTCTTTCATATAATGAGGTCACCGATGCACTTGTGAATTATTAGCTTCGAAAGAAGGATAAAGAGGCTTCAGTTGAGCCCGTAGCGGGGACATTGGTCGTAAGAGCAAAGAGTCCAAACCGAGGTAGAAGGTTATAGTCTAGAGGGGTACATTCTGGACTTTGTAGGAACCAGTGTGCCTTTTGTAAAGAAGATGGATATTGGAAAGCCGAATGACCAAAGTTGAATGATCGAGCCGGGAAGAATAAGGAAAAAGCTATTAAAGCCTCAGAGGTGAATGTTGTCAGGACTAGGGGCGACAATTCAGATTCGGATTCTTCGGGCTACTCATTATCTGCACTACCGTCAGTTCATATTGCTGACTCCACTGAGTGGATGTTGGATCCGGGTGCTTCATACCACATTTACCCTAGGAGGGATTGGTTTTTCAGCTTTTAGGAGTTGGAAATAGGGGATGTCATGTTCATGGATAATGATCACGAATACTCTATTGGTGGTATCGGCACCGTTCGTATCCAGATGAGTGACGGAGTGATACAGGAGTTGGATGAAGTGAGGTTCGTTTCTCAGTTGAAGAAGAACATCATTTCAATTGGAGCTTTGGAGGCAACATGCTATAAAGTGGCCTTGGTGGATGCACGTTTGAAGATCACATTGGGGTACATGACTGTGATGAAGGGCGTCAGAAATAGCTATTGGTATTATTTGCTTGGGAGCACAGTGATTGATAAAGAGCTGACGACTTCTTTGGGGGCTAGACTATGGTGTTGTTTGTTGCTGGGGGTATTTGATTGGCTATGCCGTGCATAGATTGTTGAGAAGTACTATGACCTGCAGATTGAAGTCCTTTGAGCACATTGAGATGAGCAAGAAGATCGAGGTGGAGTTTGGTACTTCTATCCATCGATCGAGGGGTCTTTTAGGTGGTGTTCATTCAGACATTTGGGGGCCTTCCAAGGAGACATCATTGGAAGGTAATCGATATTTGTTTTTCTATGTTGAGGATTGTACTAGGCATTTGTGGATTGCAACCAAGTCCCATTGATTTGAAGTCCTAGTAGTCAACAACAGTTTGAGGAAGTGTATAGGCATAAAGGTAATCCGTTGTTCTTTTCTACGTTTGTGCCGAGCTCATGATAGTTTGAGACACCTCATTGGAGAGGAATGTTTTCATCGAAAGTTAATTTTGAAATGGAATGCATTAAAACCTTAATCGCTTACAATGAATTACACAACAAAATAAGAAAATTACAACTCTCTAGAAAATAACACAGGAATTGTTTATCAACTCCTGCTTTTGTGGGATCTTTGCCTGTGCCGGGGGTGCGTTAGCCCATGGACCACCAATTCATAAGATTCTGATTGAACCGTGAAAGCTTTTGAATATTCTTTTTTGTTTATCGAAATAAGAACCTTAAGCGAATATCTTATCGGTGTAAGATGTTCACTCTTCCAAAGATCAAGTGTTTATCGAAATAAGAACCTTAAGCGAATATCTTATCGGTGTAAGATGTTCACTCTTCCAAAGATCAAGTCTGAGCTTAGATCTCTAGGAATCACCAAAAGCTTCTTAAAAGTGTTTTTGAAAGATGAAGACTCTCTCTTGCTCAAAATCGCCAAAAGCTCAAGCCTCTATGCTCTAATTGCCTTGGATCTTCCCTCCACCCTTTGGATCTCAGTGTGCACGGCAGTCGTAACTTGGCTCTAACTTCCTCGTACGATCTCGGAATTTTGGCTCTAACTTCCTCGTACGATCTCAGAATTAGGTGATCCAAGATGCATTGGAAAGCTAACGAAGAGATATACAATTTTTTATTTTTGAGATTCTTCATATTTAGATCATATCATGGATTAAACTATCATGCATTACCGCAGCAATTACAACTGCCGCGCACCTTCGAAACAGTTTGTGTTATCTCGGGTATTTTGGCTCTAACTTCCTCGTCCGATATCGAAATGAGGTGATCCAAGATGCGTTGGAAAGCTAGAGAAGAGCTCTATAACTTCCCATAGGTACGACACTCTCTTTACTTGCGTGTCACCTTACACTGCCGCACCTATGCACGTCAGTGTACCTTATCGCGCACCTCCGAGGCAGTTTGTGTTATCTCGGGTATTTTGGCTCTAACTCCCTCATTCGATATTGGAATGAGGTGATCCAAGATGCGTTGGAAATATAGCAAAGAGATCTACAACTTCCCATAGGCGCGTTACTCTCTTTACTTGCGCGTCACCTTCCACTGTCGCGCCTATGCGCGTCAGTGTACACTATCGCGCCTATGCGCGTCAGTGTACACTATCGCGCACCTCCGAGGCAGTCTGTGTTGTCTCGGGTATTTTAGCTCTAACTCCCTCGTCCGATATCGGAATGAGGTAATCCAAGATGCGTTGGAAAGATAAAAAAGGTCTCTACAACTTCCCATAGGCGAGATACTCTCTTTACTCACTGTAGGCTGTCTAAAAATCACAATAGATAGTTGATCCCCCATCAAACACCGATGATGGAAGTTACAAGCTGATGACTTCCAGAAGGCTACAATTTGAGGAATTTCACGTAGAAGGTTACAATCTGATGACCTTCACAACAACTAATGAAGGCCCCAATTCAACAGCCTTCACAATCAACATCGGGAGTTACAATTTGATGACTCTCATATTTTCAAGGAGCCAAGACGAAGATTACAAGAGGACGATATGTGCAAAGCTCTAGCAAAAGAGACTACAAATTGACGGTCTCTTCATATTAGAATGCAGATATCTCTCAAACCGTAAGGAATTGAACCGAAGCCTTTGGCTGGGTTCGGATGGCTCCATCTCGTCGAGATAGCTGATTTTCATATATAATTCGTCCAATTCCGACGTACGGTTTGAAAGTTATGACCTGTTCTTCGTAGCAAGTTATGTTCTGAAGTCCGTCTGCAAGATCGGACTTCGTCAGGACATTGGACTTAGCCTGAAGCTCGCCAAGCCCGCCTAAGGTTCGCCTCTGCATTACAGAGCCAAAACGCACAGGGCGAACTCTGCATTTTCAACATCAAAAACGCAGAGTTAATCTCTAAAACAGCACGAACTGTGCGTTTTCAGCCTTTAAACAGGCCAAACACTGCGTTTTCAGCCTAAAACACAGAGTTAATCTCCAAAACAGCACGAACTGTGCGTTTTTAGCCTTTAAACAGGCCAAACTCTGCGTTTTCAGCCTAAAACGCAGAGTTAATCTCCAAAACAGCACAAACTGTGCGTTTTCATCCTAGAACCGGCTCAACTCTGCGTTTTCAACATCAAAACACAGAGTTAATCTCTAAAACAGCACGCACTGTACGTTTTCAGCCTAGAACAGGCTTAACGCTGCGTTTTTAATATCAAAACGCAGAGTTAATCTCTTATACAGGCCTAACTGTGCGTTCAGCCACCAAAATAGGCCCAACTCTGCGTTTTTAGTCTAAAAACGCAGAGTTCGGGCCCTGAACGCTATTTTTCAGCGTTTGACTCGTTCAAAGCACGCAGTGAACAGTTCCAGGAACTGTTTTTCCCCACGATTTGAGGGATTTTCGCCCCACTTAAGAGCGGATTAAGGGGGTAGTTACCACATTTAATCCCCTATAAATACCAAAAACTCAATTGAGTTAAAGGATCGAATTTTTTCTCATCAACAAGGGGAGATTCGGTCAAAAGGCTTTTGCTCGGGGGCTCTTGGATCCTTTTCTTGGGGAGGGAGCAAAGGAGAGATCTTCGGCTAACTTTGGAGGGGAATTGTTGGAGTTTTGGAGACCAGCAACAGGAGCTTCTTCCTTGTCTTGTTAACCGAACTTTCGGTTTAAATCAACTCTTTTTCAAGAGTTCAAACTCGTCCAGAGTTATCAACTCGATCAGAGTTCAAAACTTGCTCTGCAAGTTCTTCTAAAACTCGTTCAGAGTTATCAACTCGATCAGAGTTCAAAACTTGCTCTGCAAGTTCTTCTAAAACTCGTTCAGAGTTATCAACTCGTTAAGAGTTATATTCAAAACTTGCCACGCAAGTTCTCCACAGCGTCAAATCGTGAGGAGAAGACCACGTTCCAGTGAATCAAGACGTTCGGATCGTCAACGAGAAGCAAACTCGACGCGAGCATTCGAGGGAGGCATCTCATCGCCACCGTGAAGAACCCAGAATTAAACAAAGGGGAGAATCAAATTTATTCTCCTCTCTTTTGTAATCGGAATCCAAATTGTAATTGATTTTGAGAGGAATACAAGTCAAATTTTTCTTTCATTGTCTTTTTACCGCAAATTTCCAACGAACACTCACGCGTCACCTTCCACTGCCGTGCCTATACGCATTAGTGTACCTTATCGCGGGTGTTCATATTGTTCTTCTATGTTGTTTCACCATTTCCTTTGCTTCTATTTGGCTTTGGATGATCCTTTATAACGTAGATAATGATATCATTATCTTCTCTTTGTCTTGAACTATATTTAGATATCTATAAGCATTTTTAGATGCCTACAGATACCTCCTCCAAAGTATCTCAGACTCATTCTTTTATAGAGGAGTCTGGGACAATTTGGATAAGACAGGTCTTATTTGCAATCCCTTCAGTATTTAGTTAAGGAGATCGTGTAAAAGAACCTATGAACATCTTCAACTCTTGACTTCTTTATCTTTTAGTCTACTCAGTGCTTTATAGAATAGCTAAAATTCTTCCGATGTTGTGTTTATCACTTGATCGTTGTCGAAATCTTGAACTGAAACTAATGTTTTGATTTGTGAATTAGCTCTTGTCGTTGAACTGATGTTGAACTGATTGTCTTCATTGGGAATTCATATCTGGATCGCTATTTAATCCACTGGAATCATCCACTAACTTGGAATTTTTTCTTAGCCTTATTTTGGTGAAAATCACTGACGCGTTGACCAACGTTAACACAGTTTATCCTCGTGCGTTTACTAGAGTCTACACAGTTTAAGCTCTTAAGGCATTGGAGCATGACGGTCCTGAGTGTCGAGGCTGCAGGACCAATTGTTCAGGTCGGTTCATCTGCAGGTATGGATTTTTATCCTAAGTTTGTCGGATACTCAAGTCATGAGACCAACTAATGAAGCTGGGGCGTCAGTGACTATCACATTTATAGGATTTTTGGCAAACCCTCAGCCATCAACGGGTTTGATGAGGCTTTGCCGACTACCATTTGAATCGGGTTAGCATGCAGATTGTTTAAGTCCGTTCTGTATGTAACGTTGTGTTAAAAGAATAAACTCTCTTAGACTTTTAGCATGCAGATTGTTTAAGTCCGTTCTGTATGTAACGTTGTGTTAAAAGAATAAACTCTCTTAGACTTGGTGCTATGATGTTGAATACATAGGCTTTGTATGTAACGTTGTGTTAAAAGAATAAACTCTCTTAGACTTGGTGCTATGATGTTGAATACATAGGCTTGGTCATTTTTGCGGGAATAGACCACCCGGCAACACGTGTTAGGCGTAGACTTATCTCTAATAAGGGATCAAGATAAAGTCCCCCATACATCAAACATGGATTCGAAAATGTTGATGTGTTACGTCTTTTTGGTTAAAAGATGAACCTGATACTAGAGAGGAAGAATTTCATATTCTATCTCCTGGTCTCTTTTTTTATTGGTAGAGATGAACCCGATACTGGAGAGGAAGAATTTTATATTTTATCTCCTTATCTCTTTTTTGTTAGTAGAGATGAACCCGATACTGGAGAGAAAGAAATTTATATTCTATCTCCTGGTCTCTTTTTTGTTGGTAGAGATGAACTCGATGCCGAAGAAGAAGAATTTTATATTCTATCTCCTGCTGCAAAAGAAACTCAAAGTGGGATCTCCACGTCAAGAATCCGAAAAGACGAAACTAAGAGTGGGACCTCCACTCTGAGAATCTAAAAGATTTTGATAACCCTAACAGTCAGAAGGCTTGATTACCCAATCTGAAGGTGAATTTCTCGTTTATCGAGATGAAATTCTGACTTCGGCCCTAACTATTTAAAGGTTTGGCCAAGTGGGGAATGTGTGGAAACATTTCATTTATCGAGAGGTGATTCCGATTTTGGTCCTAACTGTTTAAAGGTTTGACCGAGTGGGGTTTGAGATGATCCTAACCGTTTAAAGGTTTGATCGTTCAATTTGTGGACCTCTCGTTCATAGAAGGAATCGAAAGGGGATTTTGGTTTTGGTCCTAACTATTGGTTTGACCAAATGGGAGTTTGAGACGATCCTAACTGTTTAAAGGTTTGATCGTTCAATTTGTGGACCTCTCGTTCATGGAAGGAATCAAGAGGGGATTTTAGCTTTGATCCTAACTATTTAAAGGTTTGACCAAATGGGAATTTGAGACGATCCTAACTGTTAAAAGGTTTGATCGTTCAATTTATGGAACTCTCGTTCATGAAATGAATCGAGAGGGGATTTTGGCTTTGCCCTAACTGTTTAAAGGTTTGACCAAATAGGAATTTGAGACGATCCTAACTGTTTAAAGGTTTGATCGTTCAATTTGTGGACCTCTCGTTCATGGAAAGAATCAAGAGGGCATTTTGGCTTTGGCCCTAACTATTTAAAGGTTTGACCAAATGGGGATTTGAGATGATCTTAACTGTTTAAAGGTTTGATCTTTTAATTTGTGGACCTCTCGTTCATGGAAGGAATCAAGAGGGGATTTTGGCTTTGGTCCTAACTGTTTAAAAGGAATCAAGAGGGGATTTTGGCTTTGGTCCTAACTGTTTAAAGGTTTGACCAAATGAGAATTTGAGACGATCCTAACTGTTTAAAGGTTTGATCGTTTAATTTGTGGACCTCTCATTCATGGAAGGAATCAAGAAAGAATTTTGGTTTTGGTCCTAACTGTAGTAAGGTTTGACCAAGTAGGAGTTGAGACAATTTTACCTTTAATAGGCTAAATTGTTCAAATGGAATTGAGACCCTTTCGTTTGTCGAAAAAGAATCTTAGTTTTGAAAGTGAACCTCTCATTCATGAAAGGAATCGAGAGGAGATTTTGTCTTTGGTCCTAACTGTAGGAAGGTTTGACCAAGTAAGAAATAGGAGTGGGGTACAAGTAACGATGGGAATGTTGACTTGTACACATCACTCGGTGGGAGTTTTTAGTGTCAAACAAAAGGATTTGACATAAAAGGATTCGGTGATTGCTATGGATCAATTAAACTTTTCGAATACCGTATCATAATCTCAACATTGGTAGTGTTAATAATTAGATACAATAGGAGTTTGAAGAATTTTAATCCATGACGGATTTTAGTGGACCCACCGTCAATTAATCTGATCGGTGAGGGATTTTGTGATGCGGGGTTGTGAATCATCGCCCCCCCCCCCCAATTGTACTGTGGGGGTTTTGTGAGGAAAGATCAATTGACTTTTGTCGTTGAATCTCATCTTACAAAATGCTTAGAAAGTCACAGTGGGAAGTTCTTAATCATTTTTGAAAATAATTAGATAACCACCGTGAAAGAGTCTTAATTATTTTCATAACAATTAAGAATGAATTATTCAAATGATCAGTTTCTATCATAAAACAATCAACTAATCTCGGGTTATCCTAAAAATATCCTATACAGGATTCTCTAGGAACTTTCCATTTTAAATAGGTTATCCTGAACATACTAAGGGTAGTACTTCTTCAGGAACTTTTCATTTATCGGCATCATAAGTTTATTGCCGTCTTGAGTGATCAAGCAATACGCACCATTTGAGTAGATTGTTTTTACCATAAACGGCCTTTCCCATTTGGGTTGGAATTTTCCTTTCTTCTTAGAATTGAGAATCATGGGTCTTCGAACGACAAGAACCAGGTCTCCTTCCTTGAAGCTTCGTTGTCGGACCTTTTTATCAAAAGCACAAGAAATTCTAGCTTGATAAAACTCGATTTGTTGTTGAGCTTCCAAGCGCTTCTCATCTAACATCTCTAACTCCTCAAGACATTTTTGGTGTTGTTCTTCCGTCGTCATTCCCGTTGCGAGAGCGATACGGAGAGAGGGAATTTGTATTTCTAAAGGAAGGACAGCTTCACATCCATATATTAAGGAATATGGGCTTGTTTTGGTTGGCGTACGCATGGTGGTGCGATAAGCCCACAGAGCTTCGCCAAGTTTGTCGTCCTAGTCTCGCTTATTGACTTTTACAAGTTTTGCCAAAATCTTGATAATTGTCTTATTGAAAGCTTCAGCCAATCCGTTAGCTGTAGGATTATAAGCAGTTAATAAAACATCTTGAATTCTGAATTTACTACAGAATTTGATGAATGTGTTGCTGACGAATTGAGGGCCATTGTCATGCACTATTCGTCTCGGGATACCATATCGATATATGATATGGTGTTTAATGAATTTGATAACATCGCTTATCTTTACTTCTTTAAGCGGGACTGTTTCGGCCTATTTTGAAAAGTAATCGGTGATCGCCAGAATAAAACGGTCATCTTTGACTGAAGGTGGGAAAATAGGACCTACAATGTCCATTCCCCATGTTTTGAATGGCCATGATGTCGTTGATGGGTGTAAATACTCCGGAGGCTGATGTATATAATTTTCATGTACCTGACATGCATGATACCGTCGGGCATAGTCAACTACATCCTTCACCATGGTTGGCCAGTAATATCCCATTCTCCTAAGTCGGTCGTAAAGTTTGGGACCGGGTTGATGTGCACCGCATGTTCCATCGTGCGTTTCTTTGAGTGACTCTTTTGCCTCTCTATTAGATAAACAACGGAGTAATAGACCATCATACGAACGTCGATACAATATTTGTGTCGTAGCGTTGTAGTAAAATCTTGATGCTCTTCGCCGAATCGAATCCCTTTCTTTTACATCTTCAGGTAAAATGACATGGAGGACATAATCGATGATAGGAAAACGCCAATCTCGAGTTTCGGATACAACTCTCGTTGAGTGTGCTTCTTTGACAATCGAAGTATAGATTGGCAGAATAAGCTAGTGAGTTCTCACTGTAATTAATTGTTCTGTCTCGGGAGTATAGGCTGTCAAAAAATCACAATAGATAGCTGATCCCCATCAAAACACCGATGATGGGAGTTACAATCTGACGACTTCCAGAAGGTTACAATTTGAAGACTTTCACGTAGATCGCTAAAGGTTACAATCTGACGACCTTCACGATAACTGATGGAAGCTCTAATCAAACAGCCTTCATAATCAACATCGGGAGTAACAATTTGACGACTCTCATATATCAGAGAGCTAAAGTAAAGATTACAAAATGACGATCTTTGCAACGCTTCGACAGAAAGAGACTACAAATCGACGGTCTCTTCAAATCAAACTGTGGAAGTCCTCCCCGCACACCAGCATCAAGACGCACCGCGTTCATAGCCACGAACGCAGCTCAAACGCAGCTTCCAAATCGCTGCAAACGCAACCCCAACGCAGCTCTATACCGCTGCCCAACGCAGCTCCATCGCTGTCCAACGCAGCTCCAATCGCTGCCCAACGTAGCTCTATATCGCTGCCCAACGCAGCTCCAATCGCTGCCCAATGCAGCTCTATACCGCTGCCAGACGCAGCTCCCAACGCTGCCAACGCAGCTTCCAAATTGCTATAAACGCAGCTCAGATCCACTGCCAAACGCAGCTCTTAAATCGCTGCAAATGAGCTTCCAAACGCTGCGTCCGAGCTTCCAGATGCTGCGTTCAAGCTTTTAGGCATTGCGTTTGGACACAGAATCCATGCCAGAATACGGGCCTGCGTTTGACTCGTTCAAACACGAGCTGAACGGTTTCAAAACCGTTTTCCACGATCTGAGGGGATCACAACTCCACTCAGGAGTGATTTAAGGGGCGGTTACATCTCATTAGCCCCACTTAGGAGCGAATTAAGGAGGTGGTTACACCCCTTAATCCCCTATAAATAACTAAGAAATCAACTTAGTTTGGGGCTGGATCTTTCAGGCGGTCGGTTGGAACTTCTTGGCTAGTCAACAGGATCCTTAGAGCATTTCTGGAGCTTTGGATATCTGCAACAAGAGCTTCTTCATCCTTGGCTTGAGGACCGATTCTCAGTTCAAATCAACTCTTTTTTAAGAGTTTCCAACTCATTCAGAGTTATCAACTCGTCCAGAGTTTCAAACTTACCACGCAAGTTCTCCACAACGTCAAATCGTGAGGAGAAGATCATGTTTCAGTAAAACAAGACATCGGATCGTCAACGAGAAGCAAACTCGACGCGAGCATTCGAGGGAGGCATCTCATCGCCACCGTGAAGAACCCAGAATTAAACAAAGGGGAGAATCCAGATCATTCTCCTCTCTTTTGTAATCAGGAAATCCAATTGTAACTGAGATTAAAGGAATACAAATTAATTTTCCTTCGTTTCTTTTACTACAAATTTTCCAACGAACAGGGAGGTTGTGCCAAAGATACCGACAACGCCGCCAATGCATCTGCATATGCGTTTTGGAGATGTGGAATGTACTCGATAAAAAAATTCTTCAAACAAACTCGCCATCTCAATGGCTGCCTGGTGGTATGGAATTAGATCTTGATTTCTGACCTCATACTCTCCTCGTATTTGATTGACTATTAGTTGAGAATCACCAAAAGCATCAAGGTATTCGACCCCCAGCTCTTTAGCAAAATTAAGTCCAATTATTAATGTATTGTATTCCTCCATATTATTAGAACATGGTTCGGTCAACGAGTACGCTGTGGGCAATACGTGTTTTTCTGGGGAAACTAAAACGACTCCCACTCCTGAAGAAATTTTAGAACATCCAGGTGTGTTCGCTACGTTGGTTGCTCGGGAAGCTCCATCAAAGTATAATTACCACACTTGTTGATGTGATGTGGTGTTAACTTTGTGAGTTTCATCTGGCAGATCATCGTACAATTCGGCTGTATCTTTCGTAGGGTTTACCGCCAAAAGATCACAAATCGCTTGTCCCTTAACCGATTTTTGTTGTTTTAAAATATAAATCATATTGGGATAAGAGTAAAGCCTACCTGGCTAAACGCCAATTCATAGAGGCCGGTTGGGTCATGAACACTTGAATCGGGTTTATGTTGGAAATGATATAAATTGTCTGTCCAACTAAATAATGTCGTATTTTTTGGATCGCGAATACCAAGGCGAGGTATTCTTTCTCGATCATCGGATAGCGAGATTCAACTCCTACTAGTGTATGACTTAGCTAATACACAGCTTGCTCGTGACCGTTATCGTCATCTTGTGCAAGCAATGCACTTAACGAATGGCTCGTCGCTTTGACATAAATCAAAAATGGTCTGCCCGATTTCGGTGCAACGAGAATAGGCGGATTCACTAGATATGTTTTGATATCCTCGAATGCTTTTTGACAGGCTTCATCCCAGATGAATGATACGCCTTTCTTTGTGAGTTTAGAGAACGGCTGACATTTTTCGAAAAAGTTCGATATGAACCAACGGATATACGCCAATCGACCTTGCAGCCCTCTGAGTTCTTTAAGATTTCTCGGGGGTTGTAATTCATGTATCGCCTTCACTTTATCAGGATCGATATGAATACCTTTTGTAGTGAAGACGAATCCAAGAAATTTACCATTGGACATTTCAAGGAAGGATTTAGTCGGGTTCATCTTCAACAGTTGACTCCTCATAAGATCGAACATCGTCTTCAGATCGTTAATGTGGTTATTCTTATCATGGCTTTTAACAACCAAATCATCAATATAGCATTTGACGGTCTTCCGAAGGTGTTCCTAAAAGATTTTCGTCATCGCTCGTTGGTATGTAGCACATGCGTTCTTCAAACCAAAAGGCATAACGGTATAACAGAAGACACCAAGGAGTGTTCTGAATACAATATGTTTTTCATCATCCGGGTGCATCTTGATTTGATTATATCTAGAAAATCCATCCATAAATGACATTCTCTCGAATCCGTATGTGTTGTTAATAATGACATCTGTAATTAGTAGAGGGAAGTCGTCTTTAGGACAGGCGGTATTCAGATCTCTGAAGTCAATACATATTCTGATTTTTTTGTTCTTTTTAAGGACTGGAACGATATTGGCCAACCAATCAGGATGTTGTTCTTCTCTGATGAAGCCTGAATTAATCAGTTTCTTAACTTCAGCTTCTATTGCCTCCATAATTTACGGACAAAACTGTCTTTGTTGTTGTTTGACAGGTTTGACATCCGGTTTAATGTTAAGGCTGTGCATTGCTACATTTGGATCAAGTCCTAGCATATCTTCGTAATTCCAAGCGAAAACGTTGATATATTCTCTAATGAGGGCGATTAATTCTTCTTTCTCATCTGACGGAATATTATCGCTAATAAATATAGGTTTCGGATTGATTTCATTACCCATATTAATCTAGACTACTCTATCCTCAGTAGGAGGTTCCCTTTGTTCGAATCGATCGCCATTTGAATATTCATATAATATATCCAGGGGTCTTCCCAAGTAGGCAATGGATCATCTTCTTTAGCAGTAGAAGAATCGACTGTAGTCATGTTCGACATTAACCCTTTGAACATTTCTCCGATGGTAGTATCAGAATCTCAACTTGAAGAATCGGATGAATACCCATTTTTCTTTGTTAGCTGGTTGATGATTTGCCAGCAACATTCGTCATCAGATGATGAAACATAACTCAGACCCCTCCCGTTGTTGTAGTAATTATCAGGTCTTCCTTTCGGTACATAGGTAGGACGGGGTGGAACCCTGGTACATTGACCAAAACGAAGACCTTCACCGAGCGTAAGGTCATTGTAGGGTGTAAATCTGATTTCCTGAAAACAGGGAGTTTCGTTTGTATTGATAAGAAAGCTTATTACAAATTAATAATCAAATGTTTACAACAGAAGCAAAGGGAATGCCCTCTTTGTTTAGTGTGGGGACTTTAGGTGGCTATAGGACGCTTCGATCGATGCTTGTGTCGAGTATGCTTCCCTTGGACCGTTCGATCGAGGTTGCTGGAGAGCTTCAGTACGCAGTAGAAGCTCGAGTCGATGGAGTTCGGGTCTGCTTAGTTCGCCGGCGATCGGAGCTCAGAACTAGGCAGTGGTGCTGTAATGCAAGGATATGCGAACAGCTTGGTCTCAACTGCTTTTCTCCAAGTTTCTCGACCTCTCTCAAAGTTTGCTGGAAGAGGCTTTTAAATGGAAGAAGGACAGCTTGACTGCTCTTTGAATTATGGGATGTGACCATACATTGTTCGGAGATATCCTGCTGCCCATTCGTACCACCAGTGGTCATTCGAAGAGCTGTGCTCTGCGTCACGTCACGTAGGAGTGGGAAAGCCCCTCCTCGTATGCGTGACAACGGCTGTCAGATGCTTGCGTGGATCTGACCAACCACCGAGCGCCGGCGGCTCTTGCCCATTGCTTGGACAACTGAGGTGAGTCGCATTTATGAGAGTGCAGGCTGCTTTGACATCTGTCTGCTCACTCGTACTGTGGGCGGTTGTTCGGCGGGCCTGGAGTGCTGTGCCTTCTCTCTTCAGGTCAAGAGAGGCGGGAAAGCATGTTCCTGGCACTCGAGTGGGTTTGGACAGCTCGCCGAATGCTGGCGGATTCGTCTCCTGACTCACACAGCCGAGGTGATTTGCATTTATGAATGCTCAGGTCGACTCGACACCTGTCTAGGCCGCTTGACAGTCTTGGAGTGTTGTGCCCTCTCTCTTTGGGTCGAGATAGGAGGGAAAGCCCATCGCAGCACGTGGGGTAACAGATATCTGGCCATATTGGCGGCCTTGGGGCTTGCGGGCGGATTCGGCTTTGGACTCGGGCAGGCGAGTTGTGTCCAAGGCGAAATTCCGCTATCCCCTTTGATTCTGGCTCGTGCGGGCGAGTTAGTCATTCGGGTGAGTTTCTTGCAAGCTCACAGAGGTATATTTTACCGTCTACAAGACCCCCTTCAAAGTTTTCAGACCTAAACCGGCTTACGTGTGGTCTGGAATACTTTGAATGAAGAAGCTTTTGGTGAAGTAAGCGTACTTGGGTTTTTTTAGGATTTTTAGCAAATCCTCAGCTATCAACGGGTTTGATGTGCCTTTACCGATTACCGTTTGAATCGGGCTAGCCATACTATTCCCCTCAGTATGATGAGTTGTCGAGTAGTCTCTCTTAGACTCGATGCTAAGATTTCTACTCTCAACCTTAGCCGTTCGAGGCGTGGTTTTAAGCGAGGCCATCTCTTTGGCGTTTGAAAGCTTGGGACAAGTCGTGTTATTTGTCGTTTTATCTCCCAGAGCGAATGAACCGTTCAGGCGAAGTTAGGTTTTGGAGGCGAAGTTCTGTTCGACTTGCGGATTTGGGTCGAACTTTTCGCAGGCGAAACCTTTCTTTTTGGGCAAAACTCGGTTCGGTGTGGGTGAGCCACGCGCCCACTAGTGGGCTTCATGCTTTCTAGCTAAGACGGCGTGGTTCTGTCACGTCGCGTTCTGACGCAAGCTTCGTGCTCCCCGTTTGAATCGTGGCCGTGGTTTTCAAACCCAACCGTCAGATACAACCGTCGATTTCGGTTCAGGTTTGGGTTTTTTCGATCGACCCATTTCCCGCCTCGACATGGCACTTTGAAATGTCAGGGGGCAATCTGAACCGTTGATTTCGATCGTGGTCACGTTCCTCGTCTGCTAGTATTTCTCTTTTTGAGGGCGATCGTGGCCACGTTGGCAACTCCTCCGTTAAATAGGTCATTCCCTTTCTTTGAGAGTTACTGTGCTCAAGAATCTTGAAAGTTTTCTACAGAGAGAGAGTTCCCGCTTAATCCCCTCAATGGCGCCGAAATCCAAGAAGTGTATCGCGAAAGGAGGAGGTCCCGGGCGCTATTCCGACCGCCTCGCCGCCGGTGCACCCGTCCGCATACCTGAGACACACTTGGGTAAGTTCAGGGGTTCATCTAACGACTTCGTGTAGGTTATGTTGGCCTTCTTGTTTTGATGATGTTTAACAAACAATTTACCACTAATGTTGTTTGTCTAGTATTTGTGTTTTCGTATTTATTGTAGACAAACAACGTTGTTGGAGGATGGATGGAATAGAGCTTCAACGATGATATCCAAAGGAGGTTGGCGGAATGTCGGATTGAAGCCTATACAACAATTCAAGTTAAAGATCAAGTTCAAGCTTCATCCGCAACGTTTACCAAGTCAAGCTTAATTGAAGATCAAGATTGCTTGGGTAATGTAGTTTAGGATTTATATTATGTGTGTTAAGTACTCTAAGCTCAATTATCTATACACACACATTTTATTAGTTTCCTTGTATATATATGTAATCACATATATATACAACACAAGTTTTGGTTTTCATGTTTATAAATATGAAATTACATGTTTCATATTTATTATTGTGATTTGGTTTATCTACATAGATATGAAACAAATATATTTTCATATACATACTCATAGGTTTCATTTTCTATTGTATTTGTGAAAATATTGTATTCTTAGTTTGTAGACTTTAATATCAGTTTATACATGTTTTACTAAGTCTATAAAAACATTTCACAAAGTGTCAAAAGTTGGTTTATGTCAAAACATCAAAATTCAAGTATCTCATATTTTCATGTTTTGAACTATTTTGTAAAATGATGATATTTTTCGTTTGGGAAGTCCTTTTTCGAAACCAGTCATTGTAGCATGTTTATTATCATGTCTACAATCATTCCCCAAAGTTTTACATTTTTTGGAATTTATTTGATATTTTTAAACAGTGTTTTAAAATCAGCAAAACAACTTTCAGACTTCATTTTTCATGTATCAGATTTCGGTCGACCGAACCGGTCGACCGATCATTTGATCTTTAAAACCAGTCATTGTAGCATGTTTATTATCATGTCTACAATCATTCCCCAAAGTTTTACATTTTTCTGAATTTATTTGATATTTTTAAACAGTGTTTTAAAATCAGCGTTGTTTCCTGAAATGTCAGTTTTCGGTCGACCGGTACGGTCGACCGGTCAATTGACCTGGGCCGCCCGACAATATAGCCGTTGCTTTTTAACGGCTCTTTCTCTGAGCTGTTTGCTGGGGTTTTTGGTCATTTCGTTTTGGGGTTTTTGGCTGAGCTTTGAGTGGGTATATATACCCCATTGCTGATGTCTTTTCAGATTAAACCAAGAGAGTTTTAGTTATATATACCCCATTGCTGATGTCTTTTCAAACTAACTAAGAGAGTTTTAAAACAAGTTTAAGAAAGTTTTAATCAAGGGTTTAAGTTTGTTTAAAGTGTGTTTATAAGCTTTTAAGCATTTGAGTGTTTCGATTTTGTGAATCAAATTCCACAAGAGCTTGAGGAGATTATCTATTGAAGTTTGAGCTTCCAACTATCATCCCTCCATCTCTTGTTATCAAATTGAGAAGTTTTCTAAACTCAAACTCTAGCTTTACATTTATATACTTGTTTGATTATCATTGTTCTTAAGCTAGATTTTATATTTGAGTTTAGTTTGATTTTGATTTATATCTCTTTGTTCACACACAACCTATTGAGCTTATTGTATTTACATTCATAGTATAATTTAGGGTTGTGGGTTTGTGACATTGAGAGTGAGCTTAATTGAGTTCTCATCTTGTTAGAGAGAACAATCATTTGTTATATTGTGCTTATTGTGAGAATCACTTTGTAATACACTTGTACACCGAGTGAGGAGTGTGTGGTGAGAGTCGGGGATCGTCCCAAGAGGAGTGGCGTCGGTTGACGTGCCTAGGGAGAGGTTGTAACCGAGCACTTGAGGGAGACACGGCTAGGTCCAACACTTAGTGGGTGTAGAGTGTGATTGCAAGAGTGTGAGTTGTAGAGTTTTCGGTTAGCTAGAAAACCGAGTGTGTAGAAGAAGTTCCGGCTTCCAAACCGGATTGTGTTAGTGGATTTCTCCCCGGGAGTGGGGAGCGGAGACGTAGGACGGAAGGTCCGAACTCCGTGATCATATCTTGTGTTTGAGTGTGCTTTGGCGTTTATTTATACTTGTGTTTATAATTCTTGTCGCCATTGTCATTAGCTCATTATTTATATGATCCACTATCTAGTTCACATTGTTTACCCCTTGTGTTAGTTTATATATCCTTGCATATATATATATTTCATCATATAGGATATATCTCATTGTTTACATTGCTTATCCTAGCTCATAATTCTTGTGGTATTTCAAACTTGCTAGGATAACTTGTTAATTAATTTTAATTGGCATTTAATCGGATTAGATTAGCATAAGACCCTAATCACCCCCCCTCTAGGGTCTAACAATTGGTATCAGAGCTTGGTGCTCTTTGATTTAAGGTCTAACCGCCTTGAGTTAAAGATCCAAGTTATCTTATTTGTGCTAATCTAGTTATGATTACATTAGTCTTGCTTGCATATTTTCACATATATATCTTGAATATGAATGTATTTTGTTTAGGCTATAAATCCAATGTTGCTCCTAAATTCATTAATTTTTCCTATGCACAATGGGCTTCTAGATTTAAACTATTTGTTGAATCTAGAAATATCGACTTATGGGAAGTTATTGATTGTGCTTATATTGTGCCCACTTTGGAGAAATCTAAGTGGAGCAATCATGATAATAAAATGTTTAATATGAACAAGCTTTTGTTAGAATATTTGCTTAATGCCTTTGACTCATCATTTTCTAACAAATTTGTTCATTTTGATAGTGCTTACAATTTATGGAAATTCATAGAAGCACATCAAGGCAACTTGGAGGAAATCCGACGTAGTTTGGAGGATTGTTCTTCAAGTGAGTGTGGAGCATCATCATGCACACGGCCACTAGGCGATAGCCCTAGTGTGGTAAGCGATTCGGAATCCGATAGTGATATATCCATCAATGAACTCGCTTGTGCATATGATAGATTATCTCATGCCTATACAAAATTGCAAAACAATTTTATTGATCTTAAAAGCAAGCATATTAGTTTAAAATCCGATCATGAGTCGCTAGCTTCCAAACTTGATATTGTTGTTAAAGAGAATGCTATTTTAAAAGAAAACAATGAGTTATTAAGTTTGGAAAATAATAACATGTCTTCATCTATTGCTAGCTTAACTCATGCTAATAATAATGCCATGATAGAAGTAGAAACTATTAGAAATAAGTTTAATTCTTTTAGAAATGATCATGTTTCATCTACTTCTATTTCCAATGCTTGTATGCATAATGATGAATTGAATCTTGTGAAAAACCGAATATCATCTTTAGATTCAACCCTTAAAACATGCATTGTAGATAATAAGAAACTTATGGACTTGGGTGCAAAGTCTAGTACTACAACTTCTAAACCCGTACACTTTGCACACTTGTATAGTAAAACTTATAAATGCTCCATTTGTGGTCGAAAAGGTCATGTAGCTAAGTTTTGCTATGATGCACAAAAACATAAGAATATTAATTCTTCTTGTGCATCTCATAAGGCTTCTTCTTCATCACATGTACACACACATGCACCCATTGTTCATCATAAGCATGCTAATGTGTATCATTGTGATTTTTGTGGTAGAGTTGGTCACTTAGCCAAGTTTTGTTTTGATTTGCGAAAAGTTTCTAAATCGCAAAATATTTCAAGTAGACCAACATTATTTCAAAATGTTTCTCATTTGCAAAATAATCTTAAAAGACCATCTTTATTTGCAAATGTTCCTCGTGCACATCCACATGGTCAACATAACCAAATGCATCCTCTTCATTGCACTTATTGCAATCGAATGGGTCATTTGCATAATTATTGCTATGACCGGACCCGTGCACTAAATGCGCCCAAATGGGTTCATAACCCTAGGGCTTTGAGCTTGAATGATAGGGGTCATGTCCCTAAATCGTTTGGTACCAAGAGTTCTTGGGTACCAAAAGAAATTTGATTTTAAACAAAGAATTTTAGTATTTTTATTTTTCTTTGTCTTGGTTTTGAAAATTATGTTTTAAGATCTTTTGGTTATGAAAACAATTTTTCTTTTATCAAATCTTTTGTTTTCATGATTATTAGTTTTGATTTTGATGAGAGATGTGTATTTATATAACCCTCCGGGTTTATTGGGTGTTTATTCCCAAATCATGTTTACCGGATGCTAGAATGATTATATGGGTTAGAACAAGCTTAAGAGCTTGATATATTGTTGCCTCTCTTGAAATTCTTTTGTCAAAGATTTTGTTTTGATTTGTTCTTTTGAATTCATTATATAAGCACAAATAGATGATTCAAATTTTAAATATGCTTTATAATGCATTCTAAGATTTTGTTTTGATTTGTTCTTTTGAATTCATTATATAAGCACAATCAAATATGCTTTATAATGTATTCTTTATATGGTTTGATCAAGTTTTACAAAGAAAATTTCCTTTTTTGATCAAACATTGTTTTTGGACTTAAATCTTGATTTATGATTTCATTA
>NC_033800.1:35502002-35544933 GCF_001876935.1 Asparagus officinalis
ACTAAGTTGACTACAGCGCCGGTTTTGACTATTCCGAGCAGCGACAGGACATTCGTCGTATATACAGATACATCGTTGGCAGGCTTGGGAGGCGTATTGATGCAGAATCAGAGGGTAGTGGCTTATATCACACGGCAGTTGAGGGTGCATGAGCAGAACTACCCCACTCATGATTTGGAGTTGGCAGCAGTGGTATTTGCACTGAAGTCTTGGAGGCACTACCTATATGGGATGCAGTTTGAGTTATTCACAGACCACCAGAGTCTGAAGTATCTCTTTTCCCAGAAGGAACTCAACTAGAGACAGAGGAGATGGATTGAGTTTATTAAGGACTACGAGTTCGCGATCCAGTATCATTCGGGGAAGGCGAACGTCGTAGCAGATGCATTAAGCAGGAAGCGTAGACATCAGATTTCAGCTTTGAGATGTTCATTGCATCGGGATCTTATCACTCTTAGCCAGTTTGATTTTATACCCGAGATTGGAGGAACCAGTGCATTTTTGGGAGCTGTGATAGTGCAGCCATCTTGGAGTGACAGAGTTGTCAGAACTCAGTTGGAAAACTATTGAATTCAAATCCAGAAGGAGGAAATTTCCAAAGCGCCTAAGACTGATTGGGCCGTTGGAGCAGATGGAAGTCTACGAATGACGGATAGACTGGTTATGCCAACCAGTGCAGAGCTTAAGAGGGAGTTGCTAAATGAAGCACATAGTACTCAGTTCATAGTGCATCCAGTTACCCCTAAGATGTACAAGGACCTAAAGAGACACCTTTGGATGGAGTGTTATGCGTAGGAAGATTTCAAAGTATGTAGCTAAGTATCTTACCTGTCAATGAGTAAAGGAAGAACACCAGAGACCAGTAGGATCACATCAGCTTTTAACCATTCCGGAGTAGAAGTGGGCGGACATTTCTATGGACCTTATTGTAGAGTTGTCGAAATCGAAGAAAGAGAATGATTCGATTTGGGTGGTAATGGATGGACTGATGAAGTCAATACATTTTTATTCCAGCAAGGACTAACTATACAGCTGAGATGTATGCGAGGATACCTATTCAAGAGACTATTCGACTTCATGAATTCCAGATGCGATAGCATCAGATTGAGATTTCAGTGTTCATTCCACATTTTTGGAAGGGTTTCCAGGATTCTTTTGGGTAACAGATTTATCGTACTGTAGTGCATTTCATCCATAGATGGATGGTCAGATGGAGAGAGTAAATTAGATGTTGGAAAATAGATGCCGGGCTTGTGTCATTGACTTTCAAAGTAGCAATTCGGAAGACGGAAAAAGGTTACGACGAGATACATTGGACCGTATCAGATTTTGGAGAGCATTGGAACTGTGTCATACAAACTAGATCTTCTAGAATCGATGTCTAGTATACACAATGTATTTCTTGTTTCTATGCTCAAGGAACAATTACGTGATGAAGAAAAATAGTGAGTGTTGAACGCATTAGAAATTTAGCTTCTGGATGGTTTGACTACGATCGAAATCCCAGTTTGTATACTTGCTAGAGAAGACGAGAAATTTAGAAACAAGATATTTTTTTTCCTTGGAGAAAACTCAGTGGAACCAGAAAGGAGTTGAGATGATCTTCAGGGTCGCGAAGATGTTATGTCGCGCGACTTCCTGAACCTATTGAGGAAGTGCATTGATTTATGTGTACGATTATTTGTGTGGTTATATTTTGATTTAACGCTAGAATGAGGATATTTTCACTTAATTCTTAATCTTTCGGAACACATGGTATATATATGGGGGGTTCCTTGTTTGGAATTTTCACCCGATGTACTAGTTCCACTAGATTAGGATTTTAGCGAAAATATTATCATTTTAGATCGTTAAGTATAAATATCTCTATATATTACCTAGTAGTTCATATTTTGAGATTTGTATAATTCCCGAATTTCGAGGACGAAATTCTTTTAAGGGGGGAAGAATGTAAAACCCCGAAATTTTGAATACTTTATGATAAATATGTAAAACCCCGAAATTTTCTAATGAAATGGTGTGATTAATAGTAATAAATCTTTCTTTAGTGATAAATAACCATACATATATATGAGATATATATGTTTATCAGTGTTTGGGAACCCACCAGGTGTTAGTAAGTGAGAGTAATCGAGTAGTAGCTGGCCAGCACAAAAAAATACCTGAACCAGGCATTTTAGTGCTGACCGGTCGTCTGGTTGCGTTGCTGTTGCTGTTGCTGTTGCGGCTTGGGTTGTGCAGCTTCCTCGGCTTTCACCCGAGCTACGATCTCTTCAGCTTGTTCTCCTTGCGAAACAAGTTGTCTCCAGGAGCGACACTCTGCTACCCCCATCTGGGCAAGGAGCTGAGTCTGCAGGTTGTGCCTGCAAGTTTCAACCAGGGTTGACTGAGTCATACCTGAGGGGCATCGCAATGCCATGCTGCGGAATCTCTCCACGTAGGCCTTGATTGATTCGCCTTTCCTCTGTTTGGTAGCGAGAAGAGTCGGGACCGAAACTTCTGTATCGTCCTCGAAGAACCTGGCCAGGAAAAGCCTTTCTAAATCTACCCATTTCTGAATAGATCCAGCAGGCAGTTTCATAAACCATTCAAATGCCACTCCTTTAAGAGTGCCAATGAACAATCGCGTCAAGATGGCATCGTTCGCCACCACATCTCCAGTTTGAGATTTGAAATAGTAGATGTGTTGATTTGGCGATCCTGTGCCATCGAACGGTTGCAAGGTTGGAGCTTTAAACTTTGACGGGTATGGAGCTATATCCCATTCGGCAGGATAAGGTCTCACCACTCCTTCTTCACGGAGCTCACTTCTGTTGGCGATTGCATTGAGGCGAGCTTCTAGTTCATCCATTTTAGTGGATTGAGGATGCAGTTCTTTTTCCACCTCCTTTTCACCCTCAGAAGAGGATCCCAAGTTGAGAGTCTCACGATCCGAATGCTCGGTCGCTTTCTGCTTCCCTTTTGAGGTTGTCCTCCGGGAAGATTCGGGTTTGTGGCCTTTTTCAGCAATAAGTTGGGCCATCATGTCCTTCAATTGGAGAAGTGTCTCCTGTTGCGCCTGGAGCATGACCTGGTGTTCGTTCACTCTCTTGGCTATGTCCTCAGGATTTCCCGCCATGTAAGCAGATACTTCTTGTGGTCCGACCGAGCTCGAAGATTGAGATTCGGCTATTGCCGAATGCTCATCACTTGTTGTAATTCCTTTGGCCAACTTTTGATAGTTAACCGGGCGAATAGCTCCTGTCTGAGTCCGAGTATGCCTATAGACTCCCTCAAATTCATCACAAATTTCCCGAACAGTCGGGGAATGACTTGTTTGTGACTCATCAGAATCAGGATGTGAGGATTTGCCTCTGCCGACCATGTTGATGGTGACCTCAGGATATTCAATTTCAGAGGTCTTCTTCTTGTGGCGACGCTGTCGTTTAGCAGGTCTAGCGACATTCGTCAACCTATTAAACACCGATTGCCTAGGCGTCGATGAGCAACAACTGCATTCGGAGAGGACAGCAGAAATGAGCCGTTCACACTGGCATGAATGAGCCACTTGCTGTGTTGGCTTTCCTCTTGACAGCAATTCACGCAGGTCGGAGACCTGAGAAAGATCTCGTGAAGGTGGAGATGGAACCCCCTGCCCTTGGATGGGTTGAACATGAATCTCAAATCCATGTTGTCCCTTTTGAACCTGACGGACCGTGTCATGCTCTTGATAAGAAACACGAGAGTCGCGTTTAGGTTTATAAACACGAGGCTGAGGCCTGTGTTTGATTGATGGACTAGATCCTTGTGGATCTTGTCCTGATTGAACGCACACTTGTGGTGTGCGTTTTGATGTTGAAACAGACCCCTGAGGGTCGTTCTTTGTTTGAACGCACACTTGTGGTGTGCGTTTAGATGAAGAAACAGATCCCTGAGGGTCGTTCTTTGCTGGAACGCACACTTGTGATGTGCGTTTGGTTGATAACCCAGACCCCTGAGAGTCGGGTTTTGATTGAACGCACACTTGTGGCGTGCGTTTGTTTGATGACCCAGACCCCTGAGGGTCGGGTTTTGATTGAACGCACACTTGTGGCGTGCGTTTGTTTGATGACCCAGACCCCTGAGGGTCGGGTTTTGATTGAACGCACACTTGTGGCGTGCGTTTGTTTGATGACCCAGACCCCTGAGGGTCGGGTTTTGATTGAACGCACACTTGTGGCGTGCGTTTGTTTGATGACCCAGACCCCTGAGGGTCGGGTTTTGATTGAACGCACACTTGTGGCGTGCGTTTGTTTGATGACCCAGACCCCTGAGGGTCGGGTTTTGATTGAACGCACACTTGTGGTGTGCGTTTGGTTGTTTGAACAGACCCTTGAGGGTCTTGTTTTGACTGAACGCACGGTTGTGGCGTGCGTTTGAATGATTGAACGTGCCTTTGGAGGTCACGTTTTGGGACGCACTTTTGAGGTGTGCGTCTATGTTGAACAACGCGCCACTGAGGGTCGCGTTTGAGTTGAATAACCCGAGGCTCATAGTCGGGTTCATTGCCACGAAGTGTGCGTTCTGGAGCAGAAACGCACAGTTCGGGCACAAGCTCAGAAACGCAGTCTTTGCGTTGTGCAGTAGCTTGGCTGTTCCGCAAGTATGCTCGCCGTAAGGATCTTCTCCTTCGTCGAGCAGCATTTTTCTTAGCCTGTTTCAAGGCCTTGGCCGCGGCATCGTCGGCGTTGGTTGGGCTTTCCTCCGACATAGGTCTTTTTTGACCTATTATTTGCCGTAGTGATACGGGGGAGGAATCTTCAACTCGCAGAGCGAGTTTAAGGTCTTGGCCAAAGGAGAGGGCTTTCTTTGGCATCTCAGCAGTAGTGTTGACCTCCGTAGAGGTCCTGTGGGTATCACGCCTAGCTTTTGGGCTAAGGGACCCAGAGGAGAGGACCTCCTCATACTTGGCTTGGTCGAACTCTACGACGAGAGTTTCGACGGTGGTTCCTGTAAGGTGAACGTCGGATTGCGCCACCACTTCCTCGTCAGAGAAGCTAGTCCCCAGCGGAGTCGCCATCTTTTGTTTGTTGGAAATTTGATGTAAAAAGACAAAGAAAGAAAATTTGACTTGTATTCTCTCAAAATCGATTACAATTTGGATTCCGATTACAAAAGAGAGGAGAATGAATTTGATTCTCCCCTTTGTTTAAAACTGGGTTCTTCTTGGTAGCGGTGGAGTGCCTCCTTCGATTGATCGCGTCGAACTTGCTCTCCGTTGACGATCCGACCGTCCTTCTTCACTGGAACAATTGAAGTGCTTGATGACTTCGGTTTAGAACTCTTAACGAGTGTAAAGAACTCTGAACGAGTTAAGAACTCTGATAAGAGTTGTTGAAAACCGAATGTCTGGTTTGATGTGATTAACTTGCGTTGCAAGCTAATTAAGAACTCTTAACGAGTTTAAGAACTCAGAATGAGTTAAAACTCTGTAACAGAGTTGTTGGAACCGAAAATTCGGTTAATTGCCAAGTGGATGATACCTTTGATGAAAGGATCCTTCGGGATTTGATTAACTGATCGTTGATCAGTTCCTTGATCTCCCGAAGATCTCTTCCTTCCGATTACTCAACTGCCGAGATTTGTTGACCTTGGGTGGTTTTGATACCAGCTCCCCTCAACTCTTTGCGGTTTTGATCTCAGAAACCGATTGATCAACCTATCAACCCGCCAACCCCTTACTCAGTTGAGTAAGTTGGTTATTTATAGGGTGATGTGGAGTGCAACCAACCCCTATTTCCGCTCCTTTGTGGGCGAGAATCCCTCAGAACGTGGGATAACGGTTTTGAGGCCGTTCGACTTGCGTTTGAACAAGTCAAAACGCCTCAGTTGGCGTTATGGGCTTTAACTCTGCGTCCAAGGCTTGAGATGCAGAGTTAAATCTCTGTTAGAGATTTGAGACGCACAGGCCGTGTGCGTTGAAGCTCAACTCTGCGTCCAGAGTTTGGGACACGTAGTTGAACCTATTGAAGAACGCACGTTATGTGTGCGTTTGGTGCTTGAACTCTGCGTTGCAGAGTTAGACATTCGCTGGAGAACGCACAAGTTGTGTGCGTTTCGAATTTGAGAAACGCAGAATTAAACTTCTACGTTTGATAGAGGTTGTTGACTTGTAACATCGTCTGCCATGACATTGCAAAGGCCATTGTTTATTGGTCTTTGCCTGTTATAAGATATGAGAGTCGTCAGATTGTAACTCTCACCAACGATCGTGAAGGCCACTGAATAGGGTTTTCATCAGCTGTCGGAAGCGTCGTCAAATTGTAACTCTTCTCGATCTGTGTGAAAAGTCTCCTATTTGCCCTTTCCGACTGTCGACCCGAAAGCTATTTGATTGTAGCTTTCGTTGTGAGAGCTTGACGGGAATCAACATCCATAGTGTTTTGAAGATGGATATTTGCCCAAAGCTCTCTACCAAGCGACTCACCAACTAAGTCCAACCTTTTATTTCTGAAATCATTACACTGCTCATCAGCATCTCTAATAGTTGCTAATATAATATTAGTCATGCTGTTGTCGCAGCCATCAAGATCAATCATCTCAGAGATGAGGCCTTGTTTATAGCGGTTGCAGAGTTGCGGATGCAGTGATTAGAAAGTCGTCTGATTGTAACTTCCATTATCAGGGCTTGATAGGGATGATGACGAGGAGTGAGTGAGACTTGTGTTAAGACATATCATGACTTTTGAATTTTACATATATAAAATATATATGTGATTTTATTGCGTAGTGAATGAATATTATTTGAGCATGCGAGATGTATTGTGATTGTGATTATATGACGAGTATTATTCGATATTGTGGATTGACGGATGAAATTGAATGAGTGTTGAATGTGAATGTATATCATGGTTGGTTTTATGATATATTGTTAAATATTATCATTGGATTGATGTCGATACAGGTTATATGTGTATTCTCTCGTATGGGAGGCTACCGAAAAATTAAATTTTTTTTTTGTGTAAATATATACATTGGCGACGGCAAAATCCATCGGCAATAAACATTGGCCACGAGGTAATCCGTCGCCAATGTTAAAACATTAGCGACGGACTACCCGTCACCAATAAACATTGGCGATGGGGTGATCCGTCGCCAATGTTCAAACATTGGCGACGAGCTACCCCGTCGCCAATGTTTATTGGCGACGGGGTAGTCCGTCGCCAATGTTTAAACATTGGCGACGAATTTCCCTGTCGCCAATAAACATTAGTGACGGGGTGATCCGTCGTCAATGTTAAAACATTGACGACGGACTACCCAGTCGCCAATAAACATTGGCGACGGGGTAGCCCGTCGCTAATGTTTGAACATTGGCGACGGATCACCCCGTCGCCAATGTTTATTAGCGACGGAAGTAACCCGTCGCCAAAGAAATCCGTCGCCAATAGTCGTGCGTCGCCAATAAGTATTGGCGACGGGGCAACCCGTCGCCAATACTTATTGGCGACGGATTTATTGGCGACGGAAATGGACCCGTCGCTAATATGTATTGGTGACGGATTTTGGGGCATTGGTGACGGATTTCCCCGTCGCCAATGCCCTGTTTTCTACTAGTCATTTATTTATTACAAATCATTACCCATTTTCTATGTTCTCCTAATTGTTTTTAATTGAACCATTATATGTTTCTTATCACCATGTACGATGTTTGAATCTAATTAAATTTAATCACATTTTTTTAACTTTATGATAATATATTTTGTTTGAATCTAAATTATAATAATCTTTTACTGGCTTCTATAGATGCAAGAAAGAGTAATTAAGATTATAAGCATGGCGGAATCAAGGACTTCTCATCTATTTAAATTAAAGTCTTTATATCGTCTACAACTTTAATTTTTTCATAATCTTCTTTCTGCAAATATTTTTAGTGCATGTATTCAATATTTAAATGTTTAGGATGCAAGATATACGTGCTGGAGTTGTAGATAGGAATCTCTATAGCAGGCTAATGGCTCTACCATGAATGTATTTAGTCAAGAACTAATTTTGTAGTTTGATAGACCTATCTATTTATCTCCCTATTTCTTTGTTTCTTATCATTTGAAAATATGTTAAGCTTACTTAGATTTTTTATACGATTTTATAGTGGTAATCTTTACAATTTTACATATTGGATCTAATAAATTACAACTATCTTCAAATATTCCCATTTTAAGAATTAGGTAGATTTAAAATAAGATTATGATAGGTTTAATGATAGATTTAACAAAAAATAAAGATTAAATATTCTAAGAACAGCACATGAGTATCACATGAGAATTTTCGTGAGAAAACTTTTATGTTTGCATAGCTAATAGTATTAAAAGTGTAAAATTTAAAAACATTAGGATACTAAAATGAAGTTGTTGGCCTTCTTGTTTTGATGATGATTTACAAACAATTTACATCTAATATTATTTGTCTAGTGTTTGTATTTTATATTTATTCTAGGTAAACAATATGTTGGAGGATGGATGGAATTGCGCATTCACGATCATATCCAATGGAGGTTGGCGGAATTGTGGAGTGAAGCCTATACAATTCAAATTGAAGATCCAAGTTCTAGCTTCATCCGCAAGTGTACCAAGTTGAGCTACATCGAAGATCAATCAAGCTTGGGTATATTTAGTTTTAGGTTTTATATTATGTGTGTTAGTACCTTAAGCTCAATCATACACACACATACACGTTTTGGTTTTTCTATGTATATATATAGTCGTATATATACATACATGTTTTGGTTTCCTATATAAATATGAAATTACATCCTTCATATTTATTGTTTTGGTTTTTCAAGTTTAAATATAAAACAATTGAATATAATTGGAAAATACATTTTTGTTTCATGTTTATATGCTTATATATGATTTTATCAATATCAAGTTTATATTTAATGAAATCATATTTATTGTTTATAAAAAGTTTGTAAAAATATGTAATTTTATGAAAATATTGTATTCTCAGGACTTAACAATAATTATATACATCTTTCATTAAGTCTATAAAATCATTTTGTATTGTTTCAAAACATGATTAAGCTAAAATATCAAAACTCACATGTTCACATTTTCATGTTTTGGACTATTTTGCAAAATGATGATATCTTTCATTTGGAGGGTCCTTTCTAAAAACCAGTTTTTGTAGCATGTGTATTATCATGTCTATAATTATTTCCCAAAGTTTTACGTTTTTTTAGAATTTATTTGATATTTTTAAACAGGGTTTTAAAATCAGAAAATTAACTTTCAAACATGTTTTCTCATATGTCTGTTTACGGTCGACCGTCACGGTCGACCGCATCTTTGTTTTCAACCTGCGGAGCCAACAACAACTTTCTCGGTCGATCGTTAGCTCGAAAATTCCCACGGTCGACCACCACGGTCTACCGTCAAAGTTTCTGGAATTTTCTGAGCCTCGAAAGTGGCTCCCCCCCCCCCCCCCCCCCCCCCCCCCCCCCCCCCCCCCCCCATCGACCGCCGTTCACTCCAACGGTCATTTTGTACAGAATCTGATTTTCGATTCTGTTGGTTTTTTTGGTCATTTCTGTTGGGCTTTTGGCTGAGGTTTTGGGAGGCTATAAATACCCCATTGATCTTAGTTCTCATTACAACTAAGCGAGTATTTTTAAAACAAGTTTAAAGAGTTTTAAACAAGGGTTTAAGTTTGATTTAAGTTTGTTTAAGAAGCTTTTAAGCATTTGAAAGTTTGAGTTTGTGAAATCAATTTCACAAGAGCTCGAGGAGATCATCTATTGGTGTTTGGGCATCCAACTATTCTCCCTCTACCTCTTGATCTATTGAGAAGTTTTCTAAACTCTATTTCTAGCTTTACATCTATTTGTTTGATTATCATTTTATTAAAACTAGTTTTATATTGAGTTTAGTTTATTTGATTTTACTCATTGTTTACACACATCCACTTGAGCTTATTGTATTCGCATACATTGTATATTTGGGTTGGTGAGAGTTGTAATAATTGAGTGTGAGCTTTCATTGTGTTCTCATCCATATTAGAGAACAATCATTTATTGTAATTGTGCTTATCGTGAGAATCACTTTGTAATACACTTGTACACCGAGAGAAGTGTGTGACGAGAATCGGGGATCGTCCCAAGAGGAGTGGCGTCGGTTGACGAACCTAGGGAGATGTTGTATCCGAGCACTTGAGGGAGACACGTCTAGTTCCAACACTTGAGAGGGTGTAGAGTGGGATTGCAAAAGTGTTGATTATAGAGTTTTCGGTAAACTAGAAAACCGTAGTGTGAGGTGTAAACGTTATTCGGGTAAGCGTAGAAAACCCGGTTGTGATAGTGGATTTCTCCCCAGGAGTGGGGAGCGGAGACGTAGGACGGAAGGTCCGAACTCCGTAATCATATTGTGTGTTTGCATTGTTTATTTACACTATCACTCTTATCTTATTTATGTTTATTTCACCCTTGTGTTAGTTTATATATCCTTGTATATATTTTTATCATATAGGATATATCTTATTATTCATATTGCTTATCCTAGCTCACATATCTTGTTGTATTTCATACTTGTTAGGATAACTTGTTAATTAGCTTTAATTGACATTAAATCGGATTAGATTAGCATAAGACCCTAATCACCCCCCTCTAGGGTCTAACAATTGCTATCAGAGCTTGGTGCTCTTTGATTTAAGGACTAATCGCCTTGAGTTAAAGATCCAAGTTATATTATTTGTGCTAATCTAGTTATGATTGCATTTGTCTTGCTTGCATATATTCACATATATATCATGAATATGAATGCATTTCGTTTAGGCTATGATCCAAATATTGCTCCAAAATATAGAAATTTCCCTTATGCTCAATGGTGCTCTAAATTTAAAATATTTGTTAAATCTAGAAATATTGACTTATGGGAAGTTATTGATTGTGCTTACATTGTGCCCAAAATCCAAGTGGAGCAATCATGATGAGAAAATGTTTTCAATGAATAAGCTTTTGTTAGAATTTTTGCTTAATGCTTTTGACTCATCCTTTTCTAACATATTTGTTCATTTTGATAGTGCTTACAAACTTTAGAAATTTATTGAAGCACATCAAGGGGACTTGGAGGCAATCTGACAAGCTTTAGAGGATTCTTCTTCAAGTTCATGTGGAGCATCATGCACACGGTCACAAGAGGATAACTCTTGTGTAGTAAGTGATTCTGATTCCAAAAATGATTTATCTATTGATGAACTCGCTTGTGCATATGAGAGATTGTCTAATGCCTATACAAAATTGTAAAATAATTTTATAGATCTAAAAAGCAAGTATGTAGATTTAAAATCCGATCATGAGATACTAGTTTCCAAATTTGATATCATTGCAAAAGAAAATACTATGCTTAAAGAGAACAATGACGTGTTAATTTTGGAAAATGAAAAATTGACCTTATCCATATCTAGCTTATCTCATGCTGAAGATAATGTCATGTTAGAAGTAGAAACTATTAGAAATGAGTTTAATTCTTTTAGAAATGATCATGTTTCATCTACTTCTATTTCTAATACATGTATGCAAAATGATGAGTTGAGTCAAGTTAAACATTGCATATCTTGTTTAGATTCAACCTTCTAATACATGTATGCAAAATGATGAGTTGAGTCAAGTTAAACATTGCATATCTTGTTTAGATTCAACCTTGAAAATATGTATAGTAAATCATGATAAGCTTATGAACATGTGTGCTAAGTCTCATGCTACTACATCTAAACATATCACACATCATGCACACATGTATAGCAAAATTCACAAGTGTTCCATTTACGGCCGAAAGAGCCATTTAGCTAATTTTTGCTATGATGCACACAAGCCTAAGAATGTTAATGCTCCTTGTGCATCTCATGTAGCTTCATCATCATGTGCACTTACACATTCACATGCTCATTCTCACATTGTTCATTATAAGCATGCTAATGTGTATCATTGTGATCTTTGGGATAGAGTTGGTCACTTAGCAAAGTTTTGTTTTGATTTGCGAAAAGTTTCTAAATCGCAAAATATTTTAAGTAGACCAACATTGTTTCAAAATATTTCACATTTGCAAAATAATCTTAAAAGACCATCTATATTTGCAAATGTTACTCATGCACGAACTAATGGTTCACAAAAACAAATGGATCTCTTTCATTGCACAAATTATAATCGGAAGGGTCATTTGAGTGATTATTGCTTTGACCGTGTTAGTACACCACATGTGCCCAAACGGGTTCATAACCTTAGGGCTTTGAGCTTAAATGATAGGGGTCATATTCCTAAACCTTTTGGTACCAAGAATACTTGGGTACCAAAATAAATTTGATTTTAAACCAAGAATTTTTGTGTTTTTATTTTTCTTTTTTCTTGGTTTTAAAAAATTATACTTTAAACTTTTGAACATGAAAGCAATTCTTTTTCTTTGATCAAATCTTTTGTTTTCATGATTATTAGTTTTGTTTTGATGAGAAGTTTGTGTTTATATAACTGCCCGGGTTTATTGGATGTTTATTCCCAAACCTTGTTTGCCGGGTGCTAAAATGTTTATATGGGTTGATACTAGCTCAAGAGCTAGATATAGTTGCCTCTCTTGTTTTGTGAAAATATATGATGAATTGGTTTTATACTTTTAAAGATGATTGCTTATAGTTCATGATTCTTGTATGTTTTGTAATCTTATTTTCGAACTATGAAAATTTTGTTTTGATTTGTTCGTTTGAATTCATTATATAGCACAAATAGATGATTCAAATTTTAAATATGCTTTATAATGTATTCTATGAGTGGTTTGATCATGTCCTACAAAAAAAAATTTCTTTATTGATCAAACATCGTTTTTGGATATAAACTTTGATTTATGATTTCTTTTGATTGATTTGTTTTCATTTGAAAACTTTTTGCATGATTCTCATGTTCTTCTTCTTTTGATTTTATAAATCCATACATTGTTATGATTTATTTTGAAAATATCCATTCTTGATTTTGTTTCCTTTTCCCCCTACATATAAGCAAATTATTTTCCTTCATGGATCCTCCTTAATAAATATTTTTTTAATGATGTCTTTTTGGATCCTCATTTCATCTCTTTGGGACAAGTATGATAAATGTTTGGTTTGTATATATACATCTTGAAATCTTTGTAACACTCTTCATGATGTTATATATACACATGTGTTCTTATTATTCTTCTGCATGTGAGTTGTTTAGCAAATTTTTGCTTGCTCACATGTCTTGCCATGATCTTTATTACATTCATTCCATATGGCATTTTGATAGGGGGAGCAATCCCTATATTTTTATACTCACCCATGCATATTGATAGGGGGAGCTTTCGCTCTCTTCATTCTTTTGTTGTCCCCTTTTTGATGTTGTCAAAGGGGAGAAATATTATGAGTATATTCTTTCTTGTTTATATGCATGATATATTATACTTTGTATATTCATTTCCTTTCATGCATATATCTTTTTTATAAATTATTTATCATCGTAAAAAAGGGGGAGATTGTTGGCCTTCTTGTTTTGATGATGATTTACAAATAATTTACATCTAATATTATTTGTCCAGTATTTATGTTTTATATTTATTCTAGGCAAACAATATGTTGGAGGATGGATAAAATTGCGCATTCACGATCATATCCAATGGAGGTTGGCAGAATTGTAGAGTGAAGCCTATGCAATTCAAATTGAAGATCCAAGTTCTAGCTTCATTCGCAAGTGTACCAAGTTGAGCTACATCGAAGATCAATCAAGCTTGGGTATATTTAGTTTTAGGTTTTATATTATGTGTGTTAGTACCTTAAGCTCATTCATACACACACATACACGTTTTGGTTTTTCTATGTATATATATAGTCGTATATATACATACATGTTTTGGTTTCCAAGTATATATAAATATGAAATTACATCCTTCATATTTATTGTTTTGGTTTTTCAAGTTTAAATGTGAAACAATTGAATATAATCGGAAAATATATTTTTGTGTCATGTTTATATGCTTATATATGATTTTATCAATATCAAGTTTATATTTAATGAAATCATATATATTGTTTTTGAAAAGTTTGCAAAAATATGCAATTTTGTAAAAATATTATATTCTTAGTTTTTGGACTTAACAATAATTATATACATATTTCATTAAGTCTATAAAATTATTTTGTATTGTTTTAAAACATGGTTAAGCTAAAATGTCAAAACTCATATGTTCACATTTTCATGTTTTGGACTATTTTGCAAAATAATGATATTTTTCATTTGGGAGATCCTTTCTAAAAACCAGTTTTTGTAGCATGTGTATTATCATGTCTACAATCATTTTCCAAAGTTTTATATTTTTTAGAATTTATTTGATATTTTTAAACAGGGTTTTAAAATCAGAAAATCAATTTTCAAACCTGTTTTCTCATATGTCCGTTTACGGTCGACCGCTACGGTCGACCGCGTCTTTGTTTTTAACCTGCGGAGCCAACATCTATTTGTTTGATTATCATTTTATTAAAGCTAGTTTTATATTGAGTTTAGTTGATTTGATTTCACTCATTGTTTACACACACCCACTTGAGCTTATTGTATTCGCATATATTGTATATTTGGGTTGGTGAGAGTTGTAACAATTGAGTGTGAGCTTTTATTATGTTCTCATCCATATTAGAGAACAATCATTTATTGTAATTGTGTTTATCGAGAGAATCACTTTGTAATACACTTGTACACTAAGAGAACTGTGTGGCGAGAGTCGGGGATCGTCCCAAGAGGAGTGGCGTCGGTTGACGAACCTAGAGAGAGGTTGTATCCGAACACTTGAGGGAGACACGTCTAGTTCCAACACTTGAGAGGGTGTAGAGTGGGATTGCAAAAGTGTTGATTGTAGAGTTTTCGGTAAACTAGAAAATCGCAGTGTGAGGTGTAAACGTTGTTCGGGTAAGCGTAGTAAACCCGGTTGTGATAGTGGATTTCTCCCCGGGAGTGGAGAGCGGAGACGTAGGACGGAATGTCCGAACTCCGTGATCATATTGTGTGTTTGCATTGTTTATTTACACTATCACTCTTATCTTGTTTATGTTTATTTCACTATTGTGTTAGTTTATATATCCTTGCGTATATTTTTATCATATAGGATATATCCCATTGTTCATATTACTTATCCTAGCTTACATATCTTGTTGTATTTCATACTTGCTAGGATAACTTGTTAATTAGCTTTAATTAGCATTAAATCGGATTAGATTAGCATAAGATCCTAATCCCCCCATAGGGTCTAACAGAAGCCATTTACAAATAAGCGTATTTATGTGAAAGAGGGTATTTAAGTGTAATTTACCCAATTTTATACTCACTATCACTATATAAAATTGTGCATATCTCTTCAGTTCAATTAAGAATAATACTTAAATGTTAAATGCCGTGATAAAAGTTGTACATTACTAAGTTTTTCCTTAGATAAATTAGTTTACCTGCTACTTACAAATTTTCTGGATACAATTAGAGAAAACAGATAAATGACCATGTATAGTGAAGATCACATACAGGATTGTGACATCACATGAAAACATGAAACAACACAACTCCTATTGTATAGAGTTAGTTTTAGAAAAACCCCTCAACTATGACGGATGTCACAGAAAAATCCCTCTAACTATTTTAATTTGAGAAAACGCCCTCAAGTTTGAGAATATTGTAGAAAGCCAAGTTTAAAAATTTAAGAAAAATCCCGAGAACTTTTCTCATTTAACATCCCTCGATCTATGGGGGTGCCTAAGAACCCCCAACCATTCCAACTACTTTAATTAGAGAAAACGCCTCTAAAGTTTGAGCACATTGTAAATAACCCTCCTCAAATTTATAAATTTATAAATTGCATGCAATTGATGCTTTCAGTGAGTAAATTAATCTTTTTTAGATTTTATATTAATTGGTATTCAAGCTGATATGAAACCTAGAAGGACCAGAACTAAAAGAGCAATCCCTGAAGAACAAAACATTAGTTTTTAATCAAAATAAAACATAGAGAAAAAGATACACGGATAAAAAAGTTAAATGAGAGGTTACTATAGAATTATACAGGTTGTACCACGTAATGAGTAATGGTGTGACATTTACTTTTAGAGAAACAAATCAAATTCAACTCTAAAGCACACATACATACTAATAAATCAGATTTTCATATTTTCAAAATTTCATAAAATATTAATCTTATTTATTGCAATATTCTTATGATAATCATAACATATAAGGTTTTCACATGAAAATCATCTTAACTTTTGTTCAAATTGATACTTACCATATTTACTTTTTATTTTTGATCAAAACCACATTTACTTGTATACATGTTTGCAATGTCGCACACCTAATTGATTTTTCAATCTGAACTTTTGAAAATACATTCACTCAACATGTGCAAACCACATGTTTCCTAATTAATTATAAAATAAGAGTTTGTTAAAAATAGTCCCTCAAATCTTTCATATTTTGATATTAACCCTTAAATCTATTATTTCTTCAAAATTAGTGCCCCAAATTGATGCCCTCGTTGTTGGAGAAGGTTATGGGGTGGTTGAGATTGTCAATTTTTGCTCATTAACTTGGATTTCGAGGGTTTTTTCTTAGATTGGAGGGCGGGAGAAAGAGAGGCTTGGAGGAAGGTAAGAATAGAGTTTGGAAATTATGAATTAGGTGTAAACCCCCGTAAATTTTGAAATATCATGGAAAATAATATTAAATAAGTTTTTATTATGATAAATATCATTTATTGATGAATGAGTATGGTAGCAATCGATTTGAAATCGATTAAGTGCATATATGTGTGCAAACGGGTGAAAAACATGCACACACATGCACAAAACTGTAAAAGTTTTGTGTTATGGTCGGTCGATCGACCCAAGATGATCGGTCGACCGATGATACCCAATCGGTCGACCGACACTTTGTGATCAGTCGACCGACGGGGTTAATTCTAGAATCTCAGTTTGAGTCGGATTTCGGGTCTTTTTGAATTGGTTCGGGTTTGTTGGTATATATACGGATATAATTCACGAAAATTTCTCTTTTACATTATTTTTCTGAACCCTAGCAGCCACCCTCTCCCCTTAAAAAGCCTAGAATATATTTTGGTGAATTTTAAGAGCTTTGTGAAGCAAATACCGAGAAGAGGGTGAGATCGTCGGCGTTTGGCGAGGGAGGACTTGTTTTCTTGCACCCTTGGGTTTTCCAGGAACGTTTTGAGGCGAGTTTCATCTCCTCCAATCCCATCCTTATTTTTAATTGATTTTTATTGAGTTTTATTTGGTTTTATTGGGTCTTAAAACCTAGTTTAAGTATAAAAAAATCTCTTTTAAAGCATGTTATACAAAGATTCAATCTTTTCGTTTTAAAAAGGTTATAAACGAACTCTCTGATTTGGATTTAAGATCTGAAATAAAGTTTAACATGAGTTTTTGTCGAGATTTACTGATTTTCATTATGTTTTGACGAACATGAACATGTTAGGGTTTATATAAATTCACTTAAATATGTTAATTATGTTTTATGTAGTTAATTGAACCATAATCACATTAAACAAGTTTAATTATATGTGCTTTTATGTGTAAATCTCGTTTTGTAGTATTATAGATCGAAAACCTGCACTGTAACTCACTCTCATGTTCCGCTCGGGTCGGTCGACCGAAGCAAAGGAGTTGGTCGACCGATCCCGCCTGTTTTACCTTGTGCATAGTTTGTACATATCGCCGGTCGACCAATGAAGATACATTAGTCGACTGGTCTGTGTTATTTTGTGAACGGTTTATTTTTGTCACGTGAGTCGATCGTTAACATGAGATTTGGGTCCGCACTTAGAGACATGTGCTTGACCATTAGAGTACAAGTAATAGGATACGGTTGTACGAGTATTTGGAGGTATGTAATAAATGTGAAAACGACGAAGGAATTGAGGAAAAAAATTGAGAAAAACGTGAAAAATAAGCAAGACAGGTGTAGTGTCTGCCACACCCAGATGGCATGATGTGGCAGAATCTGCCCTGTTTGCTATGGGTATGGTGTCTGCCATACCTTAGTGTAGCAGAATTTGTCATATTTATCATGTGTGTGGTGTGTGCTACACCAGGGTGTGGCAGACTTATTTTTAGAATCCTAATCTGTTTGGGATTATGTTTTATTATAAATAGAGCCATATTTTTTAGGGTTTTCTACTGATTGATTGGGTAGATTGAATGTGATTTTGAGCACAGAAAAGAGAGATCTTTCTGAGCAATTTGTTTGAGGGTTTAGTTTGAGAGATTTGAGAGATTTGTTTGAGAGGTTAGTTGAGTGATCTTATAATCTCTATTTTGTACTCTCTTTCTCTATAGTGGAAACCCATCCCTTTTTGCCCCGTGGACGTAGGCAATTTGTCGAAGTGCCGTTATTTTGGATTGTTTATCCCGCCACGCGCAACAAGTGGTATCAGAGCTCATGTTATGCTTGGGCTATTTGGAGAAGTAGATCACTTTGGAATTTCAGCTAGGGCTTCGTTTGGAGTTAAATGTGGGATCCTTTTAGTAAAAATTCTATCTTTTCTTAGTTTTGGATCTATTCTTCGTTTGTTCTGCTTTGATTGTTGGTGCTTTGAGGAATTATGGCCGGGAAAGAAGGAGTTGTGGAGGGTACTTCAGGTATGAAGACCGTCCAAAGTTTGAATATTTATTCTATGAAGGTAGACGTGGAGAAGTTTAATAGCACTAACAATTTTGGACTTTGGCGATGTGAAGTCTTGGATGCGCTCAATACGTAAAATTTGGAAGATACTTTGGAATTGAATGGCAAGCCAGATGATATTGATGAGAGGGTTTGGAAGAATATGAATCGAACAGCGTGTGTTGTGATTAGGTCTTGTTTGACTCGAGATTTAAAGTATGATGTGATCAATGAGACTTCAGCTAAGAAGATTTGGAAGATCCTTGAGAGTAAGTATTTGATCAAGAGTGTGGAGAATCGCTTGCATTTGAAGATGAGGCTTTATTGCTTCCAATTAAAGAAAGAAACCTCCATTAGTGATCACATGAACCACTATACGAAGTTTCTTACGGACTTGGCGAACGTAGGTGTTATGATTGAAGATAAAGACAATGCATTGTTGTCGTTGAGTTCCTTACCTGACGAGGAATATGAGACTTTCGTCCTTACTCTTATCAATGGAAAGACATATCTTTCGTATAGTGAGGTCACCGTTGTACTTATGAACTATCAGCTTCGAAAGAAAGATAATGAGTCTACAAGTGACACAGTAATGGAGGCGTTCGTCGCAAGAGGGAAGAATCCAAACCAAAAGAATTGGAAGTGACAGTCTAGAGTAGGGCATCCTACAGTTAGAAAAGATCAGTGTGCTTGGTGGAAGGAGACTGGTCATTGGAAGAAAGATTGTCTAAAGCTTGATGAATGGATGAAGAATAAGCAGAAGGAAAAAGAGAAGCAACCATCATTAGAAGCAAATATCATCATATCAGATAGTAATATTTCTAATACTTCCTATCAGTCCTACAGGTAGCTATTCGGAGGAATCCGAGTGGATGTTGGATAATGGTGCGACTTATCATGTGTACCCTAGAAAGAAATGGTTCTCCAGTTTTGAGAAGCTGGATAGTGGTGTGGTGTACATGGGTAACAACCGTGCATGTCAGATCATTGGGATAGGAAGAATTTGCATCAAGATGTTTGACAGGACAGTTAGGGAGTTATATGGTGTAAGATATGTTCATTCGTTGAGGAAGAACTTGATCTTAATTGGAGATTTGGTTTGAGAGGGTCTGAAGGTTCGTGTTGAGGACATGGTTCTCGAGATCATGGAAGGCTCTTTGATTGTGATGAAGGGCGTCAGGAGGAATAACCTGTACTATTTGATTGGAAGTTCGGTGACAGGTCTCTTTGATTGTGATGAAGGGCGTCAGGAGGAATAACCTGTACTATTTGATTGGAAGTTCGGTGACAGGTAGAGAGCTGGCGACTTAAGGGCGTCAGGAGGAATAACCTGTACTATTTGATTGGAAGTTCGGTGACAGGTAGAGAGCTGGCGACTTCTGTTGATTTGACTAGACTACGGTATTTGGAGCTTAGTCATTCCAGTATTGATTTGGAGATGCATGCACAGACCTATAATTTAAAGTCCAGTGAACACTTTGATGTGAGCAAGAAGACCGAGGTGAAGTTTGGCACCTCTATTTACAACACTAAGGGCGTTTTAGGTGGAGTTCACACGGATGTTTGGGGGGCCTTCTAAGGAGGCATCATTGTGAGGTAATAGATGTTTGGTTTTCTTTGTTGGTGGCTGTTCTAGGTGTGTTTGAATTGCAACCAAACCCCCTTTGGATAAAGTCCTAGTAGTCTCCAACAGATTGAAGAAGTGTGAGATTGGCAGAAAGGTAAAGGTACTTCATTTTGATTTTGGTGGAAGGTACAAGAGGGACCTATTTTTGCGTTCCAGCTGAACTCACGACATTTTGAGACACTCCGGTGGAAAAGAAATCTTGGGACAACAAGATGAGATGGTAGATTTGGTGAGTTGTTCCTTTCTGGAGGAGGACCAATGTTTGATGTCGAGCATTGATTCTGGTATTAAGGCTTTAACATATTTGGGTTATCTTGGTCATAGGTTGTCGACTGCTACGATTAGAGGTAAAACTTCATTGGATGTTTGGTCTGGTAGTGTCACTTCGCTTGAGGCTTCGATGAGGGAGCTAATTGACTCTCAGCAGGTGAAGAGTTTTGGACATACCTTAGATATATCACAGCGGGTGGAGAGTAATGCTACTCCACATTAGGTAAAGATTACTTCACATACTCCAGATCATTCTGCATCATTTAGGATTCCGGTTGAGGTAACACAGTTAGGGGATTATTTGAATTTGGGTGCAGATGATGAGTTGGTTGATTCGAAAGCAGCTGGTGGATATGATTTGAATACGGTCATTGGTTCACCTCAGGTGGAGGTGTTTGATTTTTTTCACTTTGGGGCCATTGGGAGCATCATCAGTTACGGATCCGTTGGTGATGTTGGTGAAGAGTTAAAAACTTTTCTATTTGATTGGGGGCCTTTGGAGGCCGTTTGATGAACTACGGACGGCTTGATCCCTTAGGAGAGCATGTACGTAGGCAGTCAATTTGATGCAGCCGATTTGGTGAGTTGATACTGACATTTGGAGAGTGTTCGCATTCTCATTTGGGTCTCGACTTGTTTGTGGATTGAGTCCGTTATCGTGGTTTTGTTCCACTTTGTACTGGACGCAACAAGTGAGATATTTGATTTGGTTGGTATCGGCTCAGTTTTGGAAAAACTTCATCGTGGTGGAGAATTATAAAAACGGCGAAGGAATTGAGGAAAATAATTGAGAAAATATAAAAAATAAGCAAGACAGACTCCACCACACCCTGGTGTAGTGTCTGCCACACCCAGGTGGCAGGATATGGTATAATCTACCCTATTTGCTATGGGTGTGGTGTCTGCTACACCCTAGTGTGGCAGAATCTGCCATGTTTGTCATGGGTGTAGTGTGGCAGACTCATTTTTAGAATCCTAATCTGTTTAGGATTGTGTTTTATTATAAATAGAGCTATATTTTTTAGGGTTTTCTATTGATTGATTGGGTAGCTTGAATGCAATTTTGAGCACAGAAAAGAGAGATCTTTCAGAGCAATTTGTTTGAGGGTTTAGTTTGAGAGATTTGAGAGATTTGTTTGAGATGTTAGTTGAGTGATCTTGTAATCTCTACTTTATACTCTCTTTCTCTATAGTGTAAACTCATCCCTTTTTACCCCGTGGACGTAGGCAATTTGCCGAACCACGTTAAACTTTTGTGTTTGAGTTGGTGTCGTTATTTTGGATTGTTTTGGCTTTCTCTTTCAGCGTTTGTGTTTGTTCCGCCGCGTACAACAATAAATATTTTATTTGATCATGTAGAGTTTGACATATACATTGCATTTCATGATTTTATGGATGCCTAAGTGGGGTAGTTGGTGTTCCTGTAATGAGACCATGGATGGACTATACTCAGAGTGCATCAGTTTATATCCCGCAATGAGTTCGCGGCTGAACGACACTCTACGTTGCATTGTTCTGGAATAGGGGGATATGCCTATTTCCGCAGAGTGATTGAGTATGGTAGTTGTTGCTACAGGATATTATGATGGCCTTACAAGAGCATCGTTGTTTCAGATAGAGAATTACACTTATTACATTCATGCTCCCATGTCAGCTACTCGAGAGTAGGGTATATTATTGAGGTTGTCCCACACGACATATTTCATGCGAGATTTATTTTGTTGGATGCTTATTCTTGTGACTGTGCCATCTACCCGAGGGTAGTATGAAGATTTGACATGACTTATATTGGTTGAGGTTTGGAGTTGTATTGATTTTATTTACTATTTTATTCATAGGATTTGGAGTTGGTATTTAGCGATTCACAACTTGAGATATGATATATATATATATATATATATATATATATATATGAGAGTTTCCTTATTTGGATTATTTCGCTCGATGTACTAATTCTCGTGTTGTGGATTTCTAAATATCAATCTCCGCTTAGTTCACGATAGATACTTTTATATCTATATATACTAACTTGTATTTTCATATATACTCCTAACCCCCTTCTCCTGGGGGCGGTGGAGATGATCTCGCTAGCGCTTTGAAGCTCGTTATTTCCCCTCTTTTTAGGCAGCGAGTCAGACGCACGAAGAGTCGCATGTTGATGGAGTTTCGGCTTAGCGTCCATAATTACTTATATTAGTAGTTTATTTCATGCTCCACAATAGTTAGTGTTTATTTTTAGACATTTAGAGATGTACTTCATTTTGGAAAGACCGTGTGCCTTAGTACTCTATTCAGTTGACTCTATGTGTCGAGATATTTTACATTTGATTTAGTTTGTCAGTCGTACTTCATTTTATTCAGCTGGAACATGATTATGAGTATTTGGACATATTTTTTCTTTATCATGTTCATTACAGTTTTACCTTATTTTATATGCTTTGTACCTACACTTGTTTATTGTTGATTCCACTAGAGAGATATTACTGTGATGGTAAAACGTGTTATTTCACAGTGTTGGTGTATGACATGTTTGACATCATTGGGTTCACCTTGGACTGTAACTTTGTGTGAAACCTGAGGCATCACATTAGGATTTGGGCTAGGGTTTAGAGATTTGGATTTGGAAATCCATGGCTATTTGAGAGAGAAAGATACGGGGTAGGGGGAGAGAGTTTTGAGGGTCTAATTTCAATATACGAAAGATTTGCAGGATTAATACTTGAAGAACCATTAAGCTTATAATTAATTAAGAAAATGTACTCTACACATGCTTTAGGTTAGGAGTAAAATGAGAATTTCACACCTTTTTAGAGATAAAAATTGACAAGGTGTGTATTGCAAATAGTTATGTGAGTGAAGGTGGTTTTGATCAAAAATGAAAACCAAAGGTGATAATTATCAATTTGGATAGAAGTTAAGATGAGTTTTCGTGTAAAACCCCTAAAATATATCAAATCTAAAATAAAGAATCAAAGTATTTGACCACATGCAACAAACGTGCATTCCGCCTAGTATATGTCATAGGGACAATGGACTTTTCATTTATTAACAAGTTTGATTAACTATTTAGAAAATTTCAAAACAAGAGAAATATTTGGGCATTATTATATTTTGGAAAATGGGTTCAAAGAATTCTTAATTTGTTGGAACAATTTCTCAATTGTTTGATGTTGTATGAGAGGCTCCTTACTTTGTTGATAGATAAACAAAATAATTCTTATGGATATATAAATTTAGAAACAATATCATTTTAAGTGATTGTTATGAAGAAGTAATGGTGGTTTCAGATTTGAAGCAATGATGATTTAGGGAGAAGATGAAAGATGAAAGTACGATGCTACACTTTTATTACAAACTAGTATGGTGCACGTGCGATACACGTGTAATAAGTTTCATGTTTATATGTAGCCCCAAAGTTCTTGTTGATAATGAATGAAAAATAAACTGTGGTGCAATAGGAGAAGGAAAAGGAAGATTTAGCAACTGTGAAGAGGCGAATTGCTATGACTTTCCTAAAGAAGGCTATGGAAAAGTTACGATATTAGAAACAAAATACATGTAGAATAAACTCTTTGTTCATCACACCTCCACACTCAATGTGAATGAACAATTCATAGAAAATATCACCTCACAAAAATATTCTACTGCTCGTCCCACTCATCGTTCTTATACGAAACCAGCGTATCCACTATGTGTATCTGAACAACAAAAACACGAAGGGAGAAGGTACGATATTAGAAACAAAATACATGTAGAATATTTTATATATTAATTCTCTAAATTACTTCAATATGATGGCTGTTACCTTGCGCATTATCTACTTGATAAGATTAAAATACTTTATTTCTCATTTACCGCTCTATAATTAACATTCTTTAAACAGAAACATGTTAATTGTCAATTTGAATAGAATTAAGATATTGAATCCCATCAAAGAGTTCTGACATGGAAAAAAGACAATATACATAGCGAGATTTTCTGCACTTATGTTTTGAAACTAAAAGAAGACAATTAAGTACACCGAAATATTCTTGCAATGCTCTATGGTATTTCCCTCGAGCAAAAAAGATGCTAAGAATCAATGAATTTATATAACAACTTGATAACTGTCTATAAGAAACATCTAATGAAGGAAACATAATGAAAAAACATCAATCATCTGATATTTTCAATGAAATTGCATCTTCTTAAACAATTTGGCCATTTTATTTCCCGACAAGCATCAACATATAATTTCATTGTGCATAGTTAATCATTAGAAGTTGATGATATAATGAACTTTGTACTCTTACAGAAAAAACTATGCAAAGGTGATTATACAATTAACTTTACACTCTTGCAGAAAAAACTACGCAAACCTGGCAAAAGTTATCTCATATGTTAACAGTAGGAGCCTCTTAACGAAAGCATTTTAATCAAACTAAGGAATGTCAAAACCAAGTTCCACATGAAAAAGTATGAAAGCTGTTTTAAGAGAGGGGAACTTAGTAGATCAGATAGCTGCGCGAGCGCCACTTGCCTCCATTGGGCTCTGATTCATAGAAGTACTCACCGACGGAAGATAAGGATCCTTGAATCAAATATAATTGTGCAGAGTCATGATAAGTGGCATTTGGAGGCTCCGATAGACTCACATTCTCATAGGAATGATGCACAGGATTAGCCTCAGGCATATTAGGCCTAGGATATCTGTATCTGCAAATGGATAATTGTGGCTTACAGTAGTCTGATTGAGTGATTGTTTTCCCAGCAAGCACAAATGGATGGCATGATTATTAGAATAAATAAACAGCGAAATTCCAGATTCCGTTACCTTGAGCTTTGTAAGGATTGTTGTCGTGTTATATCTGAATGCCCACCCCAGGTGCTATTGGGATCATTTGCCAGGTTCCTGTAAAAATAACTCGTAATATATTTTTATCCAGACACCGGGCTATTCTTTTAGTAACTACACTGAACTCGCAGAGTACAGAATGAAATATACAGCTCGGCCTCCAACCATTCTTGAGGACCAAAATAAGAGCAATTTTTTAAAAAAAAATTAGCCCAAAAGATTAATGAAGAATTCAAAATTAAATTGGGATTTAGAAAATCTAACCTGATAACTGAGAGGTGAGGCTAGTAATGAAAGACTTGACCCCCTCATCTTGAGTCAGAGGCATTGATAGCCCGTATTTCTTCACTTTTGTAAAGCTCTCTTCTAAATACACTCCCCGATATGACAGAGGCATTGATAGCCCGTATTTCTTCACTTTTGTAAAGCTCTCTTCTAAATACACTCCCCGATATGAGACTGATGGTTTATATGGCTTCTATTATTCATATAACATTCAAACCTCTCTTTAATTTTTTTCATGCCTATTCAACTCTCATTTACTCTTTCAAAGATAACTCCCAACCCTTCAACTTTTCTTTAATTTTTTATGCGTGCATTCAATTGTCAGCTATCATGTCAAATATAACTTACAATCTTAATTTCAGCGTTTTTATTCTTATACGTACACAATCAAAATTGTAGATTCACTCACAAATGTACCCAAATTATTAGACTATGCAAATGAGGAACATAAATTATTTGGGATGTGAATGGTTTGATGGCATTAATATTGGATTAGTGGAGGGGTTACAAAAAAACATAAATTATTTGGGATGTGAATGGTTTGATGGCATTAATATTGGATTAGTGGAGGGGTTACAAAAAAAAGTTAATATTAGTGTACAATTAATAGGAGAGTTATGACATTATTAAGAATGTATGGATATATATGTGTTTATATGTATGCATGTATGTGTTTTATGGATGTATGTATGTGTTTTGAAGGGTATTTTCGGGAGAAATGTTTTAACATACCAACACACTTTTATAATAGTATTTAATATTTAATTTAATAGGAGAGTTATGACATTATTAAGAATGTATGGATATATATGTGTTTATATGTATGCATGTATGTGTTTTATGGATGTATGTATGTGTTTTGAAGGGTATTTTCGGGAGAAATGTTTTAACATACCAACACACTTTTATAATAGTATTAGATTAGATTAGATTAAATGAAAATTAATTTAAGGAGCACTAAAGCAAACCTAATTAACTTAAAGGATAAATTTCAAAACCCCTCAAAAAATTTGGATCCTTTCTATGAAACTTCTTTGAACTTTGTTTTACCCCACTACCCTTAGTTTTTTTTGCAAAGCTCCTAGCTTTTCCTGCAAACCCATAGCTTTTTCCACGCAACAAATAACTTTCTTTTCTCTGAGGTGCAAGTTAAATGTTGCAGATCCTTATTCTTTTTTTTCTTCACTTTTTCAAAAATTTCAAATCTCATGTATTCAACATATAATATTTCCTTCAAACATTAGAAAACTATGAAATTTTAGATTAGTTTTCAAAAATAGTTTTCTCATCCAAACTCATTTAATTGAAGATATATTTTTATTGTTTGAAAGTTATTATACAAATCTCTATAAAAGCATCCCGGACAAAAACTAACTCCGGACAGAGATAATGGTTGAAGGCTAACGATGTTGAAGTTAGAGGATTTCTAGGATAAGTCAGGGTTTAATTGTAGAAAATAAAGTTCATATGGTTTCATTAAGAACGACAAGTTTTGAGGGTTTTCTGAAATTTACCCTAGGTCCCATGGATTTGGATGCAAAAAAGGGCAGGGAGGGAAATATGGTTGAAGTAAGCCCTAATGAGAGTGGAAAATGGGAGACTGTGATAAAATTAGTTGTGTTTGGATAGATAACTATGGGAAGAATGTGTACGCTATATTTTTTATTTGTTTAAAGAAGAGAATATGAATAGAGAGAAACCACATGATAAATGTAACTTAATTCTAGGAACAATTGGAAATTTGCTTCTTCTAGCCCTTCCAATACTTACTCTCACTAATTAAAAAATATAAACAAACATAATTTTAAAATGCTTAACATTGTAACCTTTCTACTCCTCTTCTCCCTCTTTGAAAAAAAGCTAACCCATGTAAGAAAAGCTTTTAAAAAAAAAATAAACAAACATAACTTCAGAATGCTCATTGTAACCCCCCCCCTCCCCCCCTCCTCCTCAAAAAAGGCTAACCCATGTAAGAAAAGCGCTTTAAAAAAAGCTAACCCATGTAAGAAAAGCGCTTTAAAAAAAGCTATTCCTCCCCTCCCCCTTTGAAAAAAAAGCTAACCAATGTAAGAAAAGCGCTTTAAAAAAAAACTTCTTTCAACTCATTATAAAGTTAGGGACGGCTTGGCTTGAAGTAATTGTGATATGGGGTTATCTTTGTCCCTCACATTTGGAAACCAAACATCACAAAACCCGAAGAAGTTAAAACTCCCGTATGCCCCTCCAAAACCTCTTCTATTTTGTTTCTTCAGCAAAATTTCTGGGAACCAGAAAGGGAGTCAAAAAAATAAAAAATAAAAAATAAAAAATAAAAAATAAAAAATAAAAAATGGAGGATTTTGACGATTGGGGTTTAAGCGCAGAAGACTTAGATTTCTTAGAAAAAGACGCCATTAACAAGCTCTCACAAAAGAAAACCTCGCCTGCGATCGCCCCTTGCTCTTCTTCTCCTCTTGTCCCTCCTCAGCCTGCCATTAACAAGATCCCTACTTCGAGAAATTTCGAGCAGTTTCCATCGTCGACGACCTCCGTGGATTCTTGCCATGCAAGGGTAAATCCCTCAGAATCCCTTTGTTTATTTGCATTGTATTTGGTTGCATAATTTGGGGTCAGTTTTTAGGTTTTCGTGTTGATTTTGTGGATTTCTTTAAAATTTAGGCTATAAGTTTTGTTAGTTGATTGTTTTAGATGATTTTCTATGAAAAAAATTTCATTTTGGTACTTGGTTAGAGCGGACAATTTGATCTATTCGCCAAAATCCTCTTTGTTTGCATTGTTTGGCGTATGGCAATGCTTATATGGATGTACTTAGAAACTAAAGGCTCTATTGAGGAGAGAAATTTAAATTATAAGTGTTTTTATTTGATTGTTCTTGATGGTTTTCTATGAAAAATTTCATTTTGGTACCTGCTTAGGGCGGTGAATTTGATTGAAGGAACTAAGGTTTTCCTTATTAGGTCCATTTATTCCCACATTGACTAGTCAATTGTGGGTTTATAAGGGATTTGGGTTCCCTCCCTCCTCTAACAACTAGCTACCTTTTAGAATGAGTTCTCCCAGGTCTCTTGCTTTCTTGTACTCAGATTAAAAAAAAAAAAAATCTTTCCTCTTATCTTCTCATGTGGTTCTTTGCTTAGCGGATGCTAGAATTCGACTTCCTGATTTCTGGTGCATTAAGACATATGATTAAAGCTAACCTGCAAATAAATTTTGTTGGAACTTTCCTTCAGTCTTCTTTGTAGACAAACTTTGATCCATTTTCTATGCGTAACGTCTTGGTTGTAGTGCTTGAACAGTTGAATTATAGGTTTTCTCANTTTATTCATCATAATATTATATTTTTCTCTTTTTTTGACATCCGTTTATGTTTTACCACCTCTTTAGTAACATTGGTTTGTAGTTCTGCAAACTTCTTAGGTGATTCGCTCCTAAACTAATTTATTTTCTCTTATCAAGGTTGAAGGTTCTCCTTCAAGATTGCATGTATCCGGAGAAAATGGTATTTCAATCTTTCGCTTTCTTGCTTTAATCTATCTTTTCTTTTAACTGCTGCAGGTGTTATTTTGGTTGGTAAATTGGATTCTGATGATTTATGTTGTATGTTGGATTTCTAGATAACAATAGTGCGGTTGACCTTCAAAAGGTCTCTGTCCGACTATACCTACATGCTAGTGGTGCCATTGCCGCAAAGTTTCCCTATCACACGGTATATTATCTGCCCTACAGCCAATTTACTAACCGCATTATTTTAGTAACCTTTTTCTTGGATATGTTTGTCAAATCCCCAGTTACTTGTAGAGGCTTTTCACAAGATTCCCAAAGCTAGCTGGCATGGGAAAGAAAGGTTGTTCTTGTAGGCTTTATTTAATTCTCGGTCATTCCTTTGTAGTTTATGCCATTGTAAGTGGCTTTATATGCTATCTGGTCTTCATAATCGTTCATCGTGGTATGCTCAGGGTATGGATGTTCCCGATCTCCTCTTTGGCAACAGCTGAAGAGGTTCTAAATCAAGTAACTGGTGTAGTTGTCGAGGTAAGATGTCATGTTTTCTCAACATTTTATCTTCTAACATCAACTTTTGTATCATTATATTACTTCTTTTGATTTATTCAAATGACTTGAAGTAGAAATACAAAAGGATACAAGTTACCATATCCTAGGCTTGTTTCAATCATGTATACCTATTCTTTTTGATCTATTCATGCCAGTAGCTCACGTAAGGGTACAATCTGCCAGGTCCAGAAGCTAGACCCTCTGGTCTACCGTGCCCTTACTGCCGCTACTGCTGTTCCAGACCTTAGGGGTGAGTGCATGCTGTTATGGTCCGTGATCACACCAATTTTATTTAGAAAATACTGTACACATTTCAAATTGCAGCTATTTAGTTGAGGGGGTCTTATCATTCCCCCCCTTCTTTGGCCTCCATATAATTTATGTTATATTGTGCATTCAAGGAATGAATGAGAGAAGCTACCTTGTAGAAATTGGAGGGGCAACTTACTACTAGATACTTCTATGTAAATTACAGGTGTTTGTATGCAAAGTTAGTCTTAATATTGTTTGGAATTTTCTTTTACCCGTAGAGCAACTCTTTTTGCAGCTCATACTTGTGCATGGTATTATGCCAAGTTATTAGGAATATACCTCTCAAAGGTAATATGTTAATACTGTATACTGACATATAATTGGTTTTACGTAATGAAACAAAGAACAGAATGACATGCCAATATAACACGAAGAGAGCACTTTGTGCAACATGGTATGCCAAGTTTTGGCCAATCAAAACATAATATTACAAATTTTCAATATGATGAACAATACCGTCATGTTTTTTTTTTGATATTTTGTCTAATGGTTATATAGAACAACAATTAATGCCTCACACATTTGCATTGCATCATTGCCTAATAGTTGGCTCTTCATATTCCCTCTGTCCTTTGTACACTAGTTAGATGATTCTCAAAATTCCTATATTGATATATTTTAGAATTAATTAAAGCATTATAATTGCAAGTAATTATTGTGACAATTTACTTAATATTTGGAAAAGAGGTGAAGCCCGGTGCATTACAGAAGTCCAGGAAGAAGCTGGACCAGTTTGAGTCTATTGTGCACGCCTTGCATTTTTTTAATAAGAGATTTTTTCCGCACCTCGAACCCGGGAGCTTCAGCTAACACGATAATAACTCTTACTGTTGCGTGAGGGCTCCCCTACTTTACCTATATATTTACTTATGATGAATATCAACCATAAAACTTTGTCTAGTCGATGGAGACAATTGACATTGGTTGTTAAATCTCTTTCATTATACAATAGTTTTATTAGTTCAATGCCCTTACATTTATTAATTGAAAGTCATCCTAGTTTATTAGTACTTACTACTTACGTGACAACAGATCTCAATTTGGGCAATGCATATAGGAAAAATATCCAAGAACTCTGAGATCATATGCAAAAAATTCCCATGGCTCTTGAAATGAATGCTATAACATCACGTAGACATTCTAGAATTGTTTAACTCGCTAAGTTGACATTTAAACGTGGTCAAGCCATGTTCTAGTAGTGCCCATATTTGACCACTACTTGCCTAAAGCTATGGTTGTGGTGGAGATCTATGCATAAATCAGAGATGGAAACATTCGCAAATAAAAAATTTTCTGGAAAAAAGGATTTCATGCTTTAAAAAATGAAGTGTATATTTTTAGACAAGAAAATTTTGTACTTATCTTATTTTTTTATTAGCTGGGCGTGTCATGGTAGAAGTGTGCCTTTGCATGTTTTATCTCTTCTTGCCAAGAATTGCAGATAGCCCTCCTCAGAGTTCTATTTCAAAGTCTCGATTTCTATTTTTTCTTAAATATTTTGACTGATGTTGGTACAACCAATAGATAGACTTCGAATTTTTTATACTCCACTGAAAGATGCACCCTTTGTGGGGCTCAAGAAGCATGAGCTGTGCATCTTTGTGTTGTGTTACACTGTTACTTAATAATAATAATAATTTATAATTTGATTTTGAACAGTAATGAGTCCTGGGAATTATGGTACTGTTGCAGGTTATTGTATACTTCACATAAAGTTTATCAGCTTTTAGTTTTTTCATTAATTTGTCTTCATCAAAATACATAATTGAGAGGATATGATCTCTCTTGCAGTTGGAGTTTGCTTCTCAGGAATTCATGAAATTTAATTTTAATCTTTTCTGAGAAGCACTCATTGTGAACTAAATTTCAGAATGTAAAAAATGAACATGAAGCAAATGAACTTTTATAGAAAAAAATGGAACTTTTAGTTTTGTTTTCTTATTTTCTCTTTTGCTTTTTGTTTACTTTTCTCATTTCTATAAAGATCTGATATTTGCTTCAAGTAGAAATGTACATCTCTCAGCTCTTTCTTGTTTATTCTATTTGTTAATTCCTGATCAAGGGGCTTTGCAAATGATGAAAGATATTGGAGATTTATCTGTGATACATTGTACTTTGCACAGAGCCTTTAAAACATATATTAGAGTGCTGCTGGACACTGTTAACTAAATGTAGTTCTTTATATTAGTTTACTTGGTCGCTAACTTTCTAATATTCTGAGCAGCTCTGTATGATAAAATGCCAAGCTATATTGAATCTAAACTTCTGCCCTTTCAGCGAGAAGGAGTTAGGTATGTGCATGCTATTTCTTATTTGGTTAAGAAAATTGTATTTACAAGAATTGAAAGTTTGACATGTTTGTAGAGGAAAAGAGCAACAAATTGTTTTTTCCTTTGCTACCTTTACTAGGTCATATGGTTGAAGAAAACGAACAAAGTATAAAGTTTTCTCTTTTTTTTTTGGTTCTCTGTATCACTTTTTGTTCATTTAGAACTAAATTGCATTCATATAGTCTTTTTTCGTTTATAATTTTTAATCACTGCATAACTTATTTATGTGTACTTAGTTCGTTGTATTATTACTTCTGCTTACTCTTGTTCAGTAGGGATGAAATGCATAAACCATTAATGGTTAACATCTTATTGTTCTCATCATAGTTGCCAAACCTCTGAACAGGATGTTCTGCAAAACTAGGTATTTTCACCTTTTTAAAGGTCATATGATGATTATGGTCGTGACATTGCCTTGATTTGCTTACAAGGTTATACTAGGAAAATGCATTTTCAACATGATGTCATACGCAACAATTTCTGCAATTTTGTACTCACAACCTGAGTGCCTTCTTATGTGATATTAATCCGTTATATATCTGCATTAGGTTTGTGTTGCAGCATGGTGGAAGGGTGCTTTTAGCTGATGAGATGGGACTGGGAAAGACATTACAGGCACAAACTCTGTCCCCCCAAATCTCTTAGTTCTTTCTTCTGCTTACCCTGAATCGTACTTCTCAGAAAGATCCTAATTTATGAGTTTGGACTGCTTTACAAATGTCCAATTATTTTCAGCTGATAGCTATTAATGCTTAAGTTTACAGAGCGTTCCTAGAAATTGCTAAATGAGCTATTGCTAAGTTGCAATCTGGTATGATTAGAGGCATTACATGTCAGGCCAATCCCAACTTGTTCAATGCAGTGACTTGACTATGTCTTGTACGCTTGTAGATTGCTGTGGTTTATCAAGAATTCTAAATATGAAGATAATTTTCTTAGTTTTTCTTGATTTGTTTCTGAAAACTTGCAATGACTTAATGATAAGTTAGGCTGTCGTTTGTTTTAATTTAGTTTCCGAATTCAGCTCAGCAAACGATCCTTCCAAGTTTCCAACTTCATTTGTAAATTTGAAGATGATATCAGAGATACTCCATGGCCATAGGAATGACAGCTTTGGCTGTAGCTTCTATTAAGTGACGTACTAGAGTTGAGCTCAGTCTCCTAAACTTGGGTTCATTTTGTCAAACATATATCTTGTGCCTCAGCTTTCTATTTCTCAATTTTTTTTATCAGACAGATACCTCATGGCTAAACTTTCTTTCTTTAAAACCTTTTTGATCTATGCAGGCAATTGCTTTTACTGCTTGTGTTCATGAGTCCTGGCCAGTTCTTGTTATTACCCCCTCTTCCTTGCGTTTACATTGGGCTTCTGTAAGCTCTTCTGCGACTGGCATCATATAATTTTTCTTTCTGTTTGTGTCTTGCCAAGTTTATAACTCATAATGTAGACTTATATGAACTGATCAATTTCTCTGTTGTCTAATTTTCTTTGCAGATGATTCAGCAATGGCTCAACGTTCCCGCAGAAGATATCTTGGCATGTATCTGATCACCTTTACAAGTCTTTATCCTTTCTCTTGTTTTGAATTCTTACCTGTGTCATTCTCTAGTACATCCTGTATAATAATGCATGTAATAAACACCATTTGGACTGGCCTGCCTCATTTATATATGATATATAACATTGATGCTTTACTTAAAAAATTAATGTCAGTATCCAATGTTTTCATTGCTAGTCATAGATAAGTTTTTTCGTCTGTGATGAGCTTCTTATCACATTGTTTTTTCAAAACATGCATCTCTTATGCATGAGTTTAGAAGGTTAGGCAGCATGTATTGATACCTCTGATTAGGACCACATTATCAGATTATGCAGAATTGAGAATAGATGGTCTTAATGTTTTTGTATATTTTTCGATGTTGAAAGTTCCCAGAAAATTGAAAAATGTCCCAATTAGTTGAATGACAAGTAGTGGTCAGAGATCAACAAAAATCTTCTCGCAACAGGAGAGGAAAGGACTGAAGCAAACCTGGAATGAGAAAAATAGAGACGCCAGAACAAAGGAAAAACATTATAGTGTCTTGCTAGACTACTGTCCTAAGAGAATGAGGTGAGTGCCTTTTTGGGCTGAAAGAGAGGTCAATGGGATTCTTCTTAGAAATTGGATCTAGTCTCTTAAATTTTGTTTAATCAATTGGGTCCTTAATTGCTAACAAGTCCTCTCTCTTTTTAACTTTTGTACGATAAGTCGATCAAAGAAGATGTGGACATCCTTCAGTTTTACTGCAATGTCAGTGCCAAAATTGTTAATGTCCCACTCCTAGTTTTTTGCTGGTTTATACATGGACATATGACATCCTCTAAAAAATTACATTGGAAAAGCTGCTATGATGTGAATCTCGATGTGTTTGGTTCTTGGCTGTGTTAATAGAGTTGGGATGGAAAGATGACAATTGCAGATAATTTGTGGAGGAGCAAGGATGTGATTTAGTAGATGGGTAAATTGGCTTTAACTTCATTCTGAGTTAGAATTGATGAAATATTCTGAGCATTAGTATTTTAATGTAACAAGAGGTACTAACTTGGTGTAAAGTAAATGATTCTGGGATCAGTATGAAAATAAACATAATTTGAGCGACTAACAGGAAACAACCCGATTGAGGGAGTTCTAGGAAAATAGTAAATAACAAATATTTTAAAGTTGAGGACGCATCTAGTAAGTGATCAAGTGCGTATCCCCAGTGTCAAAGAAGTGTCATCTGCCCACGTGTTTAAGATACCATGACAGAACTAGAAGTTTCGTGATACATTCTACCTGTTTTATCATATGATATGCTTTGGTTCTTTCGCATTTCACCATATGACATATTCTTTTGCCCTCCTACCCAGATCAGCCTCATCCCCCTAACATGTGCACACACGTAAACACACTCAGATCTTGTGATATATTGAGAATGAATTTATGTTTTGTGTTTGGTCTCTTCTGGACTCTTTCTTAATCTGGAGATACTTGGAGGTTTGCTCCTTTTTTGCTTTAACTTAAACTGCATAACCAATAATTGATTTCTCAGTACCTGCCAACTTGCCTACTATCTAGTTCAATAAGCCCTTCTTTCAAGGATCTTCAGGAATACCCTCTTAGAATTGGTCTCAACCATACATGGAAGTGAAAAGTTTTTGTCAATTTATTTTTCAGGAAGCCTTCTGGAAATGAAGTTTCACTTTATAGCCAAGAACATCTTTTGATTGGAAGAGGCTAAGATGACAACAATGATCATATGTATAGAAGTACTGTTGTGGTTCATTATGTCCCTATGCAATACAAATATTATTCTTCTGATTTCTGGCTTAAGTGCTAAAGCATTTAGAAATATACTTTTGTTCAACTGGTGATGGGACCTGATGGACTTAGATTATTGAACCATGGAGCATAAATTGTTATATTAACAGCCGGATATATGTATGTTGAAGGATAATATCTGAAAATTTCATGGTCCCAATTATTATGTGTATTCTTGTTGATTGCTATAAGACAACCTAAGTGACGCCCTATGTGTCGAAGCTTGATGGTGATAAAAGACCTGCTATTTTTCACTAAAACTGATACAGGAGCTCTTGAGTCTTCAATAGTGTGATAAAAGACCTCATGCACTTGCACTTCTTCTCTTTAACAATGTATGATGGAGCAATACATAGACGTGGGTGCTTATAGTTGTAATTTGGTTGTCTTGATGTGAATCCTTACTATGCGGTAGGAGTCAGAAATTTTATACTTTGATTACAACCTAGTTATTAATGAAAATTTCAATCATTATAAAGGCCACCCCTATTTCCCCTTTCCATTCAATCCATACATGCAAGTGTACAGTAGAATATACCTTAGAACTGATGTAATAGTGGGCTGTTTTGTATGCAGATACTTCTATCTTCAACAGGAGCAGCAAGCAGAGGAGGATTTACGATATTGCGCTCAAATGTAAAGGCTGATATTAGCTTCAGTGGCATATTCAACATAGTCTCTTATGATGCGATGCTTAAGTTCCAAAATATAATTATGGCTTCTGAGTTTAAGGTAATCAGCAATTTTCTTTTCCTTATAATATACTTATTTAAAATATATATATATATTATTATATTACTTATATATATGAGAGAGAGAGAGAGAGAAATGAGAACCTTGGTACCAAGTTGTTTAAAGCAACTTGGTAGTGATGTGGCCTAATCTTGCCCCTACATCACACACTCGAAGATAGAGCCTCAACCACCCTTCACCAACTCCAATGTAGATTGTAGGGACAAGATTTAGGCACATCACTACCAAGTTGCTTGGAGCAACTTGGTACCAAGTTTCTTGGAGCACAACTTGGTACCAAGTTTCTCCATTTCTCTCTCTCTCTCTTATATCTATATATTATATATTATATATATAATATATATAATACTATATTTAAGATTTTCTGCTACTAGTAATAACAATACTTGTTCAATATTTTTTAGTAAAACTGTAACATTCTTCAACTCACAAACACATGCACAAAGATGCACTTTATTTTGCGAGTCCCTGAAAGCAAATTCTTCTCATCCAAGCACAAGATGCTCAATTCATATTGCAAGGTTACTTCATTGATCTTCATTTACAACATTTATAAATCCTAGACTCGAAACTGAAACGCGAGGAGTTTTTCCCCTATGCATCAAGTGACTATCAAATGGGCATCCAAAAAGAATTTTGTTTAATGGTTTATGGATAATTTAACAGTTGATTTGAAGACTTTCAAACCCTTGCACACCAGTTTTTGGATTTTCGAACTTGGTAATTTAGCTATCTATTTTCTGTCCACTACATGCATATACACAGCTTTTTGCATTTGGTTTTCTGCACTATAAAGCTTCTAGATCAAGGTGAATGGAGTTATGCGCAATTTGAATGGAAAGATCGAAATCCTTTTTGGAGGAAAAACTATCTCTTGTTCTGTGTTGTGTATCTGTGCGCATTTGTCTTTTGTGTGCTTGCTTACTTATCCTTGTTTTAGTCTTGAGCCTGCTACTCACTTTTTTTTAAATCTGGTGCTGGTTTAGATTGTAATCGCTGACGAGTCACATTTTTTGAAGAATGCTCAAGCTAAGAGAACAAGTGCTACTCTTCCTGTTATTCAGGTTTGGCATTTCTTCACATCACACTGGACAAGTCCTGTGATGAACATTGTTACAATTGAGGCTAACTGTTGATTTAAAATTTTTTTAAGGGATTTTTGCTTTTAGACCCATTTGTTTACTCCCATTTATCTTTAAATCCAAGTACTATTATTTGTATCTTTAAGCCCAATTCACCTTTTATATTTATCTTTAAACCCAATCTTCAAAATACTATATTTTCACCACTTGTTTTTATATTTTGGAGATTGAGTTTAAAAATAAGTATAAAAGGTGAATTGGGCTTAAAGATAGAAATAATAGTACTTGGGTTTAAAGATAAATGGGAGTAAACAAATGGGTCTAAAAGCAAAATCCCCTTTTTTTAATCTGGGAAGTTGGTCATGGAAATTTAGTTATCTTGTTGCTAGCCTCTCCATATTTCATGGTCATGGAAAAATATGCTAATGATGTTTTAATAAAGTAATTTGTTTTAATTAAAGTAAGGTTAGAGAAGGAAATCATGATAATGATAGTCCTTGCTATTTTTCCAATATCGTCTGCTATTTTCAACTTATGAAATAATGACCCATTGACTATCTGCTTAAGTTTTTACATATAGTGGTTATCTGATAAAAGGACTACTTGTACAATAGTAAATCATCAGAGTCAAGATTCTTAGTAATTTTCTCCTATGGGTGGCACAATGTTCTGGAATAAAGTTTTCCCCTACACTTTCTTTAAAAGGTAAAGAGAAAGCAACAGGAGAAAACCTGGAGTATAAGGTGATGCAGAACGAAATAATCAGTGACAAAAGGAAGTGTAAACAAGAGCCTTTGGGTTCTTCAGACTCAAAGTCCAGGAGAAAGAAGAAATCAATCAGAATTTGTGCTTTTTTTATTTTTTATTTTTTTATTTTTTTGTTATAGTGGATGATGATGTCACATTGATGTGAATTAATAGATGGATGCAAATTGATCTGGCTGTTGCTTGCTTTGGTTTGAGCTGCAGTGAATAGGATTTTGATTTTTTTTAAAAAAAAAAAAGAAAAGCTAGGCTTTATTTTTCCCTTTTATGGAGTAAGAAGGCAGCAGCTTCTTTTTGCAAAGGAAATAAGACTAGCAGAACAGAAGATTGAATTGATAAGGAAAGATAATAGATAAATAATATTAGATCGATTTTACACACAGACATCTAACATTCGAGATAACGATGGCTTCACGCCTTCGCAAATCACATGCTTCATTTTTCTCAAGTTTTCATAAATTTTCAGTCTGATTACAATAAAGCAAAATCCATATATATCGGGTTTAAAATCCTATCTCTACTAAAATTCCTAATACAAATAAACTTCGGATTCTACTCCAATTTACAATAATTCTATTATAGAATTGAAATTCAATCATACTCCTATAATTTAAATTCAAACCAGACTTTAAAATTTAGATTTAATGTCCTAATCCCCTAACAAAATTATCTATCGAAGTTAGTATTTCCACAGGATGAGGACGCTTCAACAAAATTTGGACTTGATCTTTAAATTTTCCTATATCATAAGGCCTTCTACACATAAAATTTAACTTAGCAAGCATAAAAAATATTACATGCTAATATTTTGTGCCCAAATTGGTTTGAATATGTGCAACTTGTGAGTCGTGACCAATAAGAGTGCCACTGCCTGTTAGAAAAAGTCATGGGATTGTATTTAAAGGAGCAACGAGTACTAGATGCAGGCATAAACTAACATGGATGGAGGCAATTAAAAAGATCTGATTTTTGTTAGTTTAATATAAAAGATGGCCCTTCAGCAGAGCTGAATGGTAGAAAAGAAGTCTTGTAAGAAACCCAACAGTTTCTGGTGAAGGCTTTGTTTTTTTAGTTGTTTTATCATTTCATTATGGTTTTGTTTGGTGGTATGTCATGAGCGAAATGACATGTATCTTGAGCAGTTTCATTTTAACCTTTGAGGATTGCATTGATCTACTGATCTGATAATATCTCTTGAACCCAACTTTTACACGCTCTCTCTTTATTTTCCACCACAGGGAACCTTCTTTCGTACATTATATCTGATCATCCCCATCTTTGCATGTGAATAGAGATAACATTTATCAGATACTTATCATATAAACCTTTATTGCTATTAATAATTACAGAAAGCCCAGTATGCAGTTCTACTGAGTGGAACTCCTGCATTATCCCGGCCTATTGAGTTGTACAAACAGGTTCACTTATTCTCTATTTAAGGGACGGTTGGTTTTTGATTTATTTATTAGTTTGTCAATGTTTCGTTTATAAAAGTTTCATTTACATTAACTGCAGCTTGAGGCATTGTCTCCTGATGTGTACAAAAACGTTCACGACTATGGTAATAGATATTGCAAAGGTGTAAGTGATTATTAAAGTTGACCTTAGATGTAATTCTTTGATTCAATTGTGTTCTACCGCATCACGGATGTGAACTATGATTTTTTAGGGAGTATTTGGATTATATCAAGGTGCAAGCAATCATGAAGAATTGCATAGTTTGATGAAAACTACTGTGATGATTCGTAGGCTGAAGAAAGACGTTCTTACAGAACTCCCTGTAAAGCGTAGGCAGCAGGTAATGTATCACTACTATACTATTGTCTCTCTCTTCTTTTCCAAACCAGAGAGCATCTTTAACTAGCCAAAATTACTATACAAACTAGTTTATTTTTGCAATGGCATCTTTACATTTGATAAATGTCTGTAAGTATGATAGATGAAAACTGACGTTTTCAGAAGATGGTGCTTGTCATTAGAATACATATGGTCAATGTTGATGTTAAACTGGGGTATATTACATAGCTTGCGTGAGATTACATTTAGCTATATATTGACTCACGCTTGTTACATATTTCCACTTGTATAAAATTATATTTGATTGTTAATCCTTCACAAATCATTTCAAACAAGGAAAAACCATAAGAATAGTGGTTTGGCACATTCCTTGATTGAGTTCAGACATGTTCTCCTGATCGACCGCTTAACTCATTTCCTCTTATTCTTAAGTTTCACTCCCATCAGAACCATAGAGAACCTCTGTCTGGTTTCACTTTAAGAAGAACTACTTACGACTTGCAATAATATTATCCAATTTGTCAATGTCAATGATATCCCTCTTTTACCTGTAATGATAGTTGAAGATTGTAAAACTATGCTGAACTGTTAGTGCTTTCCTTGCATTTATGCCTATTATACTTCTGAACTCATTCGTTGAATAATCATATTGTTTTGAAATTTCTGTTTTGCAGCATTACATCTTCAAAAATGTATCTTTAATTAAAAAAAAAATGATGTTCTGTACAAGTGTACTGATAACCTCTGGCCCTGAACAAGCTATTTGTTGATGGACCTAATATGGTGGCTTAGCTATATAAATTCAAGTTATCAATTCAGGGGCAAGTTGAAGAGGAAGTAAAAAATTTATGCCTCGTTGAATGGGATGAATGGATTTGTTGCTGCTATCTTCTTCATCTAAGCTTTTACTTATAGTTTATTTTGCAAATAGTGGGGAACTTTGTTAGTGCTTTGTACGTATTTTTTCCTTCATATTTGTCAATCTCGCAGGTCTTCTTGGAGTTGAGTGAGAAAGACACGAAACAAATCCGTGCTTTATTTCGCGAGGTGATCAGCATGATTGACTTTATTAACTAATTACTTGCGTACATCTTTTATGATAATTGGTAAATTGCAAAAATATTATAAAAAAAACTTTCAGGTTCTTTTTGTTTAAACCAAAGCTAGAATGCAATTGGAAGACACTATTTAATTATCATATTGGTAACGGAATGTGATAGATCACTGATTTTGGAAGGAAATGTCAACTGGTTCAATATATTTCCAACTGAAAATTGTTAAACAGCTAATTCAGATACTATTACCAGGACGTCAAATTTTAAATGGATAAAATGGTACAAGTTTGTAATCTTTAATTCTCTTGTGCTCGTCAATAGATAACATTATATGACTTGGTAAGATTACAAAGGGTTTTAGTAGTGCATTTTCACATAACTCCCCATAGAAGAAAGCCTTGTCATGCTGTCAGGGTTCCTGCATGTTATCTGCTGAGCTCGATAGTGCATCCTGAACCGAAATTTGGCATTAATGAATTAACCCCATGTTTATGTAGCCCGTGGAGTATTGAAGGATAACCTGCATTTGTGTTCACATAAACAACTCACCATTCAAGTACTTTAGGCTTTTCTAGCAGCCTATCACACTCTTAATAACCATTCTCCAAACTCGGACAGATAACAAAAGAGCTATATCAGGTAGTGTTATCCAGGATGTCAACTCCTAACAACATTACTTGTGTTTTTGTTATATTGCAAGTTGCTAAGTTGAGCTTCACTGGGTCATGCCCATTAAGTAATCGCCAAACTGAAACACACATTCTGAGCCTTGGTTTAATACAAATTCTAAGTACTTCGCCTTCTTGCTTGATGATGAATGAATCAAGCAAAACTGGATCTCACCTAGGCTTCAGTTAAACACTCGAGACTTTCCGACTAAACTGAACCTTTAGGTGAGGAAAAATAGTTGGCTTTCCTCAAATTTTTAAGCGATAGCAAATTTGCTTTATATAGAAAGCAATGGATCAATATCCGCATCCTACCCTGTTCAGAAACTATTCAAGATGGACAAATTGTATGTTCTATTGTTCATAATGAATTAGTCATATCTACTTGCAAAAATAAATATGTTATGGACCTACTAAACATTTATGGATAGTTTATAATCCCTCACTTGTTATATTTTTGTATCTTCTTATTGCAATTGGAATGATGCCTCTAGCTCGGCATAAACACATGGAGTTCACTCTGAGCATATCGAATATTACATAATTGCATCTTCAGTTGAAGTTTGAAAAGAAAATATGAACACACATACAACCTTTAATGCTACAAGGAAATATCATATTTTTTTCATGCAGTGTATTTCACTTACATGGACCGAGGCTGTTGTTTTAGTTACATGTGGCTACTCCTTTTCTTAATGCCTCTTGTGTGGTGCTCGTATTGCAGTTGGAGTTTGTAAAGAACAGTATGAAAGCTAGTGAATCCAGAGAAGAGCTCGAATCACTAAAACTTTCTCAGAAACATCTTATCAACAAGGTGGGCAAGCTCTTATTGCACATTTTTCTTTGCGAGTTGTTTTGATGCAAGATAGACTTGGCCATTTTTGTAAGAATTTGGTAGCAAAACTTTTCCGTTCAAATTTGATGCTTGACCATTCATAGTGAAGACCAGTCTATTAAACGCTTTCTACATTCTAAGGTGCTTAAAAACCGATATTTTATGTTTTGGCTCATGCATCAGGAGATACAGTCCCCTCGCCCCCTCTTATTTATTTATTTTTTTGGGAGGGTTTTTTTTTTGTTGGGGGGGGGGGGGGG
>NC_033800.1:35545407-35557788 GCF_001876935.1 Asparagus officinalis
TTGAATAACGAGTGGGTTAGTTGAAATTTTGATAACCAACAAAAATTGCTGCAAAGTATTTAGCTCACGATCAAGTATTTGGATTGTAATTTTCTATACCCTAAAGTGTTTATCTAAACAGTATACCATTATTGGACATACATGTTGTATTGACTTGATGTGTGGACAGAAGAACCTAAAATATCTGTTTTGGTTTTTTGGACCCTTAAATGATGTTGATCAGCAAAGCAAATCATATAAATGAATGCCCTCATTTAATTCTGATGGAAAGAATATGGTTCAAAATTCTTTCTAACGGCCCCAACTTCATCTCTTTTGATTTTGTTTGGTGCCAAATAATAAGGGCTGTATCTTTCTTTCTAAAAGCTACAAGTTTTATGTCCATCTTCTGTCTAAACATTTACTAATTCTATTAATATTGCAGAAAGTATGGTTATTAATGTTGTTAAAAAAAAATCTGCATGTAACGCATTATTTGTGTCACGTAGCCTAATAGCCCTTAAACATTCGGTAACCTTTTGAAATAACTCAGTCACGTCATAACTCTATGTTATTACAATAGAACAATCGTTATTAGAATATGACTTATGAATAAACATGCATTATTTCAGTATAACCTACACTATTACAATATACTTTATTATAGAGACCTTAGAGTATTTCCTTTTTTAAAACTTTAAGTAATTATGTTATAACTTTTGAATTGTTTGTTAAGCCTTCATTGCTTATTTTGGTGACATCATTAAGTGATTTTGAAATTATGAACGTGACTAATAAAATGAATGTGAAATTATGAACGAGATGTAAGTTTGTGATTATATAATTGACTACTCTATTACCTGCATTAAATCTGTATAGCTTGTATTAAATTAAAGAACTTTTATTAAAATATTTGTGTATCTTGAAATTTGTTTCTAATTCTTAAAATTATTATGAACATCTTTTATATATTTTAAATTAACAATAAGAAAATACATAAACATGTTATACATTGTGCTTTAAGCCATCGAGAGGTCTTAAATTATACATTATCGTATTTTTCAACATTGCGTAAGATTTGTGAGTGTTTCGTTTGATTTTTTGAAAAAAAAACTTGGAATACATGTGCTTTTGGACTAGTTGTTAAACATTTACTACGTTTTAAGTTGAGAAATTGTGATGATATATTTTATAATTGTACTATTATATTTGAAAATTGTGTTGATTCTATTTACTAAAATCATTGTGAATATTTTTAATTTTTAGATATTTAAATCAATAATAAAACAATTAACAGACGTGCTTTTTGCATTTAACCTCAACAGGAGGAGGATTGGTAAGTTATGTGTTATCATCTTTTTTGACATACTTAGTATTTGGTTGCGGAGATACATTTGTTGGGATGATGATCAAATTGATTCTGATATTTTCTTTGATGTGGTTCTTTCTTGTGAACATATTGTAGTGCTTATGTTATCTTAGTTTATGAAGATCGTTTATTCATTTTAATTTTTCGGATCCACTTTCAATTGGCTTTGCAAGATTAATACTTATGTTTCATTCGGTGCAAGATTCATATTTATGTTTCATTTGGCTCTTGGGTCATGCGTCAGAGATGAAAACAGTTCTCATCTAGGCAAATCTCTGGTTGAGTTGCTCTCTGGTTCTACCTTGAACCGTATAATCAATACGGTAGCTATTTTGCCTGCATATTGACCTATCTGGTCTTGTTAGTCGTCACAAGACTTTGTCTTGTCTATAGCTTCCTTCACAAGGAAATTGGTACCGTGACAGAGAGTTGATATCAGATTAACAACTACTTGTAGTTTTTTCGACCTTTCCTTTCTCAATATAGAGTTACGTTTTACAACTGACTTGGATTTAAGTGAGGCATGTTCAATGTTGATGATGCTACTTATATTTTGGATGTCTTCTTCACGACAAACCAACCACAGAACCAATATTGTTACTATTCTTTATTAACTTGGTGATTTTATCTAAAGTCTCCTCTGTCAGCTATGCCGAACGACATAATGGTGTTACCAATAGAGATTTCTATGAGAATTTGAAGAATTATTTAGTTTTAGTTGATTGTTCCCCCAAATTATTCGTTGATTGATTGTTGAGTGTATATTTGCTTTAGTATTCTGTTCCAACTCTGAATTTTTAGTATATATGCATAGTAAAAATTAAGCCTATGGATGAGCTGGTTAAATTTGGTTATAATTAATTGAGAAATCTATCTTTCTTTTCTGGTTTCTACAAATTTGTTTTTCTTTATTGCACTACTACTCAAAACCTAACTCATGGCGAGGATAAGAAGTTTCTAGGTTATATGCTGTTCAAAAAATTGTTTGTGTGCATGACTAACTTCATCAAATCGTGATTGACCCTGCAATCTGATTAGCCAGATACATTGCAGATATTTTATATACTGCAGTTCTTTCGCTTCTAGTTTCCTGACATTGTATATTCAGTTCATCTAGTTACCAGAAGGTACAATATCCACTACTAAGTCAATCTGTTACTAACTTGAGAGTTAACATCATATTGGCACACAATATCTATCCGTTAACAATTCCTGACAGTTTGGACAGATGCCATATAATTTGTGAACTCTTGAGTGCTTAAGCAAAGCACCTCAGAGGAACCATTTATCATTAAATGCATTGCTTGAATACTAATATTTGACTCAATGCAATTACTATTAAACATATTGCCAAAGAATTTATAAGGTTATTGTGGTTCTAAATTTATTATTCCTTTTGGACAGTTATGCTTCTGCTTTTTTTTTCCTGAATGTAAAATAATGTCGAACACTCATCCTCTTGAGTAGAACTCACATAGGTCATACTATGTAACTTTAAATAACTTAAATAACCTTCTCTCATAAATATGAAATCTTCTTTACCTTGTGATCGCACTGCCTTCTGCTATATTCGGCATACAAACATTTATATTAATTTCTTTATCTTTTCCTCCCTCTTCAAAACTGCAGATTTATACAGACTCAGCTGAAGCAAAGGTTCCTGCAGTTCTGGATTACTTGGGTACTGTTATTGAGGTAATTGTTTCTATGAACATATATGCACTTTCCTCTCCCAACATACTAATCTGCAATCCATACATCACGTATCATATTCATGTGATATATGTCCATATCTACCTTACAAAATGAAAGTTGCAAACCAGTTTTACTTGGCCCCTTGATTTTCAGAAAATCTGGTTGTGTTGGATATGGAGACATGAATTGCTCGTGTCTCCCCAATGCCATTAAAACATTGATTATGTAATTGTTATGCAGCCTATGGCCATGTCATGTCGACAGGTATATTTTATAGGCAAGCCGCACAACCATCATATAGTCTAATTTGCAGGTGCACAGAATCACTATAATAGCAATATTGATTATGGGCACAGTGTCACATAATTCCTTTTATCTCCACGTAAATTCTTATATGGTTACAATGGTAATTATCCTTGTTATTTAGTACTTTATTTGTTAGTTGATTCTTACTCAATGGTTTGTTGTTGCTATTTTGTTATGTTACTTGTTACTTTGTTAATAGTTTAATATGTTTATTATTAGCTGCCTAATGGTTTAAGAAGTTATACCTGTTATATTGTTACTTGTTACATAGACTCAGTCCAGTGATAATACACATTAATTATTTACTTTTTTACACTATATTGTGGCATTCTCCAACTACTTCATGAATTGTGGTTATTGTTTATATTACAGTAGTTTTTTTTAGGAACATGTTACTGTTGCTAAAAATACACAAATTGTCGTTACCATGTAATAGTTCATATCCCAATTATGTATTACCAGGCACCAAATCTCAGTGCGTAATGCAGATACATAAAATAACATTGCGGTAGCAACATGGGAACAACTCACCTGAAAAAAGGATTTTGTGTAAAAGAGGGGGAAAAGGGAGAGAGCGACAGATGGTGGGAAAGATCTGTGAAGCATCTGTAAGGGAAGAATCAAAACAACTCATAGTAAAGACTATTCAGCTTTTCCCCCTCTTAATCCAACTATAATCCAAAGATTCATAATCATTGTCATATTCTTTTTGTTAAGATAACATTTTCATACGTTAATATAAAATGTTAAGAGAGCATAATGGTCCACCAAACATGCGACAGTAATATGTAACACATACTCCTGTCCTATCCTATTTTTAAAAAAATTGCTGTAGGGTACAGCTTAGTATATACTTGACAATGTAGTGCAATGTCTGGGTAAAGCGCGGACAAACCCCTGCGGGAGATCTGAGATTTTTGTTTCCTCTCACATCTTATTACTACTGCTTAACTATTTTTTCTATGTGATTTTGGAATTTTATTGACCGTCATCCGTGCAACACTTCTTGAAGAGAGGGAAGTGATAAATTCATGTGCATCCTTCTATAATAATTTTCCAAACACCTTTGTACCAACAATCTGTTACAATAACATTGGGATGAATCGTCTAAGAGCAGTGATTTTAAAACACGACACGTTCTTCTAGAGTCAAACCTCAGTGACACACTGTAACAAATAGACTTTTAGAAAATAATTAGGGAAAAATGCTTCCAGCCTCCAAAACCCAAGAAAACATGCTTCCCCCTAAGACTTTGTCAACGGGTGCTTTACCCCTAAAAATAAAGATTTTGTTCTCTGTGCCCCCAAAACACAAAACCCAAGAGATTAAAATATGTGAAGACCATAATACCATTCTCTCTCTCTTTTTATCATGATGTACTGAGATGATAGTTGAAATGATTGATGTAGATTATTTTATTATTTTTGTTTTTTATTATTTTCGTTGTTGATGAGGGGAACTAACTGTTTGTATTGGGAGATTGTTAAAGTTACGGGTTAATTGTTAAGGTTACGAGTTAATTGTTAATGTTATGGGTCAATTGTTAAGGTTAAGGATCCCTTCTCTCTCTCCCTCTTTATCATGATGTTACTGTGATGATGTTAAAATGATTGAAGGGGATTGTTATTTTATTATTTTTGTTTTTATTATTTTCGTTGTTGATGAGAAAACTAATTATTTTTGTTTGTATTAGGAGATTATTAAGGTTACGGGTTTAATTATTAAGGTTACGGTTTTAATTGTTAAGATTACGGGTTTGTTGTTAATGTTATGGATCGGTTGTTAAGGTTACGAGTTGGTTGTGAAGGTTACACGTTGATATATATATGTATATATATTTTGAGTGGAATGAATACTTTGGGTCACTTGGCCTAGGTTTGTTGTTAAGGATATGCGTTGGTTGTGAATGTTACGTTTTGGTTGTGAAGTTAACCTACACAACAAACGTGTAACCTTAACAACCAACCCGTAATCTTCATAACCAACCCGTAACCTTAACAACCAACCCGTAACCTTCACAACCAACCCGTTACGGGTTTTTAGAATATTCGTTGTGAAGGTTATAGGTTGGTTGTTGAGGTTACGGGTTTGTTGTGTAGGTTAACTTCACAAGCGTAACATTCATAACCAACGCATATCCTTAACAACAAACCTGTAACCTTAACAACAAACCCGTAACATTAACAACCAATCCGTAACCTTCACAATATATATATATATATATATATATATATATATATATCTCAACGTGTAATATTCACAACCAACCCGTAACCTTAACAACCGACCCATAACCTTAACAACCGATCCATAACCTTAACAACAAACCCGTAATCTTAACAATTAAACCCGTAACCTTAACAATTAAACCCGTAACCTTAACAATCTCTCAATACAAACAAAAACAATTAGTTTCCTTATCAACAACGAAAGTAATAAAATAACAATTCCCTTCAATCATTTCAACATCATCATGATAAAGAGAGAGAGAAGGGATCCATAACCGTAACAATTGATCTGTAACCTTAACAATTAACTCGTAACCTTAATAATTAACCTGTAACTTTAACAATCGCCCAATACAAACAGTTAGTTCCCCTCATCAACAACGAAAATAATAAAATAATCCCCATCAATCATTTCACCTATCATCTCAATACATCATGATAAAAAGAGAGAGAGAAGGGTATTATGGTCTTCACATATTTTAATCTCTTGGGTTTTGTATACATCATGATAAAAAGAGAGAGAGAAGGGTATTATGGTCTTCACATATTTTAATCTCTTGGGTTTTGTGTTTTGGGGGCTCAGAGAACAAAATCTTTATTTTTGGGGGCGAAACACCCGTTTGACAAAGTCTGGGGGGAGCACGTTTTCTTGGGTTTTGGGGGCTGGAAGCATTTTTCCCAAATAATTATCATGCAGTCAAGTAATGATGAAAAGAACGGTACACCTACACCAATCTAAAGTCAAAAAATGATCCTGCCAAAGAATCAAATGGTGAACCAGTGCTTGTTATTGGCTTATGCTTTCCAGGTCTCCCCTGTGACTTGTAGACCTTTCATAATTATGTCTCCATGATTGTTGCATGAGCATGTTTCATATTCGATTCTTCTTCTGGGAATAGATATCTTTATAGTTTAAAATGTTTTTTTTTATTGTTTTAGCGTCCTGTTTATTGCTAGGATGCTTGTTCTTATTTTGAAGTTTGTAGAACTGATGCTAACCATGTTTGACTTAGGTTATTCTATTATCTGATGTGATATAGCATTGCCAATTAAATTTTGTCTCATAACCCTTTGGGCTGTTAGCACAATTGCATTATAATTTTGTGCTTTCTTCCTTTTGTGATCCCTTTTTTTGCAGGCAGATTGCAAATTCTTAGTGTTTGCGCATCACCAACCGATGATTGATGCTATACATGCATTTCTCAGGGTAAGAATAACCTTATCAATCTTCTGAACAGACGCTTAGTTCCCATTAGTGATCATTTTTTGTTTTTGCAGAAGAAGAAAGTTGGGTGTATCAGAATTGATGGTCATACTGCGTCATCATCGAGGCAGGCTCTTGTGAATGACTTTCAAGAGAATGATGGAATCAAGGCAGCAGTTGTATGGTTTCTTCTAAAATATACTGGAGTTGCTTTGTATTCAATTTAGTTGTCAATTTTCTTATTGCTACATTGTATAATTTTTCTCCTCCGTCATCAAATTGTTCCCTATTTTTTGCTTTATTAGGTTTTATGTTAAGACGCTAATTTGTGTTGTGCAGCTCTCTATTAAAGCTGCAGGTGTTGGATTGACTTTAACAGCAGCTAGTACGGTTATCTTTGCTGAATTAACCTGGACTCCAGGTGATATAATACAAGCAGAAGATCGTGCTCATCGGATTGGCCAGGTGGATATAATGTTACAGTGCTTGTGTTCCTTTTTTCTGACAGTTCTATTGTTTTGGTATCTTTCTTTCTATGTTAACCCTGTACTCCTATCATGAAGCAGTACCCATACAAGACACATACCCGACATTTACCCATATCCAAACTTCATGGACACTCCTTGGATATATGTATACATTTATTCAGACATGTACTCAATTATATGATATACGTTTCAACTTAAAACACTTGTCAAACACGTTTTGGACATATATCTTACACTTCACATCCATTTCTTGAAACTCATTAGACATGGGTCAGATTCGTTTCAGCCCATACCCAAGTTCATAACTATAATTTTAAAGGGTCGTTTGAGCGTCTAGTTCAAAAAATAGCAGTTTCTGATTTATAATGATCAACATAATATAAGAAACTTAAAAATGTGATGGGAATTTTAATTCTAATGACATGAACTGAAAGACAATAATGATCTTATGTAAATTATTTATTTTAATATATATATATATATATATATACATTTTACAAAATTTACAATTTTGTCGTGTCTCGTACATGTACCCATACTGGAACTCGTACCCGTTTCCATGCAACTTAGCTTTCTTTACTTTTGGTTCTTTCTTTACGATTGGTATCTTATTGTTGCTTTTGGCACGTCGGAAGCAAACTACTGTTGTTTCTTCAACTTCTACTAAAGTTCTCCCTGGAGCATACTTTAATTACTGGAATGGCAATCCATGCTAAATAATGTTATGCGCATCAGAATGAAACATGAAATTGTATACGCCAGATGCTTTTCTATATTAAGAGACAGCTGTGCACATAACCTGACATTTTCAAATAATGTTGTATATGAATATCTGTTTTGCATGTTGGGTAATGGCACTTGTTTGTTGTCCAGAAATTATATCTAATGTTAGAATTGTCCTCTTGACTTTCTTAGACAAGGCAAGGATGCAGTTAAAGAGTTGGCAGTTAGAGAATTGGAGTCAAGTTTGCTCATCACTTTATAGCCTCCAAATGCAATGTCATGGTACACAATATAAACGGCAACCTTCATATGTGCAATCACACATGAAAAAACTGTGCAATCTTTTGTAGCTTGAATGAATGGCCTGAAGCCTCATATGTCCACGTTACGGAAACTAGGGGTGGAATGGAATCAAATCGAGTAGTGCACTACTCAAAGTCGGATTCGCTTTGAATTTGATTCGATTCCAATGCTAAATAGTGTTTAGATTCAGATTGTTTATAGACACAGACCTTCAAATATTATTTGTGAATATTTGAAAAGAAAGAGTGTTTGTGCAGGAGGGAGAACTGACCGCGTGAGTGAGAGAATGTCTGGCGAGAGGAACACACGAGTGCAGAGAGTGATTGCGCATATGAGAATGGCCGGCGAGAGAAAGAATATAGATACTGGTAGCGAAGAGACGGACAAGCAGTCGGCGTATTGGGAATGTGCGGCGGGGGGGGGGGGGGTGCTGATGCAGTCACGTGAGAGGTGGTTGAAAACCAAGGATTAAAGTGTAAACTAGGGGATAACTAGGAAAGAAAATGTAAAGGATAAGCACGGATATTCTCTATAGCTAGAAGTATTAGACAAGCCAGGATAAGGTCCATTTCTTTTTGGGCCAGAGGTCTTCATTGGCCAGATACATAAACTTCTTTACTTTGTATATATAGAATGAATTTATAATAAAAGTAGGGGATGCATAGTATTTATAATTAGGATTAAAATGTAAAATATAAATAAATAGTTAATAATCAATCTAATCGAATATATATTTGGTTAAATTCTATTCATTTATGAACCAAACACTGAAGTTATTCATTTACTACTAAATGACCTTTTGAATTGAATAAAACTGAATAATTAGACAAGCAATTACCGAACTATTTGTTAACTATTTGGTTCACTTCCACGCCTACCGGATACTGCTCATTATGTGCATAATCTATTGGGTGGTTGATGCCATATGACACTAGTGAAATTACTAGATTCTCTTCACAGTACACAAGAGGCACTGGTATAGTCCTGTTTGCATGAATATTTGATAAGAAAACCCCCTCCACCTTGCAATCAATCCATGGTTTATGGAGACTTTAAACTGAAGGTTAAAGATGATTTAAACTGAACGTTACACCTTGAATGTTAAAGATGATTTAAATCAGAGTCGGTAAAGGTGGTGTAATGATATGTTTCCCTCAACAAGCTAGTAGGACCTGACAATTACAAAATCAAGCCAGAAATTAAATACTTGAAACCAGATTCAAATACTGAAAATGGTAACTAATTATATCTTATGTTGTTAAGTGATGTTAAGACGCATCACTAAGCATCAGCTCTAAACCAACTCTGCTTCTTTGAGCTGATTGGATTAACATAACGAGGTTCAATTTATTTCAAATTATGACGACCTGGGCTCATCTACATCTTCTATTTTATTAAGCATTTCTTCTGCAGATATCAATTATATGTGAATACTTGTTTATTCTGAGACATTATCTTGTTTCTGCCTTTATTAGGTTTCATCGGTTAATGTATATTATCTGCTTGCTTATGATACTGCAGATGACATAATGTGGTATGTCTCTGTACACTACTGCACTTCTTTAATTCTTTTTGTTCCCACAATTTGTTTTTTGAGTATGGAAGGTGTTTTTATGATTGTCAACTTGTGATTTCTCCAGGGACGTTCTTCAGAGCAAATTGGATAACGTGGGCCAGGTTCTCTCTGAAATCATGCAGCATATTTCTTTTAAAAGCATCAAACTCCTCTGAGTACATAATTATTACATTATATAAATATTGGATAAGAGTGAGACTGATAATACATTGCACCATCTTGCTTTTCTCCACCATATCATAACTTATACATTTCGTTTATTTGTATGGGATTATACAAATTCTTTTATATACTTTGACTAGAGTAGCGTACCGCTTGTATGTGTCTTGTTAAGTTTGCGTGTCTGACATGGCGGAAAATGCTAAATCTGGTCCATCTCAGATTCTTGTCCTTCAGTTGAATCTATTGAAAACTGATATCTGATCAGTTTGTGGTCAACTGATATGACAAACATTGCGTTCAATGGGCAGAGCAACGGAGATAAGATCATAAGATAGATCTGACCTACTGTGCTACTGAACCCTTGTTTTAGCTGTTCCTTATGTTTACCTAGTCACACTTGGTTATCCAATCTATTTTCGAACTCTATTTTTAAAAATTATTTGTGTATGACAACCATCTTGCTTCTTGTTTAGAATATAGGGTTAATTACAGAGACTCCTGTACTATCACCAAATTGAACTTACTACCCTTGTAATTCCGTTTTTACAGTCTTACAGATAAACCCCCTGAAAGAGTTACTATCATTGCAGATAGACTGCCCCCGAGTGAAAAATCTAATGCTGGAGATAGACCCCTGAAAAGGGTCAAAAAATTTTCACTCAGCGGGGTTGTCCACAACAATGGAACTAAAGAGGTAGTAAGCTCAAGTTCGCGATAGTGCAGGGTGTATGTCCGCATTTAACCCTGGAATGTATCATACGAATTTTCTCTTGTGGTGTTAGGATTTCAGAGTTGATCCCCTGATCATTTTTAGTTGGATCAATATCTTTAAAAGTTGAAATCGCCTGACTTATCAGATTAAATCCCCTGATATTTTTAAATCTCTGCATTTTGGTTCGACAGGTGCTTGATGGTGAGCAAAAAGAGCTAGAAGTGACCCTCAATCTGACAGGCAGCAGCCCTGCGAAGCATAAATCAACCCCTAAAAATCAGATGTTGAGCCCTGGAAAGCAGAAGACATTGGACGCCTTTGTAAAACGTTGTTCTACTGCACCAGATACTTCCCCAAAGTCCCAGAGACTGAAATTTTGAAACAAGGATGTCTCCTTTTTCTGGTTTCGTTCACCTCTTTTACTTGCATATACGTAGGTTGAATAGTTTTTAATGTTGTATGTATTTATATATCTTTCTCATCTCTGTAACCTAGTCGAATAGATCAGGAGTTGTAACCTATTTTCAATAGTCTTCGATTTTGATGTAAAGGTTTGAAGTCATAGTCACACAAAAACGTGGAAATGGAAAAATAACTCAAATGATCAGTTGAGCTCCCGTGTATAAATGTCATATGCCCGTAGGAAACCTCTGTTCGTTCGCAGATACTTCTCTCCATGTGGCTTTTATCTCTCTGCGCTTGAATATGACTACGAAATATGCTCCGAGTGCATCAAACTGTGTCACCTTTTTATTGTCTCTTCTGCAATCATCTAATGCAAACTTCTTTTATCATCGTGTTTTTTTTAAAACCCCTCTAGAGTCCACCGTCAGCGACAGTTCTGTTCTCATGTCTGCTGTTCTAAATCTGCGGTGTATATCGGTGAATGGAAAGAAATTTTCCCAACAATCTGCATGCGACATCCCTATCTGCAACTGAGCGCTTGAAGAGTGTCAGACGATGCTTACATATTTTATCTTCTTTTCTTGATTGCTTACGGATAATGAAAATAGATTACTATACCAAGGTGAGAAATGTACCCTGGAATTATCTGTACTTCTTCAAAATAGAAAGTTACGATTATGCTTCTCGTTCTTTATCCTTGTATAATAGTGTGCATTTGTTTATTAGCTCAAAAAGACGTATTAACATTAAGTGACGGTCAGAATTGAGGAACTAGTTGACCTTGGTTCTGTGCGTCAAATTAGTCCCTTTAACCGAGACTAGAATTAGCAATTGGGGAGGGATTAAATCAAAACAAACTGATGACAGTTTCAATGATGCAAGGGACTGCCTTTGAAACCGCTCAAAAGTCGAGCACCTAATAGCAAGTTTATTGATTTGAGGGACGGTTTCGAAAAATATGAAAAACGTAAGGGAGTAAATCGAAAAAAATAATAATAATGTACGCCAGGGTTAAAAGTGAAACTGACCGCGACCGGAATGCGATTCACTTGGGTTCTGGACTTTGGGGGTCTATTGATAGGCAGCTGCAAGTCTCTCCATCTCCTCTCATTTTCCTTCACCGTGTCGGTGAGCACAAGAAATAGGCAGAGGATGGCGTTGAGAAGGGCGTTTGGGTGGTCGGAGGGGGAGCTGATGAGATCCGACTGCAAGCCCTGCTCCAGGCTCATGC
>NC_033800.1:35557798-35560280 GCF_001876935.1 Asparagus officinalis
GTATCTTCACCGTCGGCGGCGGCCTCGCTTTCTGGGTCCTCTGCAGACTCCACTACGGTCTATTCTTCTCCCTATTAAACTGAATTGTTTGTTGCCCCCCCATGTGCTTGATAAAATGCTCAGCAGAAAGCAGACCTCCTCTAATGACTATTTGATGTTACTGAATCACTTGACTAGTATATAAACTTACAAATATCGTGCACAATCCTATTTGGTTCTTATTGACACACAGGCGATATGGGTAACTTGAAATAACTTGTTACATATTTGGATTATACCCTTCCGGAGAGTACCTCTTATACTTGCCTTCCAATTGCAATTGTGCCATTTAATGGAGTGTCCAATCAGGAAGAATGGTAGCATAAAGCCGAGGTTGCGACATTAGTATCTCAACGTTCGACGGGGACTCGGCTAATAGAAAGCCAGCCCTTGTGGATGGGTATATGGCCCTTTAGCCACATATCGGTCGTGAGTTGCTAGGAGTGGGTGGTTATAGTTTTAGTGTCCCTCTTTTTGACCCCCTAGCATTTTATAAGGACGGCCTTGCTCTTTTCTGTCATAGTTGGATGTACCGAAGTCTTGTTGTAACCATTATTAAGTGTTAAGGACTTATTAGTTGTTGACATACGCATAGTTCAGTTGTAGCATTAACATTTGCCTTACTTTCTAGCAGTTACTTAAGATGGAACTAGTCACATGGTTCATTGAAGTATAGCATTAACATTTGCCTTACTTTCTAGCAGTTACTTAAGATGGAACTAGTCACATGGTTCATTGAAGTAGCCTGTGTTTGATTGTCTATCTTTCTAGCAGTTACTTAAGATGGAACTAGTCACATGGTTCATTGAAGTAGCCTGTGTTTGATTGTCTATCGTTCTTTATGTTTCTTCCATTTTTCTACCTCTGATTTCAATCCTTCTTATGTTGACTTAGGAAAAGCATATAATATCACATTTAGCGATCATGTTATGTCGTAATGCCATGCAAAATAGGCTTAATCTACATGCGTTATATGCACTAAACCATTTTTTGGATACAAATAAGTTTGGCCATTCAGATATAGCCATATAGGCCTTGGCATACTTGACACTGTGGCTCTAAAACAACCGCAACAGCTGGTACCTAGCTAGCATTGCGCTTTTATTTGTAAATTTAGGATTGATCACACTATTTTCTAGAAGAGAAAAATGGCTGACACCCCCTATGCATTTAGAAACATGTGATCTCTACCTTCTTCAAAGCTTTTCTTTATCCTCTTTTTATCGCTTAATGTTTAAAAATATTAGTACTATTTTGTCTTTCTTTTCCTCTTCTCTCTCTTTTTCTCTTACCTCCCACTAACTCATCCATCCACCTCTTCACCTTCCTGTGATTTTTCCAGTCTCGTCTAGATCAGCAACCTTATTGGCAAGATCTCTCAGACTGGAACTCATTGATTTCTCTGAATTATTAAGACACCAACATCAATGCCTTATTGGCAAGATCTCTCAGACTGGAACTCATTGATTTCTCTGAATTATTAAGACACCAACATCAATGTCTCAATCAACCTCTTAGGTAACAATCAACTCATTGATTTCTCTGAATTATTAAGACACCAACATCAATGTCTCAATCAACCTCTTAGGTAACAATCTCAATTGAAGAAGCCTTGTGATCCTTGTCGAGTGACAATAAACTCCAATCTATTGCCACCAAAAAGAGATTGGAAAGAAACTCAGTCATACACGATAGTCTGGTATTATGATGCCTGGGTAATAATCTAGTAATTCTGGTCGATCAGCATATGACTGTAACCCTATATGTTTACAAATTTGGGTTCGGATTGGATCAACAGTTTGAGGAAAAAATCGATGGGGAAGGTGGACGAGGGATTAAGGGGGGAGGCGAGAGTGAAGAGAATAAAGGGGAGAGCTATGTTGCATAGGTACAGGTACGGGTATGAATACTATTACGAGTACGGGACACAACAAATTTGTAAGGTAGGGTAGGGGACACGACTATATAATTATTTATATACACATATATTATATATTAGAATTAATAATTTATATGGGAATAAGGATGAGAATTAAAGTTCCTATAACCTTTTATGTTTCTTTTATAATGCGGATTATAAATTGGAAAATCACTTGTCTTTGAACTAGACATCCAAATGGCCTTTCAAAATCATAATTCAGAATATGACCTATGTCCAACTACTTTCAAGAAGTGTATGTGAATTGTAGGATGTATGTCCTAAAAATGCATGACAACTATTTTAAATTAAAACATGTATTTGTATAATTGATTATGTGCCTGAATAGATGTATGCTTATATGCAACGAGGTTCCAAGGAGGTTGGGTATGGGTTCGGCTTCAAATAAGAAGTACCCAGGTAACATTGGGAGAGAGAGAGAGAGCGCAAAATGTTAAATTTGATATTCAACAAATATAAGGTGTAGATTCAATATGTTTAAGAATGTGTGTGTGTGTAGGTTGT
>NC_033800.1:35560290-35618430 GCF_001876935.1 Asparagus officinalis
TATAGTGAAAGTTTGTAGAAGGTGGAACAATTTTCCTAGGCCATAACGTTTTGTCATGCATCTATTCATAATACTTGTATTTTGTGTTATAAATTCAGGATTTATGAACCACAAATTTTTTAAAGTTGTGAATTTACTTCTGAAGACTTTCTTAAGGGAAACCCTGCATTCTTTTTTCCCATAATCATGACTTGATTCAGACAAAGTAGCAGCTCGAGTTGCACTTTCCATTTTCTGCTTTGCTTTAGGGTTGTGGTTTGATGATTCACCATACTGTTTTAATACCAACTTTAAACTCTCAGAATCAAATACGTGATCTGTGCAGATGTAAACAGTTTCAAGCTGTACAGATCCCTGCACGAGTCATTTATTTTTATTGAACTTTTTGGGCGGGGTTGTTGACTTGTTGTTGCGTTTTATTAAATTTAACAATTTTCTCAGCTAAAATATACATTCTGAGAAGTTACATGTTGCAGTTAAAACTTATACATATCACCTGTCAATATCAATTGCTGACATTTTTCTTTCCTAAATTGATATTTCGAGCTCAGAAAATTTCTCCCAATTAATCCGAATTTTGTGTTCTAATACAGGTCCAAGAATTACTATTCCAAGAAGTCTCAGATGGGCTTCATGTGGAGCAATTTCAGTGAGCTCAAGCTCAGCCTTGCTGGTGCGCCTCTTTAGTCCGGAATGTGAACCTCAGAATATCGCTGCTTATGACAACCTAAAGTGATTGCATTCTTCTTTTTACAACTCTCAGATTTTAGAATTGATTGATGGAGCTATGCATTTTGTTATCCCCATCTGTTAGTGTCACAAAACCATTTTGCCTTGGCTTTATCCCAAAACAAAGTGATTCAGACGATAATGATGTATTTCATAACAATTTGACTGATTATGTGGGTTATGCAAATGATATCCATGAACTTATCCCTGATTTGCTTCAGTCATTTGAAACAGTTTATATCAGTTACCCTTTTGTGACATCTCTTACTGGATGAGCCTGTTACATGCAGATACAACTGGGTTCTGTGGGTCTATCATGTTTCCTATATTGAATACTCGACAAATTAGTGTTGCTGGCAATTATTTCTAGTTATACGTTTAGGAATGCTACAGGAACTATTTTGGCATTACCGTACTCTGACTGGGATAAGTTTTGTTACTCTTTCATTTTGTTGAAACCTGCAATAGTTCATGCTGACTGCTGTGTATCAATGACACAGTTCTCCTCCCTGTCCTTGATTGAGACATGCAGTGAAAGAAAAATAACTTACATTGGCACTCTTTGGAGTTGAATACACAGAATTTCACATAAACTAGGATGATTCAATTCTTTGAAGAATGCAATAAATGGAGGGGGAAAAGATCGATTTAGAAATATACCAGATGTGCAGCAAATGCACCCCTATAAACAAATGCAACTATCCAACACCATTAAGAAGGGGCTTCAAGAAAAATTAAACAATTTAATTGCTGCAAATAATCTGTAAGCCATTACTTAACTCAATGGGTAACTTCTTTTCTTAAAGAAGACACTTTCGGCATTATTTTACTTGTTTACAAGAATTTACAGCGGATTTCAAACTTTTTTAGCTTGCTATGCCAAGGAAGCACTGACCAATTCCCACGATTGCAAGAAAAAACAACATATATTCAGAAAAAATGACAAGAATTAAACATATTTGGACAAAATACACATCTCTCAATGGGAATTTGAATTTTCTGTCTTTGAACTCAACACATCTGTAGAGCCATGCTCAAGCTCCCATGATGCCAATATATTCCAAAGGACTAACCAAACGGATGGCATCATATCTTTGAGGCCTCAAATTATCATTTTGATAGCATGGCGATGAATCATCTGGTAGTTCTTTCAGAGCCTCACACAACTCAGGAGAGACCATGTTCGAATAACCATTGATATATGAGCACTTCCACCTATCATTCTTAGTTACATTGAGAACGATATTGGAGAGACAAATGTTGGTGAACTCATCCCCTTGGATTCCTTCCAATACACCCGCAACTCTTATATTTTCACCGATAACGTCTCATCATCTGGGTGCTCACCATAATGGCCTTGGATCATGATCGCTATATCAACATCTTTCATTGTCATATTAGATATATAGATGTCTCGAACATAGCCACCTCGCCCTTTAGAAGTTTTTATTCCGATGCCATGCTTTGAATTGAAGATATGGATGTCTTCAGCATTAACATTTGATATACCACCAGACATCTCACTGCCAAAGGCAATAGCTGTGCCTGATTTTGTTTCTCCGGTTATGCGACAGATACTGATGTTGTAGCTTGGTCGAGCAAAGGAAATTCCATATTCATCCCATCCACTCTTTATGACTATTAGGTCATTGCCTGTGCTGATGTAGCAGTCCTCAATGCAGACGTTGTTAGAAGAGTCTGATAGTAAAAAGTTTTGTAGTTTTAGTAGAATGGTTTTGAAAGTTTCCATAAAAAAGGGTAGATTTCAGAAAGACCAGACAAGGTTGGAACATTTTGAGATAACTACCAAAAGTTTGGAATTGTCACTTATTCCCCAAAACTCTACTTTTCTGAATCTATTTTCAAAACCCCTTTTTGGAGGTTATGTGAGATTTTTCTGGGAGTCGAGTGACATTTCCAAACTTTTTGAGGGAAATATCAAAATGGGGCAAACTGCTTGGGATTTTGTGAAATTTAGCCTAAAATAAAACTGCGGAGTGGTGAAAGTTTAGGTACGACCAGAAATAACTATCGATTTGCATGCATGTCTTGTTGAATGATAAGGTGTAAGCAAACACATAAGATTGGAATCAAGTATGTTTCTCTGAATTACTCCTTAAATGATCATGTCAGGGAGATAAAAGAGGTTGCCACACCAACTTGTGAGTACTATAAGTAGTTCATGGTGGTAACGTAAAAGAACTTTGAGATGACTCATGATTTCTGCATGTCCTAATTAATCGTGATTTCTATCAAGTCTTGAAGTTCAGGATTAAAATCATTAAACAACGACTGTGTATTTAGTGGACAGTGGTAGGAATCAAATGGAGCTATCTCTTATACATTTGTTGATCATTAAAGCTAGATGTATCAATTGGAATCTGCAAGTCATTCAATTTATTTAGGAAAGAGTTTTTCACCTGAGGTAGCAGCCTTTTCAAACAAGTGCATAAATTTCTCTAAGGATCTTGTTCTAGATACCAGATAGAGATAACAGCTACATGAAACTTAAATAATTCTTTTATCTTGAAATCAAATTTGCACACAGTTTCACTTTTGCAATAAAGAAATTGGGCACTTAGTATTCCTAACTTATGATATATATACATATAAGTATTTCATTTTAGTAGAAATATATTATGACATTCCGTTAGTAGACACTAGAAAGAAACAATAAGAAACATATAATTATATGACATAGACCCTTCATTTTCTGCCAAATATTTGGACATAAGAATGAAACTATTCAGTAAACACTTCAAAAAATCCTTTGTTTGATGTTGGAAACATTAACATGAGATAAATTTCTTTTTAAATTTTAACAAATAAATTTTCAAAACTTACTGATCTTTACCTGGATCAATTGCATCAGTGTTTGGCGAATCAGGAGGGGCCAGGATAGTGACATTCTTGATGAACACTTGGCTGTTCACTCAAGAAAAAACATTCTCAAATTATAAAGGTGACAAGGGAACAGAACCAGAATGTGTAGCTAACTAACCTGCAGTATACAGGGTGAATCGCCCCAAAGGGGGAGTTTGCGAAAGTAAGATTTAAGATGACAATCCCAGTTGAATACATAAATTCAACAAGATGAGGCCGCGTATAATCCAGAGTCTTATTATTGAATGAATCCCACCAAAAGCTCCCTTGTCCATCAATGGTTCCGTTGCTGCCTGTATAAGAAAAGGGTACTGAAATCACTCAGAAATCTTCAGTTTATTATGAATTAATGAGTAATCTTAGTATAGAGCGTATGATATTAATCAAACCTGTTATTACAACGTCTGTCAAATTATATCCATGAACGAGACTCTCGTGTCTTCCACCAGGTAGTTCTCGACCTCGTCCATATGAAGGCAGTGGATCAATGACTGGCCAATGAGAAGGATCCTAGAGAAAGATATACGAAAAGAAAGGGGGGAAATTATCAAAAAAATGCTAGTCATATGCGAAACCTGTAGTACTTGGGGATGCAGTAGTTCTATGTCGGATATGTATCGGGTACCAAAATTATGGTGCTCGGATATGTGCAGTATACCCCAAATATGTCTCCAAAATTTATATGGGATACAAGATGTACCAGATCAGATATAATCTGGGATGTATCAGTTATGTTTCAAACTAAGAAATGAATTAGCATTCAAGCCTTTAATATGGTTTAGGTTGTTTCATCCTGTCCATCTTCTTTATAAATAAGCAAGTTCAAGTGGCAATGCATAAATACAGGTTGCTAAGTTATTTATAGCATTTCTAGTCTAGTTTGCAAGAAATATGTACTTGTTAAATGATGATTAGTTTTCAGACTCAGTGTTGCTTGTAGAATTTGAATGTGTAGTGTGCTATTGGTCTCTTATTAAATTTTAGAGTTAACCGTGGATAGGCCCCTCTATTGTGTTGTTGTCTTGAACTTAGTCCCTCTCTAATTTCATTTTTGCTGATGTGATTTTTTTTTTTTTGACTCTTTATGCTCAGAGAAAAAAAAAGTTTTCTGAGAAATAGGCACCACGAGGGTAAAAGAGTCAAACAAAATCACTCACGGGTCTATCTACAAATATAAAGCAAGCGGGGTAGTGAGTTCAAACCAGCGACACTATAGGTTGTCTATCTGCAATTAACCCCAAATCCATCAAGGGGTCTATCTACAAAAATAAAACTAGAGGGTAGTAACTTCAAACCAGTGACGCTATAGGTTGCCTATCAGCAATTAACCCTAAATTTTAGGTCTTTATTCGTTTCTTTACACTTCATATGCTAGATAAAACTATATGTCACATAACTAAGACGCATTCACATGTTTATGTTTTTTTCTTCTCGTGTGGTATTTCGAGAATGACGTATCCCTTAGTAAGTCATGCTCATTGCATCGTAACAAAGATATACTAAAGGGAAAGTTTTTAAAATAGACCACTTTTGCTAAATATTTAGCAAAATAGACCACTTTGTTAAATATTTAGCAAAATAGACCTCTTTTTGGCCAATAGGCGAAAAAGAAGTCGATTTTGAAAAACAAGGCTCAGAAAACATACGGGGCTACTAATCCCGTATGTTTTCTGAGCCTTGTTTTTCAAAATGGCGGTGAGTAAGTTGGTTCTAAACATACGGGACTAGTAGTCCCGTATGTTTTCTAAGCCCTATTTTTCAAAATCGATATTTTTTGGTCTATTGGCCAAAAAGAGGTCTATTTTGCTAAATATTTAGTAAAGTGATCTATTTTACTAAATATTTAGCAAAAAATGTCTATTTTAAAAAAATTTCCCCTATACTAAATTCATCCAGAAATTTGATTCGACATCCCTAAATTACTCCATAACATCTACTCAAGTTAAACAATAGAATTGGCAGATATATGAACTAAGTACTTCAAAAAAAAAAAACCCCTAAATAACAAAGATCTATTGAAGCTCACAGTGGATCCAAGAATCACTGCATCCTTATCCAAGGACAATGTGAGGTGGCTGATGAGCATAAAACTACCCGTCAGCCATCTCCCGGCCGGAACAAAGAGCTGGGCCCCACCCTTATCGGCAAATGAGTTGAGGTAGAAGATAGCGTTCTCAAAGGCCTTGGTATTGAGAGTCACGCCGTCCCCTACAGCTCCGAACTCAGTTACTGAGACGCTGTGGGGACGATATAACTTCGATTTCGTGCTCTTGCAATCAAATCTATGTGAGGCTGCTGCCCATGGGGCTTCACCAATCAATGCCAGAAGCAGAACAACTTCAAACAACTGGGAGGAAAATAATAACAGTTTGTATCAGTAGCTTGAATTGGCTTGTAACCGAGACCCTTAAGCAACGTTTTCTTGTAGATGGGAAAAAGAAAACAGTAAACCCATTAAGATCTTAGACTGAAATAATCTTGAAATGCCCAAATTCCACTTCCTTATTAGCGCTAAGCACGATAGAAAGGAGGAGGGAATTAATCCTTTACCCATCAAAAGAAAATCGATTCTCAACACTCATCAAGGAAAACAATTTGAAAGCAAAAAAAAAATTCTAGATAAGAAAACTTAAACAAGAAAATAGGGAACCCTACAAAAAAAGATAAAAAAAACTTGATATTATCAGAGCCCAGTTCTACATTATCATCTTAGATTTTATAGCTGTATGAAGAAGAAGAAGAAGAAGAAGAAGAAGAAGACAATTGAAAAGTTAACCCGCCCCCAAAAAAAGCACTATCTTAATCACTAATTTTGTTCGCTCCACTGTTGGCTAAGCAACAAAAATTAGTATCCAAAAAAAAAAAAAAAATCACAGTGAATAAAGTAGCAAATTATGATGAAAGAAAGAGAATCTAAAGAGCATGCAGAGCAGAGCAGAGGCTTACAGCCTTAGATCTCTTCATATGACTCAAGGATCCGGACTCCCCAGCGACTAAACCAGAAAAAGATCAGAGAAATCCCTTAAATAAAGAAGAAGAAGAAAAATCAAAATTGAAGAGCACCCTCCTCAAAATTTCTAAGAAACTAGCTCCCAGTGCTCCCAATCAAAAACCCAGCATCAAAACAAGAATCCAAGTGATTTGATGTTCGATTTCATAAGGAGTCATGTCAGTGACACCTCCTGCTCTCCCAAAGAAGCAACGGTTACGGCTTTGGAACTGGCCTTTTGTCTTCAGCTGCGCCCCCCGCCCCTCAATTAAAAAACAAAACCCAGGCCTTTGAACTCCCTTTTCTCACAAAACCGCTGGCCAAAGGGAGGAAAACTGAACAGAACCCAGATGTGGGGTTTTTTTTTTTTTTTTAAAAAAATTTCTTCTCTTTTCTTTCTGTTGAGATTGAGATTTCCGCCAGTAGAAAGATTATAAACGGTCAAAAAAGGAAATTTCAAAATGATGCTGTTAGGATATCTCTTGAGAGAGTATTAAACAAGTATTAGATGGCCTTTTTCCCTTGTAAGCCACTCTTAATTAAGTTTTAGTGTAGTATCATGTCACTGTACAAAGTTCGATTTGATTTTGATTTTGATTTTGATTCACACATATGGGAAATGGGAAGCACAAGGATTGGGATCTGACCCAATTGGGATCTCCACAACATTTGGAAGCAGCACTAACCAAAGCAGATCGTCTACCCTCTGTTGGATCTGGGTGGAGTCATTATAAGAATCGAGTGAGTGTTGGTTTCATGCCTAGCTTTACTTAACAGTCTACGCTCCTTGGGCCCCTCTTTGTTGTTAGGGGTCATTATTTGCTAAGTAACATTTTTGAGGTTAGCTTGGGTAACTTGAGTGGAAAGAGGTCTTTAAAAAAAAAAATTTTGATATTGACCCCTTACATCTTTCATATGTTTTAAACTTAAAATTTTTAACTTGGGTTCTCGCTTACGCCATTTTCTTTTAAGTTTATGTCTGAACTCAAACATGTTTGTAAACTCAAAACTCGTGTAAAATCCAAACGCTCTGCTTGCCCCCTAAAGAGATGCCCTTCATCCTAGCACGTTTTCGAAATACATGAGAGGGAGATGGAAGTTTGTGATTTGACCGAGAATGGATGAACGGAGGGTAAACCGGTAATCAACAGTGTTGGATTAATCACTAGCCCAACAAGAATAAGGAAATTGGATGAAAAAAAGCTAATAGAGGAATATATTTTGAGGAAGGCCGACGATTTGAGGAACTAAGTTGAAAATATAAAATAATTACGAGACCATATCTAAACAACCCCAAAATAATCTTTTTGTCCACAATCTATTATTCATTGAACATATACAAGAAGGACAGTACTAACAAATTTACAAATCTACAATTTTTTTTGCTTCTGTTCAACCACGAGGAACATGAATGGGGAGTTCTTTGTGAATTACTATTAACTTTGACCAGTCATTAAGAATCTCATATATATATTTTTTAATTCTAGAAGCATAAAATAGGTTGAGATTTATAGTCTGATTACCACTACTCATCGAAGAAGCAAGTAGAAAAGTCTTTTATAATAGCAGCAACATTAATGTTGCTTATGCTTCCTTATCGCCTAGATATCAAGAGTCGGTTCCTTATGATGGATTGTGAGATCACACATTCATACGTTTGAACTTAGCCTCGCTACAATACAATGGGCGGACAAAGCCCAAACTCTGTCCAATTCTTATGTCCTGAATTGATGAATCGAGACACGAGGACGAATGGAGTGTGGATTAAGCATGAGATAAGATTTCTACTAATCCAAATTAGACAGCTGCGAGATAGCAACACGGTCAAATCAAATTAAATGTTTCATATATGCATCATGCACCATTTACAAGTATCTTGAAGATGAATAAATTGACTAATAACATGGTTTTCCCCTCATCACAATGTAGGGTGGCATTAGTATTGTACTATGTAGATTAATTTAACTTAATAGTTGCTTCACGGTACCTTAAAGAATCATTTTCCTAATATGTCAATGAGCACTAGAAATACGAAGCTTTATCCGTTGAGGGGCCAAGGGGGGTTTAACCGGACATGAACATAAAAAGGTGCCCCCTCCTTCTTCTGTACACTATACATTCATTCTCATGACAGGGGGACCTTTGGGATCCAATGTTCAAGCATAAAAAAAATACTACCATTTAATAGTGCTTTTGATTTTGATTTTGATTATTTTGAGAAAAACCCCCTTCAATTATGAAGTGTCTCACAAAACTCAATATTAACACTATTCTCATAGCATCCTTACGCAAGTTATCTCAAAATATAGAATGATCTAAATATCTTTTGGAGAAAAAACTACATTAGTTAAACAAATCTTCCAACCGATAAAAAGTGACTTTGAGCCATTTCCTAGTCTTCCTCTCCCTCCCTCCCTCCCTCCTCCCTTTGAAAATCTAGGCTATTTTTTTTAAATGGTTAAAGAATATCTCAGTCGTTTTAAGTCACACGCTTGTAACATGACATGTTCAACTTAAAGACGTATTATGTTAGTTATAGGGGTTAAGTGAGAAAATTTTAGGAGTTTCTCAATTTTTCAAAGTTGAGGGTGGTAATACACAACAACCTCGACTTTGAGAGAGTTTTTTTTACTCAAATCAAAGTAGTTTAGGGGTTTTTTTGATACATGCCCATACTTGAGGGTGGTTTTCTAAAAATCAACCCTAAAAATGGTATTCTTTTAATATTACTCCTTTACATCTTTCGTATTAAACATAGTCCCTCAAATAGTTGATATTGGCATTAGGTCCCTAAACTTTTATGATAATTTGAAAATCGTCTCCCCGAAATCATTGAAATTTCTATTAGATCCTCCAAATTTTGAGTTACTTGAAATTAGTTCCTTCAATTAAAAGTAGATATAGCAACTATAAGGATTATTGTTAAACAATTTATGAGAACTGGGGGAGTCTTATAGCAAATTCAATCGTTTGAGGGACTACTTTTTAATAGCTTAAGAACTGGGCCCCTAGCAGTTTCAATAATGTGAGGGAATAATTTTTTCAGAACATGAAAGATTTAAGGGAGTAATATGAAAACGATCCAAAAGAGTTTGGAGTTGTAGAATCAATGTAGATCAATATATACCTTAAGAAAACCCACAATCGTTGAAAACATTTTCCGAAGTTAGCTTTTTCTTCTTAATTGTTATCTCATTAATTGTTCATGACAGTATACACCTTTGCTCGTGTGCCATGGACACCGCATGTTCATCATCTCCACGGACCACAGACAGTGATGTAGCTGAGTCGCTGACCACCAACTTGCTTTAATTTCCAAAGAGAAAAATTACCATGTATGATATTAGGATTTTTAATTAAAATATATTTGTAGATTTTTTAACAATATCAGGCTAGATTATCAAGTTAGGACTTTTGGTGACCATTGATTATTTTGATTGACATTCTCTTTTGAAAAAGTTTTGCTAGAGGGACCCAAAATATGGGACCAATAAAGAGGACAAGTGAGGTGTCCCCCTCCTATTGGATAATGAGTTGGTCATCATTAATGATGGCCAACTCATTATCCAATAAGAGGGGGACACCTCACTTGTCCCTTTTATTGGTCCCATATTTTGGGTCCTTAAAGAATTTTTCCTTTTGAAAATCTAATAACATTTCCGACACTGCTCCACTTCCTTCAATCTGTTTAGCAAATAATTGCATGGTGGAGAAATATCTAGTTTTAATTATTATTATTATTATTACTACCGTTATTATTTTATACAAATAAAATTTGAGCGCTGCTACAGGAACCCAAAATATGAGACCAAGTGAGTGGACATGTGAGGTGTCCCCTCCCTATTGCATAATGAGCTGACATGACCAGATCATTATGCAAAAGGGAGGGGACACCTCACATGTCCCATCCCTTTATCTCATATTTTGGATCCTTAAGTTATTTTCATAAAATTTAGAAAAATAAACACCACATGAGAGGTAAAGGGACAAAAATGCAGGTGTACACCATAAATGAGCTGACTTGGATGATATCTCACATGGTCACTTATGTGATAAATTTTGTGACCATCTACACTTTTTTTTTTTTTTGAGGTTTGGGCCATGAACCTCATGGTATCTCCCATGTTTTCATCCTTGTAAGAAAATGAAAATAGTAAGGTGAGGACATCATCTAATGAGGCCAACGTATCATTAGCTATATAGTTCCACACAGGGATCTATCTGCCTTCCCCTTTGTTTTTTGTACTAAATTCTACAAAATATTTCACTGTTCTTGTTCAACCCCATATCATATCAGATCACATAATAAATCTTCAAACGAGGCAACATGGCCTCACCTATTATTACGTCTCAATCACATCACATGCATTCGAGGAGACTCACATGTGCCTCGGTTGGCGAACATCTATCTACATGCGCTACTAGCTTCGTGTAAGCAATAATGTATATATCAAAAAGCTCGCTGAAAGTAATAATAAATAAAGAATCAGAAAACCATTCTCAAAATAATAAATGAATCGAGAGCATAGGAATTTGGGCCATGCACGTTATAACGCGCAATGAAGAGAAAGCCCATAGTGCTACGAGTAAATTTAGCCCAGAATGTTTCTCGGTCAATAAATGCAACTAGCAGTACTCATTACGTGGTCGTCGTTGTATCCGATTGCAATTCTAATCAATGACCAAATAACGCATTGAACTTAACTAAACATAATATCTCCTCTCTTAATCCTCACTAATTACCACTAATCACATAATCTAAACGTTACACCTGTCCGTCTCCTTCTACGTATCACTATAAATTAGCACCAAATCCCTACCAAATCTCATACCTAAACTCCAACCTCTAACCAACATGGCAAAAATTCAGCCATACATCATCCTCTCATTCCTCTTCCTAGCCTCCCCTGCGTGGGCCCGGCCCAGTCGATCCTCACCAAGGAGAACCAAGGCCTTTCCCGGTTGCCTCACCAAGGAGAACAACGGGGGGTAAAACGGACCAATTTGCAAATATCCAGAAAAAAGAGGACTAATTTGTAAATTTTCGAAAATGTCAAAAAAAAATTGCTCACCAGCATATGAGGGAGGCGCGCCATCAACCGATGCAGCAGGAAAACGACCTCTCGATACTCGCGACATAATGGCCTACAGAAAAAGAATTCAAGAGGTCAGATCTAGAAATAAAAATCACTTTTTTATCCCCTAAAAAGGCGAGCTTGAGGCATCAAATCACTCCCTCAACCCTTATATGCGATCCCGCTATTCCATACACTAGATCAAACATGAAATAGATCAAGATTATGGAGATATACCTGAGGGGAAGCTCGAGGATCCGACAAAAATTAGATCTTGGAAGTGCTCGAACCACGCGCTCGAGGGGCTCGAAGGAAAGTCTAAATATGGAAGTTTCGAGGGATTTCTCAGTCAAGGATCAAAAGGAAGGATGAATCTAAGACGAAGATCGAGTTTTGAGGGAGAACGGAGGCTCGAGGGAAGAGAAATTCAAAAAGGAGGCAAAAGGGGGGGCCGGCCCTAGGGTGAAGAAAAAGAAAAGAAAAAGAAACCCTTCTTATATAGGGTGAACCGGTTTTGGGCCGAACCGAACCGAACCGAACCGGACCAGACCCAATTCAAACCAAAACTCAAATTGAAGTCGAACCGAGCATCGAAACGACTTCAAATCGAGCGACGATTCAACCCATCACTTACTCACTCTTCTCCTACATGTTCGGAAGAGTCGGAGGATTTTTTGAACCGATTTACTGCCATTTTTGGCTCATTTTAAGCCGGTTCAGCGCATTTGGGCGCAGAAAACACTCCGAAAAGTATACGAGTATAAACTGCCTACAGGCCGATGGAACGGCCCAATGCTGGGACTCACTGATGGAGCTCAAATCGTGCAGTGGTGAAGTCGTTCTCTTTTTTGTCAACGGCGAGACGTATCTCGGTCCAAGCTGTTGTCGGGCAATTCGGGTCATCGAGCACAAGTGTTGGGCCGCTGATGCTATGTTAACAACGTTGGGCTTCACTGCTGAGGAGGGTGATGTGCTTAGGGGCTTCTGTGATGCCGAGGCTTCGGGCTCCGGCCCAGCTGCTAATCATGGGCCGGCAAATTGATAATGTTGAAGCGTGGGTCTGGTAGATTAGTATCTGAGTTGAGTTCGGCCTGTCTGGTTTGCTTGAGTGTGTGAACTCTGTGCATTGTCAGTTGCTAGGGAGGCGCCCTTTGTTTGTCTACGTGGTTTGGTAGTATACTAGTATGCAATGAATAATGTGGCTTTTTATGATTGTTTTTCTCCCGTATATTGCCTCGTTTTTAGATTTCGATCAAGCAAATAAAAATAAACTTTTAAATTGCAGGGAATGTTACAGGAGAAGAAACAACGCATTTGTTGCAGAAAATTAGCCATTAAACTTGCTAAAGTAAAGAGAGAGAGAGTGTCCTAGGTAAATTTCCCTTGAGTTAATATTGAGTGTGCACATATATTTATACAAGTAGAAGAGGGTGATGTGTGTTCTCACAACCAATGTGGGACTAAAAACCCACTACTAACACTATTATCAACAGCCACCCTCTCCTCTCAAACTCATGTTGGATCAAACAAAGTGAGTTTGAGTATAAGAAACTAGAACCAATGAACATGTAAGACATTTGTGAAGAAATCAGCAAGCTCGTCGGCAGATGACACACGAGGAAGTAGAATTGTCTTATCATTAATGTGTTACCTCTTATTGTATATCCAAATACATTATTCATTATCTGATTGGTGTTGTAGATAGTGTATATCCAAATACTTATTCGTTATCTGTTTACTTGCCCTGGATTTGCATCTTTCTTTCCAAGAAATGCGTTTTTATTGCTGTGTTACCTCTTATTGTATAGGATTCAAATCCTCACAAATTAGATTCAGGTCCTCTCCAATTAGATAATAATGGGAGAGAGCCTAATTATCCAATTGCTACAGTCTATTCCTGCTTCAAGGGATAAAATGAATCCACATGGAATTTTCACTATTATAGAAGTAATTTTTTAAATAATAATAAAATCTTACGTGACCTTACCCTAGCCCATGAAATTGAAATGGACAACTAAAAATTAAGGTAATTGAGTTCTCTCTAATTACCACCTAATTGAAGTGGATCTCTATACAAAAGTATTTGTTGCATCTAGTTTGGTTCAAGGTAACAAATGTGATATTTTTTTTTCTACAGCAAGAAAATCTAATTATCAGCAAGAAATCTAATTATACTTCTCAATTAACATGTTTTAAACTAAAAATTTGATTACGATATTTAATTACTATGGAACTGTACAGTGCCCGTTATGGCTCCCTCGCACAAACATAAGAAATTGATTCTATGCACATTTTAAAATATGAACTATACACATTAAAAATATTATCATTCCCCTTTTGTGCAAATAATAGAGTGCATTATTTATTTCCTATGCACATAAGTTTCATGTAAATTGATTCTATCTCATTCGTTATATTAATTAATAGGATGGAGGAAGATCAAAATTTGCCCATTTTATATTTTCATCATGAGGACTTCGATGATAATCTTTTGATTCGCATAATTGGATTAGCTGTTGAGGTTGCAGATCTAATCACAAAGGTATCAGGACTTCTATCACAAGAGTTCATAGCAAATACACTTAGTTTCCGACATCCTCAATGTGGTATTACAGTTCTTGGTCTCACATACTTACAGTCCAAGGTGTATAATCATCCACAAGATTTTTGTAGAATTTACCGCATGTACCCAAATTGCTTCATGAAGTTATTCAATATCTTGAGAGAGTGGGGCCATATACAGGATACATACCATATTAGTGTTGAGGAGATGATCATTATTTTTCTTCTCACGGTTATCAGAATCAACGATACTCTATTGCAACTGATAGATTTGATCGTTCAAAATGAACTATCAATGTATGTTTCAATAAAGCATTATATGCCCTAGTATCTTTAGCATCATGCTTGATGGCACCACGTCTTCAATGTGAAGACCACTACTGCCAACTCCAAGTCATGTGTGGGATAATTCTGCTCATGAGTCATCAGCTGCAGCGAGATGTATGTCACTACTCTCTAGGTCTGCATCAAAATGCCTCCTAGACCCGATAACGATGCATCAGTGTAGACGACAAAGGTCTTATCACTGCTCGGAATGATCAACACTGGTGTTGTAGTCAACTTAATCTTCAAAGTATTAAAGGCCTTCTGGCACTCTGGTCCCCAAACAAACTGAACACCCTTCTTCATAAGGTGTGTCAGTGGTGCAACAATCTTTGAAAAGTCCTGAATGAACTTCCTGTAATAGCCGGCCAAACCCAAAAATCTATGAATCTCCGTAACGATCTTCGGTGGCTCCCAATCAAGAACTGCCTCTACTTTGGTTGGATCAACTGAAATGTCCTCCTTGCTAATCACATGGCCCAAAAATCTGACTTCGAAAAGCCAAAACTCACACTTGCTAAATTTAGCATAAAACTGGTGCTCCCGCAAAGTCTGCAATGTCAGATGATGATGTTGCTCATGCTCGACCTCTGATCTCAAATAAATGAGGGTGTTATTGATAAAAATGATCATAAACTGGTCCAAATATGGACGGAAAACCCGCTTCATCAAATTCATGAATACCGCGGGTGCATTGGTCAGTCCAAATGGCATGACAAGAAACTCGAAAGACCCATATCGAGTCAGAAAGGCGGTCTTGGGAATATCCATCTCCCGAACCCACAACTGATGATAGCCAGATCGAAGATCAATCTTCAAGAAATATTGTGCTCCCTACAACTGATCGAATAAGTCATCAATCCTCAGTAGTGGATACCTATTCTGGATGGTGACCTTATTCAACTTACGATAATCTATACACAAACGCATATTGTCGTCCTTCTTCTTCACAAAGAGGACTAGTGCTCTCCATGGAGAACGACTCCGGTGAATAAAATCCTGAGATAAAAGCTCATCTAACTGAATCTGTAGCTCCCTCATCTTAGTAGGTGCCATATGATAAGGTGCTCGGGATATTGGTGCGTGTCCGGCTGCAACTCGATACAAAACTCAACCTCTTTCATTGGAAGCAATCCAGGTATGTCCTGAAAGACATCCTGATACTCTGAGGCTACTCGTGTTTCGCTCAAATTAGCACCCCAATCCCGCATCATCACCTCCTCGACGTATGCTAGAAATAATTTCGCAAACTGGTTGCCCCGTGAGGTCGCTACAATCAACTCAGACCCATCGAATGCTCGCAAACTGACTATCTTCGTAAAACAGTCGATACTAAAATGGTAGAAAGATAACAATCCATACCAAGAATCACATCGAACCCGAACATACGTAGGATGATCAAATCGACCACAAACTCAGACTCATCTAAGCTGATAATACATCTACTACAAATGTTCTCTAGAAGCAATACATCACCTAGAGGGGTGGAAACTGACAAATAAACATTTAGAGGCTATGCAACTAGCTGGAGTCTAATCATGAAATCATAGGAGATGAAAAATGCGAAGCTCCTGAATCGAAAAGAATACGGGTTAGGAAGGAGTTCACAAGGAACATACATTCCACAACGGTCCCACTCGCATCATGATCACGCGGTACGACTGCATAAACTCTGCCTAAAGCTGTGGTCTGTTGCGCCTAAGTGTCTAGAATGTATGGGACTATCTTGTTGGACCCTGGGGGGTGAATAGAGTCAATGCTAATCTAATTCCGATTTTAAGCTAATTAAAAACTTTCTTGATTAATTAATTCTTGCAAAAGATATATGAGTGAGTTATGAGCAAAATAAATATACACAAAGCAAACTCAAACGCAATAATATGACCATGGAGTTTAGACCTTCCATCCAACGTCTCCGCTCCCCACTCCTGAGGAGAACCCACTATCACGACACAACCAGTTTGGAAGCCGGAATTTCTCTACACACTCGGTTTTCTAGTTCATCGAAAACTCTACAAGACACTCACAATGAACATACACAAACTACAACCTCAAGTGTTGGTCCTCACGTATCGCCTCCCTCAAGTGCTCGGCTTTACTACCTCTCACTAGGATTTACTGCCGACACCACTCCTCTCGGTATTGACTACGTCCTCACCACATACTCCTCTCGGTGTAAATATGTATTACAAAGTTATTCTCACAAATAAAGCTCAAGTACAATGATTTGTTCTCTACCAATGAATAAGAACATTATGAAGCTCACTCTCACTAAATCACTCACCACAACCCAACAATATATTGTATGAATAATATTAAAAGCTCAATTGAGGTGTGAGTGATAAATGAGAATAATAAAATTTTACCTCAAATAGAACTAGCTAAGATATGAACATGAAAATCAAATAATAAATAAGCTAGATAAATGAGTTAGATATCTTCTCTATAAACACAAGGAGTTTTAGGAATGATGATGAGGAAGAATTACTCAATTGAAATTAAGAGCCTCCTTGTGAAAAACTTCTCTTTTGAAATAAAACTTAAAACAAGGCTAAAACACCTCTTAAACACTTATAAAACTTGTTAAAATAATTTTCTTGGTTGGTTGGAAACTTGAATGCAATGGGGTATTTATAGCAACCCAAAACATCACTAAAAACACAAGTAAAAAGACCAAAAACCCATTAGAAAATAAAACAGGGAACTAACCATTACTGTGCAACGGCTATCTTGGCGGTCGACCGCAGCGCCATGGCCGGTCGACCGCGAAAGGCTGAAAAACACAACTGGGTCTCTGGACAATTTGCGGTCGACCGTCGCCACCATTCCAATTGACCACGAACAACTGAAAAACCAGAGTTGGTCTCTGGATAATGTACGGTCGACCGCAGCGACATACGCGGTCGACCGAAAACTGATATATGAAAACAACAGGTTTGAAAATGGACTTTGAGCACATGTAAAAAATAATAAATGTTATCCAAAATTTGTGAAACTTTGGGAAAACTTTATAAACATAAGAATAGACATGTTTGAAAAGAAATTTTTGGAATTTCATTTGTAAAAAAATCATCATTTTTGCAAAGTGTACATAATACGTGTTTTACATGAAACTTAAAAAATGAATTTTGACAAGTAGAAATATGTTAAAACTTCATGAAATGTTTTTATACATATTATAAAGCATGAAAGTAATATAAACAAGTGCAATAAACTAATATTGCATTGTTTTAACAAATAAACTCATTTTGTAAGAGAAATAAAAATTGTGTGTGTATATATATATATTGAGCTTGAAATATATTCACACAATATACGTTACAAAATTACTAATATACCTAAGTGATTACGAACACGGCTTGATCTTGAATCTTTAATTCTTTGATATGAACCTGTAACAAGCTATAATCAGTAGGAAACAAGTTAGCTATAAATTATTTGTAAAATCATCAAAACAAGAGAAGAGTGTAGGCTCAAAAACTAGAGTCCTAACAATCTCCCCCTTTTTGATGATGACAAACAATTTATGAAATATATATGAAATGGAAATACAAACTCATAAATAAACCACAAACCAAATCATTTCTCCCCCTTTTGGCAACATCAAAATGGGGAATATACTACATTAGAGTAAACCTCCCCCTACATTTATGCACAGGTTAGAAAATATGTATAGGCAAAAACTCCCCTCTGTCAAAATGCATGAGTGATATTGAAGATAAGCCATAAGAAATTCACACTCAAGAGCCAAGCACACAAGGTAAGCATATAAATGCTTCTCTCCATAAAGTACATGTATATTCATAAAATAAATATGACCCAATCACTACATTTTTAAGGACCATCCACATAAAAAATCACAACAACACAAAAAAGATAGTGTTGGTCATAAGATTCATCATTTAATTCCATAACCACCATCACATTGTTTACTACATGATGTTTATAGAAACTCATAAACTAGCATCCATCATAACCACAAAATCATACAAAAGTTTAGTTCCACCAAAAAGCTCACATAGTTTTAAACAAGTGTAAGTAAAAGTTATTACAACTTAAGTTTGTCAACTAAAACATAGTTCAAAATATGAAAAGTGTCCACAAAACATAAGAAGACACATCAATCACCACCATCAGAAGAGCCATCACCATCAGATCCTGTCTCTGAGCCAGATTCTTCATCAGAACCGTCGTTAGAACTAGAAGCTGAGCCGAAACCAGAGCCAGAAATAGAAACTGGAGCCGAAATCCCAAGGGACTGACGCTGGAGCTTGAGGATCTCCCTCACGTCCCGCTGGAGGCTGGAAACTCTAGCATCTAAACTGTCTAATCGATGAACTACCTCGCTACCCGGAATAGGAGTTGTGCGAGTACGAGGATGAGGCCTGGAGCTAGAGGAAGGAGTTCTGGATGAAGATGCACCAGAAGAGGGGATAGCAACCAATGTAGGGGCAGATATGGGTGCATCAAGATGCATCCTAGTGAGGGTTGTCTTATCAAAGAATTCTTTACTAGGTTCTGCCTTAGGTTCATTGGAAAGATCAACACCGAAGTGTTTGAAGATAATGGTAAGGAAGGACCCAAAAGGTAGGAACTTATGTTTACTAAGCATATTCTCTAAGAAGACACTCCCCCAATTTACCCTGGCATGAGCAAAGATAGCATAAACGGCATTGACTTTGTCCAGAGCAAAATGATCGAAACTCCCAGTTTTAGGAATTAAATTGTGGGCAATGATCTTGGTAACTATTTTAGTAGAGGGACTCAAAGTGTTATTATTCATGGGATATGAGTAACCAGGGCGAAACATCACAGAATCAACAAAAGGATAATTTCGTTCAATGGTCATAAGGTCAACATAGGTTCTAAGAGCCCTATTACCGTCAGCAGTAATGAAAACAGTAGAATTTGAATAAAATAGATAAACGAGAAAAGAATAGGTAGGCTCCTTATTCTTATAATCTAATAACTTATAGAGGCCAATATATGCAAAAAGTTTAGGGATATTACAGGACACTAGATCATCATAATTTATAGTCCTACCAGATAAAATTTTCAATTTGCATAATTCCCTATACTTGGGAACAAGATGAGGAAATCTAAGGTAGTCCTCATAGTGAATGGCATTAGGCAAAGGGTCTCTATCAGTCTTAGATCTCTTCTTGGGGGGCATTATGATCAAGAAAATCTAAGCAACAATAGATTAAACAAGGAACCCTAAAACAACTTAGAACAAACCCTAGAGGAACTAAAAAAGATAGAGGATATACCCAGGTTGATAGAGAGATCCCGAGGAAGAAGAGTGGTGTTAACGCGGACGACCAGAGTTGGAACGACGGTAGACCGTGAGAGAGGAGCTAGGAGTTAGGGTTTGAGGAGAGAAATTTTGGAACGAATGAAATGAGAGAGAGAGAGAGGGATCAGGCTCATATGAGAAAAAAATGCAATGGTCCAGATACGTTTAGGCAGAGGATAGATGGTGGAGATCGAATCAGGTCACAGAAACCAAAACCCAAACCTGAAAAAAAATTGGGTTCAGTTTTAATCCTGTACGGTCAACCGCACTGGGTGCGGCGGTCGACCGCAAAAAGTCTAGTGACTAAACCAAAAAATAATTCTTCGTCTGGTCGACCGCCGAGTCACTCTTGGTCAACTGCAGAAGATCCAGAATCATATCATACATGAAAATTTTACAAAATTTTAAAACTTGTTTCAATAATCTCAACTATTTATATATTAATAATATGTACAAGAGATCAGAAAATATATTCAATATGTAATTCATGAAAATTTCATATATAAAATATTTTAATTGCAAATAACATTTGAAAGCATGAAAATAAAAAACAACCAAAACTCATATTATTTGAAAATTTGAAATTAAGCACATTTTGGTACCCAATTTTTTTCGGTACCAATAGGATTAGGGACATAACCCCTATCATTTAAATTCAAGGCCCTTGGGTTACGAACACATTTGGACGTGTATGGTGCACGAGTACGGTCAAAACAAAATTCATATACATAACCTTTTTGATTGTAATGCGTGCAATGAAGAGGTCTAAAAGGTTTATGTTAATCCATAGGTGGTGCGCGATAATCATTTGCTAAAATAGATTTATCTTGAAAATTATTTCGCAAATGAGAAACTCTCTTCAAATCAAAACAAAATTTGCTCAAATGACCAAAACGAACACAAAATTCACACTTATACACATGAGCATATTTATGATAATCACTATTTGTGTGTACATGTGTATGAGGTGAAGAAGCTTGATGGGATGCACAAACATGATTAGGCTTGATAGGCTTTTGTGCATCATAATAAAATTTAGCAATATGGCCTTTTTGGCCGCAAATAATACACTTATGAATTTTGTTATACTTGTGTGCATAGTGAATAGGTTTCTTGGAAATATTTTAGTAGGACTTTGCACACAAGTCCACAAACTTTTCATTATTAACAATGCATATTTTTAATGTTGAATCTAAAGTAGATATTTTATTTTTGACATGATTCAACTCATCAAATTTTATATATGCATTGTCATTAGAAGTAGAACATTCATGATCATTTTTAAATGAATTAAACTTATTTCTTACGGTTCTCAACTTCCAATATAGCATCATACTTTTCATGAAGCAAGTTAGCATTCTCTAATTTTAATTTTCTATTGCTTTCTTTAAGATTTATATTTTTATTTGCAATGGAATCAAACTTAGTAGTTAGAGCTTCATGAGTGGATTTCAAATCAACATGCTTGCTTTTTGAACTTTTAAAATTAAGTTTTAGATTTTTATGTTCATGCAACAATCTTTCATATTCATATGCAAGCTCATCAAAAGTTAAATCATCATCATTTTCGGATTCATGTACCTCATTAGGGCTAACGCCTAGTGGTCGTATGTGTGATGATGAGGCTCCCTTAGAACTCGAAGCAGAATCCTCCAAAGCATGTCGGATGCCTCCAAGTCCCTTGATGTGCTTCTATTAATTTCCACAAAGTGTAAGCACTATAAAAAGAATCAAGTTTGTTAGAAAAAGATAAGCCGAAGACATTAATTAAGAATTCTAACAAAGACACGTTCATAACAAACAATATATTATCATTATTACTCCACTTGGATTTCTCCATAGTGGGTACAATATAGGCATAATCTATAATTTCCCAAATATCAATATTAGTAGATCTAGCAAATAGCTTAAATCTAATACACCATTATGCATAGGGGGAATTACTTATTCTAGGAGCAATATTAGTTGCATAACCAAGATTAGGTGATCCGTGCATGTTTATGATATATATGCAAGCAAGCAATAAATAAAATTATCAAAACTAGATTAGCAACAATATAGAACTTGGATCTTTAACTCAAGGTGATTAGACCTTAAATCAAAGAGCACTAAACTCTAATACCAGCTGTTGGACCCTAGAGGGGGGGGGGGTGAATAAGGTCAATGCTAATCTAATTCCTATTTTATGCCAATTAAAAACTTCCTTGATTAATTAATTCTTGCAAAATATATATGAGTGAGTTATGAGCAAAATAAATATACACAAAGCAAACTCAAACATAATAATATGATCACGGAGTCCGGACCTTCCGTCCAACGTCTCCGCTCCCCACTCCCGGGGAGAATCCACTATCACGACACACCCGATTTGGGAGCTGGAGCTTCTCTACACACTCGGTTTTCTAGTTCACCGAAAACTCTACAAGACACCCACAATGAACATACACGAACTACAACCTCAAGTGTTGGTCCTCACATATCGCCCCCCTCAAGTGCTCGGCTTTACTATCTCTCACTAGGATTTACTACCGACATCACTCCTCTTGGTATCGACTACGTCCTCACCACACACTCCTCTCGGTGTAAATGTGTATTACAAAGTGATTCTCACAAATGAAGCTAAAGTACAATGATTTGTTCTCTACCAATGAATGAGAACACTATGAAGCCCACTCTCACTAAATCACTCACCACTACCCAACAATATATTGTATGAATAATATTAAAAGCTCAAATAAGGTATGAGTAATAAATGAATACAATAAAATTCTACCTCAAATAGAACTAGCTAAGATATAAATATGAAAATCAAATAATAAATAAGCTAGATAAAGGAGTTAGAAATCTTCTCTATAAACACAAGGAGCTTTAGGAATGATGATGAGGAAGAATTCCTCAATTGAAATTAAGAGCCCCCTTCTTGTGAAAAACTTCTCTTGTGAAACAAAACTTAAAACAAGGCTAAAACACCTCTTAAACACTTATAAAACATGTTAAAATAATTTTCTTGGTTGGTTGGAAACTTGAATACAATGGGGTATTTATAGCAACCCAAAACATCAGTAAAAACCCAAGTAAACAGACCAAAAACTCATTAGAAAACAAAATATGGAACTAGCCATTACTGTACAATGACCGCAGCGCCATGGCCGGTCGACCACGAAAGGCTGAAAAACACAACTGGGTCTCTGTACAATTTGCGGTCGATCACCGTGACCACTCCGGTCGACCGTGGATAGCTAAAAAACTAGAGTTGGTCTCTGGATAATGTGCGGTCGACCGCAGCGACATACGCGATCGATCAAAAACTGATATATGAAAACAACAGGTTTGAAAATGGACTTTGAGCACATGTAAAAAATAATAAATGTTATCCAAAAGTTGTGAAACTTTGGGGAAACTTTATAAACATAAGAATAGACATATTTGAAAAGGAATTTTTGGAATTTCATTTTTCATTTGTAAAAAAGTCATCATTTTTGCAAAGTGTACATAATACATGTTTTACATAAAACTTAAAAAATGAATTTTGACAAGTAGAAATATGTTAAAACTTCATGAAATATTTTTATACGTATTATAAAGCATGAAAGTAATATAAACAAGATCAATAAACCAATATTTCTTTGCTTTAACAAATAAACTCTTTTTGTAAGAGAAATAAAAAATGTGTGTGTGTATATATATTGAGCTTGAAATATATTCACACAATATACATTACAAAATTACTAATACACCCAAGTGATTGCGAACATGACTTGATCTTGAATTTTTAATTCTTTGATATGAACTTGTAATAAGCTACAATCAGTAGGAAACAAGTTAGCTATAAATTGTTTGTAAAATCATCAAAACAAGAGAAGAGTGTATGCTTAAAAACCAGAGTCCTAACATATCTATCCTTACGATACCTCCTAAATAGCTCGCACCTGCCCCTCAATCCTCAAAACTGCTGGTGGTGCCTCAAGCCTTAACTGCTGGTCCTAACCTCGGCCCTGTGCTCAGTTATGCTACTGCTGATTCTGATTCTTGCCTTGCTGGCCTCTTACTGGTGCGTTGCGGCACTCTGATGCTTTATGTCCAAATTTATGGTAGTTGTAACAACCACCCTTGAATTTATGCTAATGCTGAGGTGCTCTCTGATCATGTTGAGGTCCATTCTTATGAGGGCATTATTGCTGCAAACCCTTACCTGTTTCCATAGAGTCCCTGGTCTGTAAGAGCAGACTTGAAACAAATCTGTTAATAGAGGTTTAGGGGTTGTTTGGTTCGTATTGTAAGAAAAATGAAAGTGATTTCTATGTTTAGTCAATATTTATATCTATATCTATACTAGAACTTTGATACGCGTAAATGCACGTGCTATAAAAACATTTTATTTTTGCATATATGAAGATAATTTCATCTTTTTATAGAGAGTGTGCATTTAACTCTTTAATCCTAAGGTCCTTCGCCGATTTTCTTTATGTATTAGTATAAATAAATCATGTGAAGAAAACATGCTTTTATGTGAGCTCCTTTTTTTATGACACTAGTTGGATTGCACGTGCAATGCACGTGGTAAAATTCTTAAAATTATTTTAATTATAATGATAGAATTTGTATAAATTTATTGAATGTAATTCTAAATGTTTGAACAATAAAATTATTTGTAGGGATCAATTATGTGATATTAGAGTTGTTGTATCTACAAGGCGATGAATCAATCAATACTATAAACAAGAATATACATAAAACTAAATTTTGATGATGTGTATGTAAATCCAAGCTTAAATTTTGATGATGTGTATGTAAATCCAAGCATATAACGTTTTAGCATTTCTAAGTCTTTGCACTAATTTCTTTGAAAAGCCTTGGAAATTCCTTTCATCTCAAAGCTTATGATTGCACTTTGTGTTTCATATGTATTTGCCATAGTTCTTTTCCCTTTTGCTTTGCTATCCATTGATCATTAACTGTGCAGTGTATCGTTTTGCTTGGCTTGGTTGCCTTCTCTCCATCTTGGTGTTATTTTGTGCCAAGTGGTTTTGTGTTTGGTTCACTAATCTCCACAACTCCATTAGAGACGACTGATATCTCATTGGAAGGAGATTGCATAATTTTGTCAAGGACCCTGTCGATAAGCGTAATGAACAAGCAACAATCATTCCCCAAATACAAGTCAATGTGAATCCTATATATTTTGCTGGATTGATTCAGATTGAGCAAGTAGCAGATGATGTGATGAGGCTCAGGCAAAAAAATAAACCACATCTTTAGCATCAAAATGTATGTATAGTAATGTTAATTTATTTAAAAATTGTTATATTGAAAATTGGTTCATACCCAAAACGCAAGCACAATAAAGAGTTAGTTGACTGGCGCCATTCATGATTCAGGCTCTGCCGACTTGTTATGCTAAGAAGAAGGCCCTCCAGCATAGAAATTATGGTTTAGGCGTGAGTTTAGGAACCCAGCAAGCCAGACGACATCCCCAATCCTGTACCAAAAAGAATTTGAGCTTCAGAATGCTATTAACCCACCTACAATATAATAAAAGAATAGTTATGGGAGTATTTACTTTTGTAAAGAATTGATTCATCTTTTTTTAAAGGTAAATGAAACTTTTATTAACCTGTGAACGTTCATGTACAATCAAAAACTGGGCATACCCAGCTATACAACATTCTCTACGAAAGAATCAAGCAATCCACTCAACTCACAAAACCAAGAAACAACTACAACTTGACCATCCAAAACTGGACCTGTGAAGGCTGATTACTATGTAACATTCTAGCTATAATATCAACGTTAATCCTCTTCACAATGACATTAACCCTGCTAATACAAGACCGAAATCTCCTAGCATTTCATTCTCTCCAAATATGATACAAAGCAGCAGCAAAGGCAGCACACAAGATCTTTGTAATAGCTCTACCATCTGCATGAGAAATAAACCAAGCAATCTCACCGAGCCATGGCAAAAGATATCTCTCAATGCAAATCCAACATAAAATTATCTTCCAATTTATTACAGAGAAGGGGCGTTGAAAAAAAAAAGATGAGCCAAATCCTCATGAACATAATTACCAAATGCACTTGCTCTCATAAATTATATTGAGATGCCTGCTTTGAGTTAGAAGCCTACACCAAAAAGCAATCCACATGATAAAAGCGTGTTTAGGCATAGCTAACCTCTCCTTATAATATTAGACCATGACACAAGGGGATATCTCTATGTAGAAAGCGGTGGACTGTAGAGCCTTAGCCATAGAGAACTTGAGTGCAATCGTCCATCCACCAAATTTAATAATCACAGCCTCCATGGATCCACACTTCACTATCAATCTCTAATGCTCAGGATCTATTTCTTCTAGTCAATAGACAACAAAGCCTTTAATGATTGCAAGTCATAAGTTGTGTTACTATCCTCCATTCCATCTCACTTTGCAGGTTTTCTCGCTTGGAAGCAATTGCATCTATCTCATCAATTAATATGATTAATAGAGCAGTTCTATATGCCTCTTTAAAACGGCCTCTTATAGTTTCTTCAGAAGCACCTACAACAATCATGAGGAGCAGTTCTATATGCCTCTTTAAAACGGCCTCTTATAGTTTCTTCAGAAGCACCTACAACAATCATGAACAAACTTAAAATAAATTGATAATTGATATTAAAATAAATTGATTTTAAAATTTAAAAATGTCATTTAGTCATGAACTAAATAACAGTAATCACTTAGCATTTCCTATTGCATGTAGAATGTGGAAGAAGCATATTGGGAAATTAAAATGATAAGGATTTTCTTCAGATGCATTGTTCATGTTCTTTGCTAGGTTTTGCAGATTTATCTGTGCTTAAGGATCTATAAAAAAGATTATGATTTTTACACATAAACACGAAATAAAGAAAGACAAAAACACATAAATATTGTGGAAAAAGGGCAAAAGCAAAAGAAAGTAAGGCTTTATGCTCTCAGTTATAAATTACAATCTGCATGTCTGATGAGATATCCATGATCTAACACCAATAATCCCACACCCACCAATAATCCCTCATGCATTGTCTAACTTCAATAGGCTCACACCTACACAATAAACTCGCAAAGAGAGAACGAAAAATGAGCTTTTATATCACAAACAGTTGAAAAAGCAAAGAGATGAAATCACAATGGAAAGTTTTAGTCTTGCCTTGTACCCAAGCTTGAGATGATGATCAATGCTTATTTTGAGGTAACGAAGAGCAAGCCTCTGACCATCTACCTTGATTATGTACTTTGCACAAGTCTTACCTGGTGGAGGATGAGTGTCATATTCTACAAGTTCTTTCAATCTGACAATAAACAAATCAAGTATCAGCTAAATTAAATTGGTACCTGAGATGTGGAAAATGGAAATAGTTGAACATTATCAGAATAAAATAGATTATACCGTTCAATGTTATACGGAGTCACGGTTTTTGGGTACGTGCAATTTATAAGTCACAGATTTTCAATGTTAAACTTGATAGTTGAATATACCTAGTCCATCTAATCTGGTAAATAATGTCTCACTCGAGGGATCCTGAAGAAATTTTTTTGGTTTAGCCATTATATCAACAGAGAAATAAAGAGCAAACAGCTCATAAATATACATGCTTAATTCCTGGATGTAAATGAACTGTGGAAAACCACACTGGATCCTCATTCTCTATAAAGATTTATAAAGTTACTGCTCCCTCTACTTCCTCATGTCATGTTGACGTCTATGTGAGAGTTAGCTGGTCATGATTATTTCATCTGATGAACTACCCAAACCCACCAATCTTCTATAAAACCCAGCAACAGGTTTCATGAGTTTTAAACAAAAATATTCAGAAGATCTTACGGTTTCCAAACCAGGTCCCCTTACTGAATGACCATGGCAGAGGCTGGGGAACTTCAAGGAAATCACTTTCATCATCATGCCTCCATAGTCACCGAGTTTATAACATGCAAGTTTTTTTATTGATTTTGTGGCACTTATGTACACAATATTGTGTCCTACACATGCTACAGGTAGAAAATATTGGTACTCAAATTGAATAATAAAAGTGCTTTATGATTCCATCCTCTTCATGATCCTAACCACTGGGCCTGTTATGTATGGATAAGTAATACACAAAATTTTTAAGGCTTCTATATTCCTCATATTATCTTAAATCATTTTTAGATCTAGTAAAACAACAAAGCATTATTGCTTGTGCATTGGTGCCTGCATTTTTTGATCGATATTTCTATCAACATAGACAACATCAAGAGCCTATGATACAAACAGATCTAGAAAAGAAAACGGTTTTCAGGTTCCAAACAATTCAAAGCATTTGAATCCAAACAGAAGAACAAATATGAAAACGTTGATAGCTAGACGTGGCATATCCAAGCTGAGAGAACAGCACAAGGCCTGGCACTTGTCCGATGGCTTCAGTTTATTGCTTAAAAGAAAAGCAGATTTGAAGATTCTGGCAAGAAAGTAGCAGCAATTAAACAGTATCAAAACAATGAGGAAAGAAGACAAGGAGATCCACAGGGTTGAAATTTGTAGGGAATCACTGCAAAAGAAAAAAGTCCAAAATTATATTAAGGGGATTGGAGCAGCGCACAGGGGTTGGAAGCATGTAAAATGTACACGAAAACAATATAATTTTAATAAATCTTAATTAGAAGACTAAGTTTATAATAACTTGCCTTTGTCTAAAAGAAGGAATGCGGGAAGGACAAACTTTTGGGTTTCTTTCACCGGCGAAGTCCTGGAAAGGCTTTTTATGCTAGAGCACCAATATGATTTCTTCATGTTGTATATGTCTCTCTTGTTAAAAGGCATAAACAACTGTGTAGCATAAGAAATAAAGTACTAAAGATCAAACAACAAAATCCATGCGTGACATTATGGCTCATAGCTATGCAAGCTTCTCATAGTTGCTTCAATCAAGGTGTTTGGTCAATTCACATCGGGGTCATGCCAAGTTTAGTCTTTTGCCCTTAACTAACTCTGCTTAATCATGTAAATCTCTAGCGATATGATAACATTTGTGTTGCCAACACAGTCCGCAAATGATGCTGGAAAGAGTTTTGACTAGTGTAGCCATAAAATATAGTCATTATCATATCAATGGAAGGGCATGTAGTATTAGCTAATGGATTGTATGAATACAATAGCTATTTTTCTTTTTTAAACAGATCTAGCCTCTGCCTATCGCAATGTTCCTTCGTAGTAAATCTCTCAGCTTGCCACCAATTTATAGCAATTACAAAGATTTGTTTCATGTGATGTGGCCAACATCTAAGGAAAACAAGCAGCGCTACACTAGTTCAATTAAATAGGAGATGAATCGAAAATTAACCAAATAGTTAAAGTGATTTATGGATCATGCAAAGAAAGCATAAATACATTTGTTTCCAATAGATGGAATATACAGTATTGTATTAACAAGTTTAATCAATTTTTCCATGTGGGCAGTAGAGTAGATAACATACTCGAGGCTTCTATTTTGTTCTGGTGGAGAGGAGCTTAGAGTTGAAGTAGCTTCAAAAGCAATCTCCTTGTCCTTTCTTCTAATTTTAACTGACCGTGAATTGTTTGAATTTTTATTATTGTCAACATCTTTGCCTGTGAAGAGTATAAACATGAAAACATTTAAAAAATCAACTTTATATATGGGAAAATGTTAACAAAAAGTAAGGTTTTATTTGAGATTGATGAAAATGCGAGAATGAGGAACGCAAGTAGATTACTGACCAGAGAGAGAGAGAGAGAGAGAGAGAGAGAGAGAGATTATTATCTCATGATTGAAAGGAATTAACAATATTAAACATGCATGTCAAAACTCCGAACAGTAAGCCAAGATTGGTCATTGAATACCATTGCAGATTTGCAGTCCATTGATCCTCAATGATTTAACGGTAAAGATATAACAGTTTTCACCAATTTATCCTTTTAACACTTTTCAAAAAAAAAGACACCTTTAATTTCACTTTAGCATATATTACAGCATATGTGTACCCGCAATATGAAATTCAATTGAAATCCTCATGGAAGGAACAAACATGATGCTATGTAAAGAACAAGTCTCATAAACATAATTGTGAGCTCTCTCTGATTATAATCAAACTATGGGTAGACTTTATTAGGCATGTAAGTTGAAGGAAATACATTTCCCCAGAGAGAACATAAAATGAATTTCTTTTTAAAAAGAGTAGAAAAAGAGGAAAATATCAAGATAGTTTAATTGGGAGGTTTAAGATCTATTTCTAGTACATTTATAACCAGTCATATTTTGTTGAAAAGAGGAAAATGGTAAAAGGGCAATTAGCAAAATCCTAACAAAAATGATTTTAACATTTTCCTCTTCTCAACAAACAACAACTGACTGTAAATGTATTGGAAATAGTTCTTGCACCTCCCAATTAGACTATCTTGATTTTTTTTTTCTACTTTTCTCAAAAAGAAATTCATTTATATTCTCTCTGGGAGTCTCTTTCGACTGGTTTCAAAAGGATGATTGCAAGAAATTAAAAGGTTGACGCATATTAGAATGTTTATATCTTTGGTTTGAGATTGCTAGTGCACCACAATTTTGAGCATGCATTACAAGTTGCTGATGGTGGGTGCAACATTCTCTAATACAGCAAACACCACTATGAATTGACCGTGCATCGAGTACACTATTGTGCAAAAAAATGCTCCACATTGTTTGAAACATGACTATTATGCACCTCAAATGTTTTCCTGACTTTTTGAACCAACTTAATGATATAATAGCAAAAGTAAATAATCCCAAACCTTTCTTTAATAAAATTTATTAGAAGTCAAAACCTTTTCTTTCCAAACTCAAACCGAATTTATTCAGTGAATTAAATTCCTTTCCAGATTTTATCTTCTCTCCATTTCAAACCTATCGTCATCAGAAAATAAGAACTACGTCAAAAAAGACATAAATGAAGTTCCCAACTTCATCATTGCGCATATCTACGCTACTGAGACCAAATTTTTGAGTGTTTAATTCACAATGTATGACAAAAAGGTGCAAACTTTACAGGATCATATATTCATCTTTGTCAATGACCTTCTTCAGCCTACTCCACCTTTACGCTTTTCGTCAAGTGATTTATTTACTCTATCTTATACCATACACATCTAAGGCATCGTTACCCACTTACCCCTATATTTTTGGATCAATGATATATAAACCACATGGTCAAAAACATTAACAAAAATGGAACTTGGTGACAGGGACCTAGCAATTCCTTAACTTGCTCAAGTCTAGATACGGGAAAAACACAGGCCAAGTGGAAAGCTACAATGAAGAAGAGACCAAAATGAGCCTTACAAACATTTATGAGCACTTGCCATTATGGTAATGTAACTAATGCTAGCCAATTATAAAAGCATATTTATGGCCTGCTATCTGTATGACATGTTCGGAGGTCTATTAAAAAAATATGTACTAAAGGATAGTCAAAGGGGAGTTCAATGGAAAAGCAACACAATTAGAAAATCAACACAAGTAGAAATGAGGCAAAGAAACAGGGAAGAAGCAGACATAAGCTCTCTATGCCTAACCATGAGCTGGGCATAACCAATGATGAGTCCATCAGGGAGAAGGGATCTGGCATATCACAAATTATTGGCTTAAAAGTGTTGAAGTAATTTTCAGAAAAGCTTTTTCAAAAATTGAATTTACCCACCCATGTGCAAATTGTAATTAATATTGTTAGTGGTTTTTTTGTAATAAAATCTTACAGTTAGGGAAACTCAAAGTATGTCAACCTGGAGATATCTTCATTCTCTAAAGACTCAAGTATCTAGACAGATGGACATACTATACTGGCCTTTTCACATTCTGGTCGATGAGCCAGTATGTAGAACTTTATGCTTTGTGTTATAATCATTCAATAAGAGTAGAAAAGTGCCGTAGTAATTTAAAATAACTGATCTAACTGTGAAATGGAAAGATTGATTCAATAAGAGTAGAAAAGTGCCGTAGTAATTTAAAATAACTGATCTAACTGTGAAATGGAAAGATTGAGATTAAACTTACCTTCTAATCTCGCTCCAGCTGCCCTATGATTATTGAAACCTTCATCGCTTGAAACTGTTGGAAATCGAGAATTAGGGCAAAATTTCTAAATGTACATGAAAAATCCTAAACAAAGGATGATGAAGCAAATAAATTAAAGAGAGCTGGGGGAAAAATAAAGTAAATAAATAAGTATATATATTATACCAACCAAATAAATAATTAATTGAAAAGAAGCTCTTACTCTTTCAATTTAGTCTTTGTACGCTTTACTTTTAATAACATCTCATGTTTCATTAGTTATCGTTTTTTATCCGTTTCATATTCTAAGTATATTGTTATATATTTATGATAGCTTGGGATATATGTTTTCTTAAACTCAAAAGTTTGATTTTAAACCTATATCTTAATTACTTTCTTCCTTCCAGTATATATTAATTCAACCATTGGAATTCTCACACAAAACACACATTTTAAACCCACCTAAATTTATATAACTACCTTGCGGTTGAGAATTAATATCATTAACCGAAGCTACAATAACCAAAATCATGAGCAAACAATCTAATATCATCAACTAAATATCCAAAAGGAGCTAAAGAAAAAGTTCTTAAGGGGTTGTTTGTTTCAAGTAAAATTTGTTAGAATAATTTCCATAATTCTAAGAAGATAAATACCTGAAAGACCAGCTGTAATATCTCTTGCGCATGGATCTCCGTAAATAAATTCTTCTCTCTTACAAAAAGAAAAAAAAATCAAAAAAATAAGGAAAAGAAAAATATGAAGATAGATAAGATAAATATCAGAGATAATATCAACCTCAGATAACCATCTCTTTCCCATGGATATCTTCTAATTCTTCTCGCTTTCAATAAAAATAATCTAAATATTGATTAAAAAGAAAAAAAATAAGCTGGATAACAAAAAAATCACATCAACTGAATATTTACAATCTTCGCAGAACAAAACTTTTCAAAGATAGCAAGCCTCCGTCGCCGAAAACTCTAGAATCCATGGAAAAGTCGCAGAGGAGTTCCATCTACCGATCACTTCGAGTTATAGGTCAACGGGTTCGCCTATCGTCGATCTACAACTTCTCTTGAAGTTTTCATTTTTCTCAGATTTCGGTTTATTTGTTCGGTTTATTTCTTTAGTATAACTTGGTTATAAAAGTGTTTCTTTTAAATCTCAACTTGATGATGTTATATTATCTGTGAACTTTCTTAATATTTACATTTATGTACCTTCAGCTTTCATTTTATGTGTTGTTGTGACCATAAGAAATGTAAGCTACAAATTATTGGGAAATTTTACTCGCTTATAAACCATGAGCAATGTAAACTACACATTATTCAAAAAGATTATTCGCTTATATAGCAATCAATTTCTTCAATGCCTCAAATTTAATAATAACAGATGACATAAAATTCTTACGAATTAAAAAAGGAAAGGGAAAACAATCATCTGTTTTAATCCCTAATGACTGTAAAATAAAAAATCTATCATCATTTAAGAAAACCTCTCCATAAGTTTGCAAAGATAACCACATTAAACTATTAGGTTGCTCAATTCTTATTATTTTAAAATTAATTCATTAAATCATTGAAATAGCTATTATAACCACAATTCTTAAGTTATTTTCATTTCAGCTTCTCCAATCAAGAGTTAAAAAAAAGCAATTAGAGGAAAATTAGTCCCTCAATTTGCAAATTATACCATTAATTTGAATGACTAATTTCAAATAACTTAAGAATTGAGTTACTTAATAATAATTTCAATACTTTAACCTTGGTTTTCTGCAGTTTTAACTTTGGTTTCTCCGTTAAAAAAAAGTTTTAAGATAGTTTTGTGCAAAAACCCCAAAGTTCATGGTGGTTTTGTGAAGTTTTCCCCTAATAAAATTATGCCAGGTCATAATGCATGATATCCTCCTCAACAAATCATACCCAAACATGAAATATCAGGCAAATCAAATGATTGACGCCCTGTTTCATTCTCGAAGAACGAAACATGTGTCCTTAACAAATCATATCCAAACATGAATTATTCAGAGATTAATATCCGTGATATTTGAACATATTTGGAACGTAGTGCGCTTGTTTGATCAAGCATAAGCATGTGATTTTCCAAGGCCTAACAAGGTTTAGAGTGAATACGATGAAGAAGGCAAAAAGTTAAAGGGGGTTGCTTCAGCTATTAACAGCATTACAAAATGCATTATGTACATTATGTAAGATTGAATATTCACACAAAGTTCAAGGGGATTGATTTTGCTTTTGAGAACATGGAACAGTGTAGCTTATTGAAGCATTATTAACTGAGGACTCTGTTTTCATTTATTGAGAAAGGATGAGTAATAATTAAGCAACCACAAGTAACAAAACATTATTCTAGATTTAGAAAAGTGTGTCATTGTACGTGCACATTACCAAAGAGAAATAAATTAATAAGCACTAAATTATATTAACTTTATGAAATATTATTTGTAGAAAATAATGGGCAACAATAAGGCACCTTAAACTTATGCAACTTGAGGATTTAATATAGAAGGATAGAAGACTCACTTTAAGCATGGAAGAGTCTTGTTATTCAGCAATGATGGATTTTTATCTACAAATTCCTTCCATTCGTCCAGATCTATCTTTCCATCACCCTTCTTATCTGCCTCCATGAAAGTCTGTAAAAGAAAAGAAATAATTGAAATCCTCGAAAAACCAATTGTATATGTCACTATGTTGCGGCAATAAAATGCGAACAGAAAAGACAAATCCTCACCTTATCGACTATTTGATCAACAACATCATCAGAAAGGCATAAATCTGATTCACTGAAAAGAGCCAGCACCATCTCTTTTAACTGTTAAGAGCAATAAAGAATACAAGGTTACTTTCATAGAATGGCTTCATACAAAATAGAAGAAGATCACAAAGTAGCCAGTTAAGATTCTACCTCGACACGTTCAATATAGCCAGTGTGCCTTAAGTCATTCAGTCTAAATGCAACTGCAACAAAGTTTTCATTTTCTCTTGAAGTTTTAATACGAAGTTTTCATTTTGTTTTTTTATTTTAATACGAAGGAAACCTTCGCAATGTCTCCACACCAAAGCTAGAGTTCGATCTCCAACCCTTATTATCAAGTAAAACCTAGTCGTAGACGTTTACATCTCTAGGCATTTTTTCAATCCAATTTCAGCTAATACCCTTAGGTATGATTACAAAATCTGAAATTGTAATTGTCATTATCTCCCAAGAGCAAGTTCTAAAAATTATCAAAGCTCAGAATTGCACACTAATTCAAATAAAAACTCCAAATTGAAACTCATATAAATCAATCAAATTCAAAACCCAATCGCAAAGTATCAGCTTTAAAACAAAACTAAAAAAAACCCAGTAACCATCAATGATCACATCGGAAACCCTATCTTTGAAACTGAGAACAACATCAAACGGGCCATCAGCAGCATTATCCTGCCAGCACTGAGGCGCTAGCTTCACACTCATATTCCTCTTCAACATCGGCAAGATCCCATTACGCTTGTACCTAAAAACTCCACAAAAGTCCCAACTTTACAATGGTAAAAACAGTAAATACGAAAAAATGTAGGGGCCAAAATCGGCTTTCCACTCACAATTCAGGGTTCTTGCGGAGGAGGTCATCGTACATCTTGTGATAAGGAGTTCCGAATTCGTAGACGTTGGGCTCTCGGTACGATGGACCGGCGAGCTTAACGCGTACCCCAGTGCCGTAGGAGGAGACGTCGAAGCCATGGCGCTGGAGGAGGGAGTGGGCTTCCATGCTTCGATTCTGGTTCGAGGTGCAGACCATTGTGTGTCGGAGCTTTGGAGATTTATGCTTCATTTTTTGTTTGATTTTGTTGGGTTTTCTTTTGTTTTCTAGGGTTTTTTGATGAATTTGGGGGAGTGAGGTTTTGAGGAGACGGGAGACTACCAGATTTTAGGGGCGATTTAATTTGGGATTTGAGTTTTTTGGGATTTGGTGGGAGATCAGAGGAAACCCTGGAGGAGAGAGAAAGACGAGAGGCCGCAGGGAACTCCCGGGTTCGGCTGTCGTCGATCTACAACTTCTCTTAAAGTTTTCATTTTCTCCGATTTCTTCTGCTTTTTTTCTTTTTCTGCCATTAGGTTTTTTTTGCTGGAGAGGGTGTTGAAGATTTTTGAAGGAGATGAATGAACAGAGGCGATAGATACGGTAACAGATTGTTTAGGGCTTTTGATTTCTGTTTTGGAGTAACGTAAGAAAAATACTAAAAAAAATATAATTCTATTAAATTTATGATAGATGAAGGGTATTTTGGGGTAGGAAAAGTTTTTCTCATACTCCCTCTTTTAAAGGGAGAATGATTTGTATAATAACGAAGATTAGCTGAAAAAATTACGAAGGACATTTCGGCCCGTTCGTATTTAATTAATCTGTTTTCTATTTTTTTAAATCACAACCGTGTCCTTTTCCTCATAACTTCTTCTTGATTAAAACTAGGTTTGGATAGAGTTCTTCAGGAGGGGCGGTTACAATGCTAACCCTCCTAACATTGTGTTTGCTTACACTTTTTAGTTAGCAAGGGGAGGGGAGGGATGAAAATTATAAAATTCACTCACTTTCTCAATCTTCCAAAAGTGGACGGATTGAGAGGAGAGGGGAGGGGTGTCAAGTGGAATTTTTTTTTAACTTTAATATTGCCCTGGTCAAGTAACTCTCTTCCGTTCCCATCCCATACTCTAAAAACAAACACATATTATAGTGTACTCTCTCGTCCCCATGTTCTCTAACCAATCACAAATAAATACATTCTACCCTTTTTCTTTCCACTTCCTCCCCTTGGGTTAAGTCAATCACTCCCCTCCCCGTCCCTCCTTTGTATCCAAATTGACCGTAATTCTCGACTTGTTCTACCGAGAAAACAGATATTCAAGAAAAACGCAGACTTAAAAACTTTTTATATAAAAATAGGGATTCCGACTTCGGAGCTACAAGCATAGTTTCTAATTTAATTTATTGTGACACTCAGTCCTAGGTAGTTTCTAATTTAATTTACTATGACGCCTGCTCCCGAGAATAACCTACTGGGCAGAATATTTACAGTACCAAATATGAGGTGTACCATAAATACCCTATAACCCACATAATACAAAAATATACAAAAGTTATAGGTTTCATCATAACAACATCACCATCACCAATAATTTTAAAATGATGAATATTATCCTGTAAGGCTAATATATACCGCTAGAATCATTCCTATTTGTAGATTAACCCATAAAATTGCAAACAACTATTTAAATACAAATTACAAATATATCATCCAAAAATATGAATCTATAAGAAACCACTTGAAAATTTCAAACTAAAATAAAAACTTTAAATTGTAAAAGTTGCAGCAAAAAAAAGTCATTGAAAAACCTAAAAAACAAAATGCCCCCTTAAAATTTTAAAATTATAGAAAACCCCCTAAAACTCCAATAACTACAAATGGGTCCTTTAAAAACAAAAAATACAAAGGGCTCTTGAAAATGCTAATATCATAAAAGTCCTCTGAAAAATTTAAAAGTTGAAAGAGCACCCTAAAAATATAAAAAACAAATAATTAACCAAATTTTTTTGAATATTACAAATAGCTCTCTATGAAAATAAAAAAAAATTACAAACAACCACTTTTAAAATATGAAAAACTATAAACAACGATTTGAAAAATCTAAAAAATTACATACATAATCTTGAAAATAGTAAACAGGCACTATTAGGGGTTATTTGTTGATGTTCTGAGACTCAACAGCGAGATTAGCATGTAATCCCATATTAGCGACGATGCTGGGAGTGAATATTTGCGATGTGGGTTCCCTCATCTTTAGGTGGCCAATCCCCTATTTAAGATGAATGAGCTGCAAAATAGGCATGTTAGGATCAAAAATGGATTCTTCGATGATTCCTCAGACGGTCAAGTCAGTATTTGAGCTTGAGTGGAGAAGAAACCAATAAACTAAATACGTTCTTAGTTTACGGATGCAGAAAATGCATGCCTCTGGCCCTAAAAGAGGGTCTGATAATACCATCAGTAGGCGATGAGCCTATATATATGTGACGCCACTGGGTTCACACAAGGCTGCAGTCCAAGGTGAAACCAAGAATGTCAAACCTGCCATGCACCACACCGTGCAACAACATGTTTCACCATCACAATAAACATCTATCTAGTAGAGTCAACAACAGGTATAGGTACAAAAGCAAGTAAAAGATAATACAAGAAGACTGATGAAATGATAATAATCAACTTAATGTCTCATCATCCAACAAACAGAAACATATAGTCAAGATCTGAGTAGATAAACTGGAATACTCAACAAGTCTCAAATACAAATATCTGACAAGAAGGAAATAAGGCACACAGCCTTTACAACTTCTAGAACAAGACTCTCAAATGTCTAAACACAAGTCTACTGTGGAACTCCAAAAGAAAATATATAACTAGCTAGACAGCTGAAGCCTTTTCTTTCCAAACTCAAACCGATTTTATTCAGTGAATTAAATTCCTTTCCAGCTTTTAACTTCTCTCCATTTCAAACCTATCGTCCTCAGAAAATAAGAATTACGTCAAAAAAGACATAAACGAAGTTCCCAACTTCATCATTTCAGGTCTGATCGTTAACCCGCGCAAAGTTTTGGTTAAAAAACAATATTTCATTAACATAGCGCTGTATTGCTGAATATTACTCCCAGGTAAATAAATCGACTGTGACCATCTACGCAAACAATTCCCTGAATTTTGTGAGAACTGCAAGAAAAGTAGAGGTGCAAATTTCTACGATGACTGAAACATCAACTGATGTATTCTAGTTACTAATATCTATTAGTCAAGTCCAAAGTGAGCTCAGAATACAAGGACATGAAGTGTACACTTAAAGAGTAAGATAAGAAAAACAAACATTAGAGGGAAAACAGAAAAACAAAAAAGATCTGAAAGTGCCCTATTTATCCGTTATTTGCTGTAAAAAGCCACATTGAAAAAATATTTGTAGAAAAAGAAGACATCAAAATATTTGGAATTAAATAAAATTTGACTCAAGAAAAGGAGTAATACCTACCATCCAGACCAATAATGATTACAGTATTTTGAGCTCCAAATGCAACAGTGTAGCGCGTGGCTTCTGGTAGGTGGAACTGAGCAAATGACCACTCAGAACTAAAATACTTTGGCAGCACACCTGAAATAAAAATGGATGCAAAATGAACATCTTTTTCTCACCAATAACTGCAATGTTCGGCAACAAAAGCAGCAAGCTTCGGTAATAAAAGCAGTACTAACAATAGAGATAGCATCATTAAGCTGAAAGTTTTCCCCTCCCAAAATGAAAGTGTAAAGATGATAATCCAGTGAAATTCATGAATCAGATTTGAGCAGTTGTGCACAGTTGTGCGCTTTGGTAATATAGGAATCAGTTATTTTTACAGTTTCAAAATGATAATGGAGTTGCAGTCTTCCTTAATTTGTCAAGTAATAACAGTGAAGCGAACCAAAAATTTCTACACTGTTTAACTTGTTTTGTAGTAATAAATGATGACGATGACCATCACCTTGATCACATTGATCATAAGCGAGAGAATGCATTAACAAAACAGTTTGTTCCAGAGAAGCTCTAACCAAAAGGACAGTGCTATAACTCAACCAAATTCTTCTTTATGGAAACTAAATGCATGTTGATAGCCTGAGATAACTAATACTAAGGACATCCCTTACGTTCAAATGAGAAGTATATCTGAACTTTTAATTCATTATTCTTTGATCAGTTTAATAATATAATTAGTTTTAAAGTGACAAGGTCAGAAAAAGTAAAATAAAATAAAATAAAATACATAACAAAAGATTATCCACCAATGTTTTATGCAGATTTCAGACTTGCAAGCTAGATCCGAGCCAAGTACATCGGGATTCAGAATTTTGTATTAAACTAAGAATATGAAGAAGAAAAAAGCTACATTCTTTGACCATAGACTAAAAGTCAGACACTCAGAAGTTCGGTAATGTTTGACGTGTCATATGCTCATGAATGGCTACTAAAGATTTTTGTAGAGTTTGGTTCTCTCAACAACGCAGGCATATGAGAAAATTGTTCAAACTAACAAGAGTGAGAAGCAGCACTAAGAGAAAGCTACATCCGGTTAGTTAAAAGTTTTCATCTCTTTAGCACTCAACAAGCAGCCAACAGAAAGAAAAAAATAGTAAATCGCAAAGAATATGGAGTCTATATACACATTAAGGTCAATCATCAAACTGACTGACATGCTCAGGAAATACTGTGGATTAGATGAAGAAATAAAAGAAGAAAGAAACTCTTTCACAGGTTCTGAAGGCATTTTTCTTTGATTCTAAAAGAAAAACAATCAGAGGGAACAATATTCTTTACCCTTCATAAAAGATAATGATGAGCTACACAAGGCAAAGGAAAACAACATTTGGTAATTACCATTAATGGCAGTGGCATGAGCACATATCATGTTCACAATGACTATTTCCTTTACCAAATTTTAATTATTTTGATATTTATTTTGGATCACTTCATAATCATCGGAAGTTTGTGTGGGTGGGTGGGTGGTTCTAAAATTTGGCCTAAATTCAACTTTTCCTCAATTTGCAAATTATACCATTAATTTGAATGACTAATTTCAAATAACTTAAGAATTGAGTTACCTAATAATAATTTCAATGCTTTAACTTTGGTTTTCTGCAGTTTTAACTTTGATTTCTCCGTTAAAAAAAAGTTTTAAGATAGTTTTGTGCAAAAGCCCCAAAGTTCATGGTGGTTTTGTGAAGTTTTCCCCTAATAAAATTATGCCAGGTCATAATGCATGATATCCTCCTCAACAAATCATACCCAAACATGAAATATCAGGAAAATCAAATGATTGACGCCCTGTTTCATTCTCGAAGAACGAAACATGTGTCCTTAACAAATCATATCCAAACATGAATTATTCAGAGATTAATATCCGTGATATTTGAACATATTTGGAACGTAGTGCGCTTGTTTGATCAAGCATAAGCATGTGATTTTCCAAGGCCTAACAAGGTTTAGAGTGAATACGATGAAGAAGGCAAAAAGTTAAAGGGGGTTGCTTCAGCTATTAACAGCATTACAAAATGCATTATGTACATTATGTAAGATTGAATATTCACACAAAGTTCAAGGGGATTGATTTTGCTTTTGAGAACATGGAACAGTGTAGCTTATTGAAGCATTATTAACTGAGGACTCTGTTTTCATTTATTGAGAAAGGATGAGTAATAATTAAGCAACCACAAGTAACAAAACATTGTTCTAGATTTAGAAAAGTGTGTCATTGTACGTGCACATTACCAAAGAGAAATAAATAAGCACTAAATTATATTAACTTTATGAAATATTATTTGTAGAAAATAATGGGCAACAATAAGGCACCTTAAACTTATGCAACTTGAGGATTTAATAGAAGGATAAGGCACCTTAAACTTATGCAACTTGAGGATTTAATATAGAAGGATAAAAGACTTACTTTAAGTATGGAAGAGTCATGTTATTCAGCAATGATGGATTTATATCTACAAATTCCTTCCATTCGTCCAGATCTATCTTTCCATCACCCTTCTTATCTGCCTCCATGAAAGTCTGTAAAAGAAAAGAAATAATTGAAATCCTCGAAAAACCAATTGTATATGTCACTATGTTGCGGCAATAAAATGCGAACAGAAAAGACAAATCCTCACCTTATCGACTATTTGATCAACAACATCATCAGAAAGGCATAAATCTGATTCACTGAAAAGAGCCAGCACCATCTCTTTTAACTGTTGAGAGCAATAAAGAATACAAGGTTACTTTCATAGAATGACTTCATACAAAATAGAAGAAGATCACAAAGTAGCCAATTAAGATTCTACCTCGACACGTTCAATATAGCCAGTGCGCCTTAAGTCATTCAGTCTAAATGCAACTGCAACAAAGTTTTCATTTTCTCTTGAAGTTTTAATACGAAGTTTTCGTTTTGTTTTTTTATTTTAATACGAAGGAAACCTTCGCAATGTCTCCACACCGAAGCTGGAGTTCGATCTCCAACCCTTATTATCAAGTAAAACCCAGTCGTAGACGGTTACATCTCTAGGCATTTTTTCAATCCAATTTCAGCTAATACCCTTAGGTATGATTACAAAATCTGAAATTGTAATTGTCATTATCTCACAAGAGCAAGTTCTAAAAACTATCAAAGCTCAGAATTGCACACTAATTCAAATAAAAACTCCAAATTGAAACTCATATAAATCAATCAAATTCAAAACCCAATCGCAAAGTATCAGCTTTAAAACAAAACTAAAAAAAACCCAGTAACCATCAATGATCACATCGGAAACCCTATCTTTGAAACTGAGAACAACATCAAACGGGCCATCAGCAGCATTATCCTGCCAGCACTGAGGCGCTAGCTTCACACTCATATTCCTCTTCAACATCGGCAAGATCCCATTACGCTTGTACCTAAAAACTCCACAAAAGTCCCAACTTTACAATGGTAAAAACAGTAAATACGAAAAAATGTAGGGGCCAAAATCGGCTTTCCACTCACAATTCAGGGTTCTTGCGGAGGAGGTCATCGTACATCTTGTGATAAGGAGTTCCGAATTCGTAGACGTTGGGCTCTCGGTACGATGGACCGGCGAGCTTAACGCGTACCCCAGTGCCGTAGGAGGAGACGTCGAAGCCATGGCGCTGGAGGAGGGAGTGGGCTTCCATGCTTCGATTCTGGTTCGAGGTGCAGACCATTGTGTGTCGGAGCTTTGGAGATTTATGCTTCATTTTTTGTTTGATTTTGTTGGGTTTTCTTTTGTTTTCTAGGGTTTTTTGATGAATTTGGGGGAGTGAGGTTTTGAGGAGACGGGAGACTACCAGATTTTAGGGGCGATTTAATTTGGGATTTGAGTTTTTTGGGATTTGGTGGGTGATCAGAGGAAACCCTGGAGGAGAGAGAAAGACGAGAGGCCGCAGGGAACTCCCGGGTTCGGCTGTCGTCGATCTACAACTTCTCTTAAAGTTTTCATTTTCTCCGATTTCTTCTGCTTTTTTTCTTTTTCTGCCATTAGGTTTTTTTTGCTGGAGAGGGTGTTGAAGATTTTTGAAGGAGATGAATGAACAGAGGCGATAGATACGGTAACAGATTGTTTAGGGCTTTTGATTTCTGTTTTGGAGTAACGTAAGAAAAATACTAAAAAAAATATAATTCTATTAAATTTATGATAGATGAAGGGTATTTTGGGGTAGGAAAAGTTTTTCTCATACTCCCTCTTTTAAAGGGAGAATGATTTGTATAATAACGAAGATTAGCTGAAAAAATTACGAAGGACATTTCGGCCCGTTCGTATTTAATTAATCTGTTTTCTATTTTTTTAAATCACAACCGTGTCCTTTTCCTCATAACTTCTTCTTGATTAAAACTAGGTTTGGATAGAGTTCTTCAGGAGGGGCGGTTACAATGCTAACCCTCCTAACATTGTGTTTGCTTACACTTTTTAGTTAGCAAGGGGAGGGGAGGGATGAAAATTATAAAATTCACTCACTTTCTCAATCTTCCAAAAGTGGACGGATTGAGAGGAGAGGGGAGGGGTGTCAAGTGGAATTTTTTTTTAACTTTAATATTGCCCTGGTCAAGTAACTCTCTTCCGTTCCCATCCCATACTCTAAAAACAAACACATATTATAGTGTACTCTCTCGTCCCCATGTTCTCTAACCAATCACAAATAAATACATTCTACCCTTTTTCTTTCCACTTCCTCCCCTTGGGTTAAGTCAATCACTCCCCTCCCCGTCCCTCCTTTGTATCCAAATTGACCGTAATTCTCGACTTGTTCTACCGAGAAAACAGATATTCAAGAAAAACGCAGACTTAAAAACTTTTTATATAAAAATAGGGATTCCGACTTCGGAGCTACAAGCATAGTTTCTAATTTAATTTATTGTGACACTCAGTCCTAGGTAGTTTCTAATTTAATTTACTATGACGCCTGCTCCCGAGAATAACCTACTGGGCAGAATATTTACAGTACCAAATATGAGGTGTACCATAAATACCCTATAACCCACATAATACAAAAATATACAAAAGTTATAGGTTTCATCATAACAACATCACCATCACCAATAATTTTAAAATGATGAATATTATCCTGTAAGGCTAATATATACCGCTAGAATCATTCCTATTTGTAGATTAACCCATAAAATTGCAAACAACTATTTAAATACAAATTACAAATATATCATCCAAAAATATGAATCTATAAGAAACCACTTGAAAATTTCAAACTAAAATAAAAACTTTAAATTGTAAAAGTTGCAGCAAAAAAAAGTCATTGAAAAACCTAAAAAACAAAATGCCCCCTTAAAATTTTAAAATTATAGAAAACCCCCTAAAACTCCAATAACTACAAATGGGTCCTTTAAAAACAAAAAATACAAAGGGCTCTTGAAAATGCTAATATCATAAAAGTCCTCTGAAAAATTTAAAAGTTGAAAGAGCACCCTAAAAATATAAAAAACAAATAATTAACCAAATTTTTTTGAATATTACAAATAGCTCTCTATGAAAATAAAAAAAAATTACAAACAACCACTTTTAAAATATGAAAAACTATAAACAACGATTTGAAAAATCTAAAAAATTACATACATAATCTTGAAAATAGTAAACAGGCACTATTAGGGGTTATTTGTTGATGTTCTGAGACTCAACAGCGAGATTAGCATGTAATCCCATATTAGCGACGATGCTGGGAGTGAATATTTGCGATGTGGGTTCCCTCATCTTTAGGTGGCCAATCCCCTATTTAAGATGAATGAGCTGCAAAATAGGCATGTTAGGATCAAAAATGGATTCTTCGATGATTCCTCAGACGGTCAAGTCAGTATTTGAGCTTGAGTGGAGAAGAAACCAATAAACTAAATACGTTCTTAGTTTACGGATGCAGAAAATGCATGCCTCTGGCCCTAAAAGAGGGTCTGATAATACCATCAGTAGGCGATGAGCCTATATATATGTGACGCCACTGGGTTCACACAAGGCTGCAGTCCAAGGTGAAACCAAGAATGTCAAACCTGCCATGCACCACACCGTGCAACAACATGTTTCACCATCACAATAAACATCTATCTAGTAGAGTCAACAACAGGTATAGGTACAAAAGCAAGTAAAAGATAATACAAGAAGACTGATGAAATGATAATAATCAACTTAATGTCTCATCATCCAACAAACAGAAACATATAGTCAAGATCTGAGTAGATAAACTGGAATACTCAACAAGTCTCAAATACAAATATCTGACCAGAAGGAAATAAGGCACACAGCCTTTACAACTTCTAGAACAAGACTCTCAAATGTCTAAACACAAGTCTACTGTGGAACTCCAAAAGAAAATATATAACTAGCTAGGCAGCTGAAGCTAAAATGCATCGCCGTCAACCTGCGACTCTCCGGGCTCCTGGCTCGTTACCTGAAAGGGGGAGGGACAACTGTAGGCGTCAAAAAATGCTTACAGACATCCAAATACCACTCAAGGCAAAGAGAAGACGATAAACGCCATTCTCTTAATCAGGGGGATCATTCAAAGGAAGCGAGACAACATGGAAGAACAATGTACACACCAACAGGCAGTACACGGCGGCGCGGTTGAGGCACGGCAGGACATGGTGCCGCGGCTAAAACGCGGCAGCCGCATCGGTGGCCGCGCGCTAAGGGTGGCGGCAGCCTATGTCCGCCGGCTAAGGCGCGGCAGCATATGGTGGCCGCGGCTATAGAGCGCGGCAAGCCGTAGGGTAGGGGCAGCGCTATTATAGGTGCTATGGTGGTTACAAGACAGTTATATGATGATTATTTGGAAAGCCCACGTGGGCGGCCATATCAAGAGATAGAACGTGTGCTGACGTGGACAAGCGGTTAAAGACCGACGAAAAGAAGGTGGTTAAAGGGTCCGTGGGAGAACCAGTTCTCAAGCACACGGATGGAACGTGCTGGTAAACCGCCCATGTGGCCGCTGCAGTCCACACTGCCGCGCCAATAGCCGCGGCAGTGTTGGCTGCCGCGGCCAAAGAGGGTTCATCTGGTCAGTTGTTTCGCCTCTATTTCGACTGTTGTGCATTCCTACCCCTATAAATACCTCCCTAAACACGAAATAAAAGGGAGGGAGGGAGCAGATTGGAGCAGAAAAGACTTGAGCTTTTGTTGATTTTGCTCAAGAGAGAGAGTCTTCCTTCTTCACAAACATTCTCAAGAAGCTTTTAGCGATTCCTAGAGATCTAAGCTCTGACTTGATCTTTGGAAGAGCGAACATCTTACATCGATAAGATATTCGCTTAAAGATTCTTACTTCGATAAACGAAGGAAGAATCCCCAAAACTTTCACGATTCAATCAGAATCTGTGAATCGGTGGTCCACGAGTCCACGCAAGCAGCGATCCAAACAACGATCCTGCGTTTGTTTCTAAAAAGTTGTAATTTTTCTTTTGTTGTGTAAAAGAAGTCTTATAAAAAGACTATTTCTTTTGAATTTGTTGTAATCGACCGAAGATATAATGAATTCCACAATGAAATCAACTTTTGACGTAAACAAGCTGGCGACCATAGTGGGAGCCAACGGTCTCGCTGCCGAGACCGTCGTGTCGCAGCCGATCAAGATTCCAGTTGAATCCACGGTCGAATACGAATTTGACCAAACCAAGTTTGAGGAATATCTCTCGTCATCCTCTTCAAGATCTTCATTATCTCGCAAGTACAATAGGATCTCATCATTGAAGAAGGCTTATACGCCAAAGAAGACTAAAAGTGAAGACTCTCGCCCAATCATTGTTGAGGCCTTGCCTCGCAACATTATCCCGGCGACCCCCAAAGCCGGAAGCTCTGCTCATAATGATTCCACCCTAATTAAGGAGTCGTTCGATCGAAGTTCGCCAACTCTGACGAAGAGGGCTCGTCAGAGGCGACGCCAACGCCGCGCTCGTCAATTGGCTAAGGCCTTGGAACAAACCGATGGAGTTCGTTACTATGCGGACTTAGAATCGAGGAGGCATCGAGTGGTTCAGTTGTCTCAACAACCGATCACTCATATCTCTGCTAAACTAACGACGGATGAATGGACTTTTGTCAAGAGGGCTCAGTCAACCCTCAAAGAACGTATACAAAAGCGTCGTGCAAACGCTGCTTATGCCCGTGCTCTTTTACAACAAAGACGAGAAAGAAACAAGAAAACGGTAGCCAAAGAACCACCAAAATTCTACAAAGTTTGGATTCCAAAGTCTGGAGTTGTGCAAAATGAGCATTCGGAGCCCGTTAAGACTCCGCACCCACAAGGGGGTGGTTCTAAACGTGTGACTTCCGACATAACCTTGGATCGCTCAAAGACAATAATAAGTTGTCCTGAGAATGCCAACAAGATTTTACATCCTCAGAAGAAGACATGTTCGTCAAAAGACATCGTTATACCTGGGAGGTCATACCAACAGACGATAGGATTTTCCGACAATCATACCGATGAATCGTACTATCAAGCTGTAGGTGTGAATAAATTTCGAAAGAGAATTATTCGAGAAATAAGCTCTCATTGTTCCTGTGCACGGCTCATTAGAGCAGTATTGTCAAAGCCCAGGCCGAAACGTTTCAGCAAGAAGTTTGCTGTTCAAGAGGATGAATTCCCTGAAGTCACCATCAATATGGATGACAAAGAAAAATCTAAGCGGCATTCAAATGAATCAAACCCCGACTTTCCCCCAGGAGGAAAAGTCAATTCAAGAATTGCCCAACGGATGTCTCGACTCTAGTCAGGAGCCATCAGACGCAGGGATTACAAGAGAATGCATGAAAGAATATCCTCGGAGGATGAACTTTCAGACACTTGTTCAGCCATTGCTTCTGATGATACAATGTCTAGCACGGGGCAAACCAGAGAAGTGCTCACAATCACCCCTGATCAGTTTGCTCAAATGCTTCAAGAAGCTCTAGCCAAGCAACGTGAAGAAATTAGTACTGAGATGAAGACAGAGATGGAGTTAGCTATCCAACAAATGAGAGAATTGCTAGTTTAACGGCCTCAACCTCCTGAGTCCAGTCAGCGAACTGAATCCAGCCGTCACACTTAGAATATTGTAGATGACAGCGATCCAGAAGTGGATGAAGTCATTATGGCTGATACACCTTCCAATGACAATAACACTAGGGGTGGTTCAACAGATACACTGCTTAATAATCCTGGGGGTGGCCTAATTATTTCTACTCAACATCACTCAAAGAGAGATAAAGATGAGGACAAGAAAATGCAAGACCTTGAAAACAAAGTCAATGCTTTGATGTCCGCTCAGGAGGTAAAGAAGACGGATATTCCGTGTCCCTATCCAAGAGAATGGGATTCAATACCGTACCCGACAAAATTCAATCTGATCAACTTCATACCATTCGACGGGAAGAGCTCGCCTACTCAGCACTTGATTTATTTCAAGTCTCATTTGGGCATGATCTCTGGAAACGAGGCTTTAATGGTCCGGTCATTCGTTGGCACCCTTCGTGGGCCCGCCTTCGATTGGTACCGACGTCTTAAGCCAGGGAGCATCAATTGCTGGGATAACATGGAAAGTTTGTTTCTTAGCAATTTCTTCGATGATGACACTGAAGTGTCAATCGGAACCCTTCTGGATGAGAAGCAAAAAGACGGAGAGTCAGTCGACAATTTTGTCAAGCGCTTTCGTAACAAGGCAATGAATTGCAGAGATCCTGTTACAGAAGAGTTCATCCTGCAAACATGTCATAATAATCTCTCCATCGATGTCCCGGAAGCTCTGGGGGTCGTACCATCCAAAACTTGGAAAGATTTGAAAGTGCGCGGTGAACAAGCTGAACACTTTCTTAAAAGAAAGAAAGCTGAGAGAAGCCGACCGACGACATCTACAATCGCTGGGAACACGACTCTAGATCCGAAGTTTCAAAAGGAGTATTCTTTCGAAAATGATGAAGCTCCAGCCATATTGAAATACCTCATCGCCAATGATAAAATCGAGCTACCACCTATTAAAGACCAAGAGGGAGCTAAGAAGATTACGGATCTAAACTACTGTGCGTACCACAGAAGGGTTCTTCATCCCACCGAGATTTGCTTTAGACTCAAAAACAAAATCCAAGCCTTAGTTGACTCCGGCGTCATAACGGCGAAACAAGCCAAGTAAAGACGACCCTAACTCCATGGGATACACGAGTATAAACTGTTTTCCCCTAACTCCGAAGAGAATACGAGTATAAACTGCTTCTTCATGTCATTCCGAAGAGTATACGAGTATAAACTGCTTCTCATTCCTCCAACCGGTATACGAGGTTAAACTGCCCCCTGAATACTCCAATAGGTATATGAGTCTAAACTGTTTCCCACTCTTGATGGGAAGTTCCTGAAGAATTTTTACATGTAATATTCTTAAGGATAACCCGGTCATGTAACTCGGTATGACGTTAGACCCAGTTTCGCGAAGGAAGCTGGGGGTGGATGGTTCATGTAACGGGAAGTTCTCGGAAGAATGCTATATATAATTTTCTTCGGGATAACCCGATCATTACAAACAAAGTAATAAACATTACATCCCCACGGTGATTTCCGAATACTCTTTTGCTGAGATGAGATTCGATCACTTCTTTAGATTAATCTTCCCTCACAAAACTCATATTTGGTCAAACCTTTAAACAGTTAGGACCAAAGCCAAAATCCCATCTCGATTCCTTTCATGAACGAGAGGTCCACAAATCGAGCGATCAAACCTTCCTACAGTTAGGATCGTCTCAAGTTCCCACATGGTCAAACCTTTAAACAGTTAGGACCAAAGCCAAAACCTATTCTCGATTCCTTCCATGAACGAGAGGTCCACTCAAATTGAACGGTCAAACCTTTAAACAGTTAGGATCGTATCAAGTTCCCACATGGTCAAACCTTTAAACAGTTAGGACCAAAGCCAAAATCCCCTCTCGATTCCTTTCATGAACGAGAGGTCCACAAATCGAGCGATCAAACATTCCTACAGTTAGGATCGTCTCAAGTTCCTACATGGTCAAACCTTTAAACAGTTAGGACCAAAGCCAAAACCTCTTCTCGATTCCTTCCATGAACGAGAGGTCCACTCAAATTGAACGGTCAAACCTTTAAACAGTTAGGATCGTAACAAGTTCCCACATGGTCAAACCTTTAAACAGTTAGGACCAAAGCCAAAATCCCCTCTCGATTCCTTCAATGAACAAGAGGTCTAAAAATCGAGCGATCAAACCTTCCAACAGTTAGGATCGCCTCAAAACTCCTACTTGGTCAAACCTTACTACGGTTAGGACCACAATCAAGATTCCCTTTGAGAGGTCTACATTTGAATTGAATAATCAAACCTTATGATAGTCAGGATTATTCAAACCAGTCCGGATTCTCTAAGTGGAGATCCCACTTTGAATTTCTTTTGCACCAGGAGATAGAATATAAAATTCTTCCTCTTCGATTTCGGGTTCATCTCTACCAACAAACAGGAGACCAGGAGATAGAATATAAAATTCTTCCTCTCCGATTTTGGGTTTATCTCTAATAATAAAAAAGAGATCAGGAGATAGAATATAAAATTCTTCATCTCCATCATCGGGTTCACCTCTACCAACAAAAAAGAGACCTCAATACTCCAATAGGTATACGAGTCTAAACTATTTCCCTAATCTTAACAGGAAGTTTCTGGAGAATATCACTCAGAATATTCTTAAGAATAACCTGAACACTCCGATGAGTATATGAGTATAAACTGCATCTCCTTGAACCTCCCAAGAAGTTTCTGGAGAATATTACTCAAAATATTCTTAAGAATAACCTGGTTACCTCCCAACGGGTATATGAGGTTAAACTATTTCCCGAACACTCCAATATAGTATATGAGTATAAACTATTTCTCAAATTCTTCGACAGCAGTTTTAATTTGAGACTTCGACAACGGCCACGCGATAAACGCAGCACCGGAGGAATTTTAGCTATTCTACAAAGCACTGAATAGGCTAAAAGATAAAGAAGTCAAGAATTGAAGCCATCCATAGACTATGTTACGCAACTTCCTCAACAAAGTACTGAAAAAATTGTAAGGAAAACTTATCATATCCAAAGTATCCCAGACTCCTCTCCAAAAAATGATGAATCTGAGATACTTTAGAGGGGGTATCTGTAGGCGTCAAAAAATGCTTACAGACATCCAAATACCACTCAAGGCAAAGAGAAGACGATAAACGCCATTCTCTTAATCAGGGGGATCATTCAAAGGAAGTGAGATAACACGGAAGAACAATGTACACACCAACAGGCAGTACATGGCGGTGCGGCTGAGGCGCGACAGTACTTGGTGCCGCGGCTAAGGCGCGGCAGACCATGGTGCCGCGGCTAAGGCGCGACAGCCTATGGTGCCGCGGCTTAACCGCTGCAACCTATGGTGCCGCGGCAGTTAAAGCAGGATGCTACAGCAGTTATAATACAGTTATCTGATGATTATTTAAAGTCCACGTGGCGGAGTATCAGAAATAGAACGTGTGCTGATGTGGAAAAGCAGTTAAACCACGAAAAAGGTGGTTAAAGGTCGTGGGAGAACTGTTTCAAACACGTATGAACGTGGGTGTAACTGCCCCTTTAGCCGCGGCAGTGTCGACTGCCGCGCTCTTTGGCCGCGACAGTGTCAACTGTCGCGCCCTTTAGCCGCGACATCATCAGCTGCCGCGCCTAAAGAGACAGTTATTGACCAGCTATTTCTTCAGTTATCGTCTAAGGAGGCTATAAATACCCCCCTATGGTCATCATGGACAGGGGCTGAGCATTTTCCAGAGAGATTAGAGCAGAGAGCCTTGAGTTTTGGTGAATTAGAGCAAGAGAGAGAGTCTTCCTTCTTCACAAACATCCTCAAGAAGCTTCTAGCGAGTCCTAGAGATCTAAGCTCAGACTTGATCTTTGGAAGAGTGAACATCTTACATCGATAAGATATTCGCTTCAAATTCTTACTTCGATAAACGAAGGAAGAATCATTAAACCCCTCACGGTTCAATCAGAATCTGTGATTTGGTGGTCCACGAGTCAAAGCGCTCCCGGCACAGGCAAAGATCCCACGCGAGTAGCGATCCAAACAATGATCCTGCGTTTGTTTCTAAAAAGTTGTAATTTTCCTTTTGTTGTGTAAAAGAAGTCTTATAAAAAGACTATTTCTTTTGAATTTGTTGTAATCGACCGAAGATATAATGAATTCCACAATGAAACCAACTTTTGACGTAAACAACAACGAGCGTCAAAGCGCTAGCGAGTAACATCACAACCAACCCCAAGGGAACATGGCTCGTTGTATAAGAAAATACAAATAATACATAATAGATCTAAAATCATTGATCTTACTAAAGAGGGTATTAGTATTTAGAAATTTACAACACGAGATTAGGTATGTCGAGCGAACTAATCCAAACAAGGAAACCCTCATGTATATACCTTACATCTCAAATTGTAAACTCCTAAATACCAAACCCAAGATTCTAGTACAGTAACAATAATAAAAGAAATACGACAAACACCAGAGCATAATTATAGTGCTGTGACATAGCCAACATGAGTATCATGTTATTACTTACATGAATATCATGTCAAAACCTACATATACATAGTTATCATGTCATGAACTTCTGTAAGAAGGTCATATGCAGGGTTAAGAACTATGTCCGAAACAGGAACTATATATTGTAGTTTCCAAACTCATGGAATAAGTGGCAAATGTCCAACACGAGGACTGAAATGGATTATAGTCCAACACGAGGACTTCTATGGATTATAGTCCAACACGAGGACTGTGGAATAGTGAAAATATCGCTGTGATATATGTAGTGAAATCTACTTTTATCAATCCACACTCAAATCAGTGTATAAGTTCCTAATTTAAACCCTCAGGTCATCTATCATGCATGGACACATAGTGAGACTAAAAACCAAAGTCAGATAATCCAGGCAAACTCTCGAACATGAGTAAAATACTCAAAATACACAAAACAGGAATTTTTGCAACAGACAGTGTGGCGATCGACCGCTGCGGCATCTCGGTCGACCGCCAGAGCATCGCGGTCGACCGACAGAACGTCGCGGTCGACCGGTGCGGTCGACCGCAGGCTATTTCTGCCCCTACAGCGAGCCCAGCGGTCGACCGCCCCGGTCGACCGCCAAGCGGACAGAAACCCAAATCTGGGTTTCTGTCAGCTCGAAACCTGAAATGAAATTTGACATTTCTCTACGATAACAGGAGTTCTAATGTTTCAAAAATACTACAGAAGGTAAACAGCTAATCCAAAGCCTGAAATCTACATTTCCAATATTCTAAATACATGAGAAACGAATCAAAATCGTTTTAAAAATAGTAAAAATGATTTATCTCTTGTTTAGGCAAATTTCAGATCTAGATCTTTATTAAACGGAACATTGGTGAACTTTTATAACCCAAAACCATTGATTCTTGCTAACCATATAATAGAGAGTTCATTTTTATACAAAAATACCATTTTGGCTCATCAAAACTCATAAAAACTCAAAAGAAAACCATAGAAAACAGGGGTGAGGGATTGGGTGAGATGATACTCGCCTCTGGTGAGCAACTGATCGCTGAAACTGAAGGAGAACGTTTTCCTTTGCTGAATCCCACCAAGAACTGCTGCGAATCCTCAAGAACTTCTCCCAAATCACCAAACAAAGAGGATTAGGGTTTTAGGGAAGAGAGGGGGGCTAGGGTTTTGGTTTCAGATCTGAGGGAGGCTCTCTCGGGCACATTAGCTTATATACCAAACCCACAACCCGACCCGAAACCCGATTAAACCCAAACCTGAGAAAAAAAAACTCTCTGATCGCTGTGCGGTCGACCGACGCGGTCGACCGCGCAGCAGAAAAATGCCTGCTGCTAGGCATTTAACATGCTGGTCATCTCACTCAATATCTCTCACATAGAAACACTTGATGGGTTCTCAAATACAGAAAAACATATAAATCATATATACATATGATTATTTATCACAAAAGAAATATTTATTAGTATTAATTCACATATTTCATTATAAAAAGATTTCGGGGTTTTACATTCTTCCCCCCATAAAAGAATTTCGTCCTCGAAATTCGAAAATTATACGAATCTCGAAAAATGAATTACTAGATAACATATAGAGATATTTATACTTAACGATCTAAAATGATAATATTCTCGCTCAATTCCTAATCTTGTGGAACTAGTACATCGGGCGAAAAATCCAAACAAGGAACCCCCCATACATATACCATGTGTTCCAAAAGATTAAAAATTAAACGAAAATATCTTCATTCTAGTGTTAAATATAAACATAACCAAAGATATAAACATAAAGTAAGATATATAACATAATAAGAATTAATTTACCTGCTCAACCAAGTGTGGGTAGTCGCGACGCATGTCCTCTTCGCGCTCCCAAGAAATCTCCTCAATGCCTCCTCGGTTCCACTGAACTTTCACTAAGGGAATCACCTTTTTCCTGAGTCTCTTGTCCTCCCTGGCAAGTATACAAACCGGAATCTCAATAGTAGTCAAATCCTCCTGAAGTTCAATCTCTGGTGCATCCAATACTCGTTGCTGCTCCTCATCATGCAAGTGTTTCTTGAGCATAGAAACATGAAACACATTGTGTATACTAGACATCGATGCTGGAAAATCTAGTCTGTATGACATAACTCCAACACGCTCCAGAATCTGAAATGGTCCAATGTATCTCGGCGCAAGCTTTCCCCGTCGCCCAAACAATGTATCTCGGCGCAAGCTTTCCCCGTCGCCCAAATCGCTGTACGCCTTTCATAGGCGATACCTTCAACATGACTGAGTCTCCCACCTGAAACTCCAAGGGTCTTCGCCTCTTATCTGTATAACTCTTCTGCCGACTCTGAGCGGCTAGAATCCACTCCCTGATCAATGATATCTTCTCGGTAGTCTGCCTCACCCGCTCTGGCCCAAGCATCAAGCTGTCCTATGGCTCTGCCCAACATATCGGCGATCTACAGGGTCTCCCGTACAATGCCTCATATGGAGTCATACCGATCGTCGCCTGATAACTGTTGTTATAAGCAAATTCTACCAATGGGATATGATCCTCCCAGCTGCCTTAGAAGTCAATGACACATGCCCGCAACATGTCCTCCAACACCTGATTCACCCTCTCCGTCTGACCATCCGTCTGGGGGTGGAATACACTGCTATAAGATAGTCTGCTGCCAAATGAGTCCTGGAAACTCCTCCAAAATTGTGAAGTGAAAACTGATCCTCGATCTGATACGATCGTGTCCGGAACTCCGTGAAGTCGAACTATCTCATGAATGAAGATCCTCGCATAAGCCTCGGCTGTATAAGTGGTCCTCACTGGAATAAAATGTGCTGACTTCGTCAACCGGCCCACTATCATCCAAACAGAATCATTCCCCTTTTTCGACTTCGGCAACCCCACAATAAAATCCATGGAAATGTCTGCCCACTTCCACTCTGGAATGGGTAAAGGCTGAAGTGTCCCTGTCGGTCTCTGATGCTCTGCCTTCACCTGCTGACAGGTAAAATATCTAGCCACATAGTCTGCAATCTCTCTACGCATACCGGTCCACCAGAAATGTCTCTTCAAGTCCTTGTACATCTTGGTGGTTCCTGGATGCACTGTGTACCGAGTACGGTGTGCCTCATCAAATAACTCTCTCTTCAGCTCTGCACTGGCTGGCATAACCAATCTACCCTTCATCCGTAGACCTCCATCAGCTCCAATGGTTGAATCAGTCTTAGGCTCTTTGGAAATCTCCTCCTTTCGGATTTGAATCCAAGAGTCTCCCAACTGAGCTCTGACAATTCTGTCACTCCAAGCTGGCTGCACTGTCGCAGCTCCCAAAAACGCACCGGTTCCTCCAATCTTGGGTCTAAAATCAAACTGGCTAAGAGTGATAAGGTCCCGATGAAGTGAACACCTCAAAACCGAAATCCGAGGTCGACGCTTCCTACTTAAAGCATCTGTCACGACATTCGCCTTCCCCGGGTGATACTGGATCGCGAACTCATAGTCCTTAATAAACTCAATCCATCTCCTCTGTCTCTGGTTGAGTTCCTTCTGGGAAAAGAGGTACTTTAGACTCTAATGGTCTGTGAATAACTCAAACTGTACCCCATATAGGTAGTGCCTCCAAGACTTCAGTGCAAATACCACTGCTGCCAACTCCAAATCATGAGTGGGATAGTTCTACTCATGCACCCTCAACTGCCGTGAGATATAAGCTACTACCCTCTGAGTTTGTATCAATACACCTCCTAAGCCTGCCAACGATGCATCTGTATATACGACGAATGTCCTGTCAGTGCTCGGAATAGTCAGAACCGGCGTTGTAGTCAACTTGGTCTTCAAAATATCAAAGGCCTTCTGGCACTCCATGCTCCATATGAACTGTACACCCTTCTTCGTAAGGTGTGTAATAGGCGTCGCAATCTTCGAGAAGTCCTGGATGAACTTCCTATAATATCCAGCTAAACCCAAAAAGCTGCGAATCTCTGTCACTGTCTTCGGTGGCTCCCAATCAAGAACTACCGTGACCTTAGCCGGGTCCACTGCTATGCCCTCTCTACTGATGACGTGGCCAAGGAATCTGACTTCTGAAAGCCAAAATTCGCATTTGCTGAACTTGGCATACAGCTGTCGAGAAATACTACGCACCCTGCAACTGGTCAAACAAGGCATCAATCCTAGGTAGTGGGTACCTATTCCGGAGAGTGACCTTGTTCAACTCTCGATAATCTATGCATAATCTCATACTACCATCCTTCTTCTTCACGAAGAGGACCAGCGCACCCCACGGAGAATGACTCCGGCAAATAAAACCCTGAGCTAATAACTCGTCCAACTGGGTCTGAAGCTCCCTCATCTCAGCTGGTGCCATACGATAGGGTGCGCGGGATATCAGGGCTGTGCCTGGCTGCAACTCAATACAAAACTCCACCTCTCTCACCGGAGGTAATCCAGGTATGTCCTGAAAGACATCCTGGTACTCTGAGACAACTCTAGTCTCCAATAACTCAGCACCCTGATCCCGTCGCATCACCTCCTCGATGTATGCCAGAAATGACTCCGCAAATCGGTTGCCCTGAGAGGTGGCTACAATCATCTCGGACCCGTCGGACGCTCGCAACTTGACTGTCTTCGCAAAGCAGTCAATACTAATATGATAGGAAGACAACCAATCCATACTAAGGATGACATCGAACTCGGACATATGCAATATTATCAAATCAACTATGAACTCTGACTCGTCCAAACTGACGGTACACCTCCTACAAACGCTCTCCAGAAGCGATACCTCACCTAAAGGGGTGGAAACAGATAAAGGAGGTGTCTAGAGGCTGGCTACGAGCTGGAGTCTAGCCATAAATGCATGCGAGATGAAAGAATCTCAATCTCCTGAGAAGTGGCAGCCTCAGCTACCTCCCTAACTGAATAGAACCTCCTCGACACGAGGTACCGTCGGAGATTAGGGCGAAGCCCTGCTAAGAACATCTGAGCCTAACGCTCTCCCGTCTGTCACATGCCCGTGAAATGTAGCAACTCCATGAACCGACTCTCAAAATCCGTCACTGACATGTCCCCCTGAGTCAATCGGGACAACTCGAGCTCCTTCCCAGTCCGTGCTGCAGAAGAAATGTACTGTCCATCAAAGAAGTATATAAAATCCTCCCATGTGAGGGTCATCCTCTGCTCTGGAGTAAACTGAAGTCGGTACCATCTCCCGGCGTCTCCCTTCAGCCTGTAGGATGCCAGCCTCTGCTTCTGTACTGAATCTACACCGAGTATATCGAGAATATTGCTCACATCCTCCTTCCACTTATGGGCTGCAAGAGGGTCTGGTGACCCCTGGAACTCTGGTGCCCTCATCTTCTGATACCTCTCCACCATACGGAGCCAAGCCTCATGCTCTGTGGCTCTATCTGGGACTGCTAGAGGAATGGCTGCAGGCGTGACCTCTGGGGGCCTCTCTCTGACAGGAACGGCCGGTATCCCCTGCTGCTGAGCTACCGGTGGTGGTGGTGTCCGTGTTGTTATATGGGTCGTCACCAACTCCTCAATGGTTGTCATCCGGGCAATGAGAGGAGCCATGATGTCCACCAAATACTGAGGAGCCTGCTGCGGCTCGGGTGGAG
>NC_033800.1:35619430-35622709 GCF_001876935.1 Asparagus officinalis
CAGAAACAATAATAAAGAAATACCACTATTCTTCAGAAAATATACAGTGCCATACCATACTAACATGAATACCATGTTATTACTTACATAAGTGTCATGTCAACATCATGTCGTGAACTTCTGTGAAGAGGTCATGTGTAGGGTTAAGGACCTTGTCCAAATCAGGAAAACTATCTACATCGTAGTTACCAACTCATAGAATAAGTGTCAAATGTCCAACACGAGGACTGGAATGAATTTATAGTCCATCACGAGGACTTCCATGGATTATAGTCCAACACGAGGACTGTGAAACTGTGAAACATGTCGCGGTGATATATAGTGAAATCTAAATCACATCACTTCATAATCATATCAGTGTATATATTCACAATTGGTACCCTCAGGTCATCCATCATGCCTGGGTACATAGTAGGACTAAATACCAATGTCAGATAGTCCAGACAGACTCCCAAACATGAATGAAATGTACAAAAATACCCAAAACTAGGAAAATACCACAGACAGAGCGTCGGTCGACCGAGTCGGTCGACCGATCTCTGATACGAGCCTAGCGGTCAACCGAAATAATGTCACGGTCGACCGAAATAATCGGCGGTCGACCGAAATGATGACGCGGTCGACCGAAATAACGGGCGGTCGACCGAAAACTCAAAACGAGCTCAGCGGTCGACCGCGTCGGTCGACCGCCGAGCGGACAGAAACCCAAATCTGGGTTTCTGTCAGCTCGAAACCTGAAACAAAAATTTTGCAAATCTCTGCGATAACAAGAGTTCTAAGGTTAAAAATCATACTGAACATAAACAACAACTCTCAGGCTTGAAATCTATCCTTCCAATATTATAAAAACATGAGAAACAAATTTCCAAATCGTTTAAATGACAGTAAAAATGATTTAGTTCTTGTTTAGGCAAAATTTCAGATCTAGATCGTCATCAAACAGGTATTGGGTGAGTTTTTATAAACAAAAACCTCTGATTCATACTATTATACCATAGCTAATTCGTTTCTTAACAAAAATACTATTTTGGCTCATCCAAAACTCATAAAATCCAAAATAAAGATCATGGAAAACAGGGGTGAGGGATTTGGCGAGATGATACTCGCCTTGGGTGATGACGAACGTTCTGGAGATGATTCTCTTGAGATCCAATCTGCTGAAATCCCCTGGAACTCCTCCAAACTCCTCAAAGATCACCAGTGACGGCTAGGGTTTTGAGAGGGGAGAGAAAAAGGGGCTAGGGTTTTACGTTTGAGGAGAGGAGAAACTCTCCTGGGTTGAGTTGGTATAAATACCAATTCCCCAACCCGACCCGAAACCCAATAGCCCAAAACTAAAACCCGAACCTGAAAAACAAGCTGCCTTCTGTAGGCATTTCACCTGCTGGACACATATCACTCAAAGTCTCTCATATATAAACACCTGTTGGGTTCCCAAACACTGATAAATATATATATATCTTATATATATATGGTTATCCATCACAACAGATAGGTTTATTATTATTTATTCACACAAAACTCGTTATGAAATTTCGGGGTTTTACAAGTCATGAGTCGACTCAACCTGATGAGTCGACTCATGTACATGTATGAGTCGACTCATGAGCTGAAAACTGGATTCTTCGAATCTGCTGCTCACCGTCTCGTTCCACGCTTCCTCCTGCGTTCCACTGTACTGATTAACACCTCTATTCTCATGCTATCATGAGAATCACCTATCCTCAAGCTCCCATGAGGATCACTAAGTTCCCGAAGTAGAGAAGAAGATACACACGTATCATGACTCCCCTCTTTAAGAACTTGAAGTCCCTTTCAAGTTTAGAACTTCTGCTGAGGAAACTCTCGAGCTCCTCCATCTTTTCTACATCACCTGGCCTTGCTAGGAATCCGGTCTAGACGTTCGATCGGAAACAACTCATTCGTCCCACGTCTCGTCGTAGTCACCGTTCACTCTAAGTTGCAATCCTTTGTCGATGGCTTTTCTGGAAGTCTAATGCACAGCGAGACAAACTTCTTACTTGCATTCACTAGTCTCTTTGCTCGCATTACCGTCCCCAAGCTTGTCTCCCTCGGAAGAGATACCGAACGAAATATGAACTTCTCACCATCCTTAGTGAAGGTGTACTTCTGAGCCCGCCTCTCGTAGATCACATATCTATCCCATAAGTACGGATTGCCCAGTATAATCTGACAAACATCCAATGGAACGACGTCGCATGTGACCTCGTCAATATACGACTCGTGGAGCGCAAATCTGACAGTGCATTGATCAACTACACTCAGTTTCTCCTCATTCTGAATCCACCCCAATGAATAGGGCTTCAGATGCTTGACCGTCTTTAGACCCAGCTTCTGAACCAATGGCTCGGATATCAAATTCTTCTCGTTACTCGAATCAACAACGGTATCAACTAAACTGGTCTTCACTTGTAACTTAAGAACAAAGAGTTGCTCTCTCGGGTCGTCGTCCTCTTTCGTGGTCTGCTTTCCCGTCATAAGGTTGAGACTGTTATTGGGCTCTGTCATCCCTGGGACTTCTTTCGGACCTTGAGCTATCATGTATGCCTTTTTCTCCTCCTTCTTCTTCAACCCTCTTGGTTTGAGATGAGGATACTTCTCCCAGCACCGATCAGCTGTATGCCCTGTCTTCTCGCAGTGATGTTCGCGGGAAAAATCGTAGCTTTCTTCATTGAATTCATTGTGCTCTTTGGCAACTGTTTTTCGATTACACAAAGATCCGATCTTTTTATAAGATCCGGTTACAACAAAGTCAAAGAAAAAATAAAAAGATTACAACTTTCCTTTTTCGAACAAATCACGAGCTCCTGTTTTGCGGTCACTCGTTTTGGTGGGTTCTTCGCCTGCGCCGGGGTTTATCCGTAGACTACCACATGATCTAGATCCGGTCAGATCTACAGGGTATGATGGGTATTATTTCGTGAAGGAAATAATAGCCGGGGGGGGTACTATTTCACCAAGGAAATAGTAGCCTTCTCGGGATCAAAGGCCAAGCTTTGATCCGGAGAGTTACTGTGTAGATCTCAGATCCGATCCCTCTCGAACTCCTGCCTTATTTGACGTGGACGATCGTCGAGCACCGGATCTGAAAGAGAAAGTCTTCAAAGCTTCAAATCTCCAAGGTTCAGATCTCAATTCAGCAGAGCTTCGCCGTCAAAAATTCCAACCCTTGACAAATGAACCAACCTCTCCTATTTATAGGCACTCAGATCTGTGCCTTGGAACAGATCTGGGTCGGCCACAGGTGGCCGGCCACCC